>NC_138778.1:199056013-199230059 GCF_965119305.1 Pelophylax lessonae | reverse complement strand
AAAAAAGCTTTGCCAATAAGCCCTGGTTCACACCAGTGTGGTATTGAAGTTGCGGTACTTCAGCGCGACTTCAAAGCAGTTGCGATTTCATGTGCAGCTTGCTGATGCAACTTCTTTTAACAGGTGCCAATGAAAGCTGTATACTGTTTTGTATTAGACCGCATTCACACTGAAGCGGCACGACTTCGGGGGCGACGTCACATGCCGCGTGCACCGCGACTTTGGCGCGACTTGCACGGACTTCATATAATGAATGTCTATGCAAGTCGCTCCGAGGTCGCCCCGAAGTAGTACAGGACCCTTTTTCTAAGTCGGAGCGGCTTGTGTCGCTCCTATTAGAACCGGTCATGTAGCACTGCATGGACCGCGACTTGTCAGGCTGACAAGTCGCCTGACAAGTCGCGGTAGTGTGAATGGAGACTTATTGTCTTATTTTTCATTAGATAAATAAAAACGTTTAACCAAAAAAAAAAAAAACAGATGTCAATGCAAGTCGCACTGAAATCACACAGAACTAGCGAAGGAACCTTTTTCAAAGTTGCTGCAACTTGAGTCGCAGCAATTTGAACAGTTCTATTGCCACAAATTGGGTACGACTTTTCATGTGACTTTAAACTGTCAAGTCGCATTGGTGTGAACCAGGGCTTAAACCTGAAAGCTAATTGGTTACTATGCACAGCTGCACCATATTCTATGTGCAGCAGACCATATGTTGTCCTAGCAGACCATATGGTGTCAAACTTCTTCAGACAATTTCGGCTTTCATAGGTTAACTTGTATAAGGGTGGCTTCTGATTTACCGCAGCACACCAGTTAGAAGATGTAGGAAGAGTAGGGAGTTTCCAGTTTGAGAATTTCTCCTCTTGCATAAAAGGCGACAATATCACCTTTTCCATTATACCTAGCGAGAGGATCCAAATGCAAAATGACTTCACCGATCCTATTTAAGGGCCTCAACTACTGAAACCCAAAAAAGGTCCAATTAGTGGACTGGCTGTCTTTTAATGCAACATCAGTGAATGAATTTGGACTCTTCTCTTTTGTTCTGGCGCTCCTTCCATATATACACGTCTTTTTCCAGATTGGAGGACAGGATCACACCATATGTAGGCAGTCACCCATGCCTGCATTTGTAATTAGCCAAAAAGAGGAGGTGGAGAAGGAATACTGGTGATGCCAGTGCCTACCATGTGGAGCAGTGATGTCGGCAGTGAACCAGAAGTAGGATGATGGCTGTACTATGTGGCAGGACTAAGATTTCACTTTCATAAATAAAAGTAGAGTTGGGCTTTAAGTCATGGTCCGGTATTACTATAATTCCTCCTTTAAAAAAGGTTAAGGCTTTTGTACAAGACATTGACATTGTGCTTTGTAACCTATATTTTTGTATATTCTGTCCCAGAGATGCCCATTGCATAATACAGACCTGTCTTTTGTTTCTACAGAGGAGCCTCCCTGCCTTGCGCCAGCTGACCCCTGACTCGGCAGCCTTTATCCAGCAGAGCCAGCAGCAGCAACCGGCCGCCCAGGCCACGACAGCCCTCACCGCAGTCATGCTGAACAGCTCTGTACAGCGAACAGCTGGCAAGACCACTGCCACCGTCACAAATACATTACAGCAGCCTGTCATAAGCCCTGCACAACCTGCACATTCTAAACCTGGCCAACCAACTCCACTGGTAAGTCTCTTCTCAGAAGTACAAAAAAGAATAACACAAACTTGTCAACTACAGCCTCTCACAAGCTCCGCAAGCTTTGGTTTTCAGCTTAGAAAAAAAGCTGTTCATTCGAAGGGATTGCATGAGGACTCGAGGACATACAATGCGATTAGGAGTATCTGGACTATTCTGTCCAGTTCTGGTCGCTAGTCCTCAGGAGGGATGTGTTTTGAGCTGGAGAGGATCCAGAGAAGGGCAACTAAACTAATTAGGGGATTGGAGGACCTTGACTATGAAGAGCGTCTACAATCGCTTGATTTATTCTCCCTGGAGAAGAGACGTCAGAGAGGGGACATGATAGCAATTTATAAATAACTTAATGGTTATCTCGGCATAGAAAAAAAGCTATTCAGTCGTAGAGAGTGCATGAGGACTCGAGGGCATACATTGCGATTAGAGGAGAAGCGTTTTAACTTCAGGCAACGAGGGGGGTTCTTTACTGTTAGGGCTACAAGATTGTGGAATTCTCTACCACAAGAGGTGGTTTCTGCAGGAAGTATGGTGGCTTTCAAAAGACTCTTAGACGTACATCTCAAGAATCAGGACATTAAGGGCTATGTGAGATGATTACAGCCACACACACCTACACAGGTTGAACTGGATGGACTATTGTCTTTATTCAACCTCACCTACTATGTAACTATGTAAAAAACAGCTTTGGCTACATTTATTTCAAAGGGGAAGGAAAAGGGCTGCAGTGATCAGGCTTTATCATAGGAAGCTCCTGCACAGAGGTTAAGTGCAGGAGTTGTATAATGCGGGATTACTGCACAGATCCAGAAGAAAGACACTAAGAGATCAATGAATAAAAAAACTGTACGAAAGTGAGAAACCTTTGAACAGCTATAGAAAGAAATCCTTGTCTTTATGACTATTTCCTATGACAATAAGCACCATCTAGTGGCCATATTCTGGTATTTTTCCTAATGATCATAGGAAATATTCATAATATTACACAAAATATGGGAATTATTTTTGATTGTGGCTGTGCAAACGTTTGGCGCCTTTGTGCAGCAAACTTTTTGTACATAGGCCCCCAAGATTTAAGTAAGCACACCCATTCCTCTTGTATTTAAACAGTAATTTTTAGCCCAGATTTTAGCTTTAGGAAAGCAGTCACAATTGGGAGGGGTATTCAAAGTATGATTTATCTCATCCCTTAGTGCCGGTTCACATTTGTGCAATCACAGAGATCGCATGTAATTCGGCGCGCACTGCTCCTAAAATTACATGCAATCTCTGTGCGGTGCAAATTCAGCCATACAGATTGTATGGCTGAATTCGCACCGCAATCGCACTAAAACACGCACAGGACCCTTTTTTTGGTCCGCAGCTTAATCTGATCGCATGGTGGTTCACACTAGTGCGATCCGATTCTGTGCGAACTTTCAGATCACACTGCGATATGCGATCTTATCTGGGGGTGTCGTTAACTTTTAATTGACACCCCAAGTGTTTTTCGCATATGGCAGTGTGAACTGCCAGGGGTGCGGATGTGATGCGGGAACACGCTTTATATTCGCAGTGTTCCTGCATCGCATAAATGTTAACCGGCACTTACACGCACAAATATCACACAGAAGATTCAGTTGATGTGCACTTTTATACATCTGAGTAGAGTTCACCTTTTTGAATGTTGGATAAGCTGCAATGTGGCTACATCCACCAACACCAGATTATTATAGAATAACATCACCTGTAACCTTCACTAATGTAGTTCTCTGTGCATTTTCCTCTCCTTTCTTCAGGTTATCCAGCAGGCACATAAAGCTGGGGCCGTTGTACGACACCAACAGGTCACATTGACCCAAACGCCTATGGTAGCACTTAGACCGCCTCAAAGCCGAATTATGCTCACCACTCCACAACAGATACAGCTAAACCAGCTGCATACAGGTGAGTCTTACTGACACAAAGATGTGATACGCAGTGTTACCAGTGTATACTTGCAAACATGATGAGTTATGTTGTTATCAGTGGATCTTTGTGATTGGGACATGACTAAGGCAGGCCCTAGATTGTGTGTTTTTTTTTTTTTTTCTTTTCTGCAGCCATGAGTTCCGGGAAAGAAAATCTCTTGATCCCCCCCCACCAACACAGTCACCGTTGATGGGGAAATCCCTCACACGGAGCCATTGTGTTCTGGTGGGGGAGGGAATGGGGAGTCGCTCCCTGTCAGGAAAACCATGATTATTGCTAGCAGCTATAGCTGCTGGCAATCGCATATAAAAATGCTGGTTGTACCAAAGTCTATTAATGAATTGCCTTGGGCACAATCAGCCTGCCCATATATGGTTTGAATCTCGGTTGTTCCCCTCTTGAACCTGCCAGGATTCAAACCATCTATGGCTGGTCTGACAGCCTGTTGGTTTTAATTAATTTACTTTGGTACAATCAGCCTGCCCATAGATTGTTAGAATCTCCACCAATCCCTGCTAAACCGGATAAGATTCAAACCATCTATGGCTTGCTTTAGTGACTGTTAGGATGAATGTGTGTGTGGCTTTAGACCTATAGCAGAGCATCCCAGACAGCAAAACTACAGGAAATGAATCCATGTGTAGACAGGATTATGAAAACAAATTAATCTTTAAAACCGATGGTAGTCAACTTTTTTGATATATGGGACCTCCGTTGCTGCCCCAGACATTACCAAAAGGCAGCATGTAATATTCAATACCTGGAATGCTACAGAAAGCTGTGAAAGATTGCAAGCATGCAATAGCAGGTTGTAAAAGACTTCAGTAATGGGAGTTGGAGATTCGGGACATTTTTTAGGAGAAAGTCCTAGATTGGAAACGCGTTGCATGAGACTGAGTAGGAGAGCAGTACAGGTGAGACTTGCAATTTTTTTTGATTGGGAGAGGCTCTGAAGATGTTCTGGAAAAGAGGATAGGAGGTGGTGAGGGGATTAGAGAGCTGAAGGTCTTCGGAGGGGGTGGAGAGGACAGTTTTCAGTGATATTTTGAGATGAGGTTAGTGATGTAGCTGGTGGTCGAGTTACGGATGGCTTTGAAAGTTGGTAATATTTTGAGTTTTTTCCGTTGAGAGATGGAAAGCCAGTGGAGGAGTGCTGGACACTGAGCAGTTAATAAAGGTGAATGAGTACTAATTTTGATGCAAGTAGAGGGGGCATGGTGGGCTGGAAATATGAACTCCATTTTAGAAAGCAGTGAGATGTCCGTTCGTAAATTAGTAATATACAAAAACACTAAAGGGGAGAGCTGAGGAGTAGAGTTGTATATGACACTAAAGCCTCGTACACACGCACAGATTGTTGGCTGTAAATTGTTGGCCAACGTCCGATCTGCCGATTGTAGGCTTGTTAGTATGATGCTTCCGACAACCAACTGCGAATTTACGGCCGGAAAAAATCTGGTCTGCATGCTATAAAATTTTTGTTGGCCAACAAAGAATGGCCGATTGTTCGTCAGTCAGTAGAGATTTCGGCAGACAAAAATCAGATGAGCAAGACTGGGCATGCTCAGAGAAGAAAAAACACAGGGAAAGTCAACCATCACATGACATCACTTCTGAAGTCGATTTTTGTTGGCCACAAGGTCCAGTGCAGTCTAGAGCACATTTCAATCAACAAACACTGGACAAAAGTTGGCCGATCAGTTGGCCAACAATCTGTGCGTGTGTACAGGGCTTTAGGAAGCGTTTTTCGATAGATGGGTGTACCAGGAGAAATGGGGGTCTTGGAGCTCCTTGTGTTTTTGAGAAGGGGACAGGTAGTCAACTGTGTCAAACGCAGCAGAAAGATTAGTGGGCTTTGGATTTGATAGTTAATGAGTCAATGGTGAGTTTTGGAAGGGCAAAGTTGCTTCATAGTTTAAGGTCTTTGTTGGCCCTTTTCACTGAACGTTGGATATTTTCAAGGTCTTTGTTGGCCTTTTCCACTGAACGTTGGATATTTTCAAGGTCTTTGTTGGCCCTTTCCACTGAACATTGGATATTTTCTGTTCAAAAGGCTTTTTTGGGGTTTCCAGACAGAGATTTGTTATACAGTACAATTGTACTAAATTAATGTGACAACAGTGTCTTTATACTGTCATTACCAAATTGTATTGTTTGATGTGGCTTTATCCCCTCATCTCAATATTCGTTTATATTCTAAAGGCTACCATTATTAATTGAAAGGCTTGTAAGGCTGTGTGTGTGGTTATTTATCTTCTAAAAGGTGAACTTCTCCTTTAAAGCTTTGTATAGAAGAGGGAAAAGTGAACTCCCTGGCTAGGTTTTCTCTTTTCTGTCTGTATACTGTTGGGGAAACTTCCCTTCATTTCCTGTCTAGGAGACGCAACAAAAAGTTAGCATGAATCTCCAGAAGTGGGGTGAACACCCCTTCGTTATCCCTGAAACAGGTGTCTGCATGGCAAGTTTTCCCTTAACCCCGTCTTCTTGGGACAGCTCTAAAGTTTTGGATTTCCCTTCACTTTGGATCTCAGTGAAAGTGATCATATTTAGGCAAAACGGAGGAAGGAATATCCCAAATGGGGGGACACAGACAGCATTAAAAGTTTGTGTCTTACCCTTCCCTGCTCTATTCATGCCTAGAGATGCACTTTAAAGTGTGTGTATACCCTAAAAATGAAACCCAACCATACAATGCCATATACACAATCCTATACCCGCAGTTGATCCAGAAGATAGTGAAAAACCCCAGCAAAGCATGATCCAATTTGGTACAGCAGGGGAAGATTTCCTTTCTGATCCCCCAGGAGGCAATCGGATATTCCCTGGATCTACTTTACCTATAAATATTAGTACTCAGTTGAATTATATACACCGAGGAAGGAATCCAGACCTTTTTAAAAAGGCCTGTTGATCCTGCCAGAAACACAGCAAACTTTTGTGCTCTCTGCAGTGTTTTTCTTTTTTTTTTTCTGTGGACTACAAAGCCCCTGTCCTATGTTATGTAGGCAAGGGGTGGGTTGGTGCTCTGTAGTCCTTACACACTTCTGAGGTAGCAACACTGATCCTCCATAGGTACTGGGGAATTTGGGAGTGGTGTCACCTTAGGGCAGAAAGCGTTACTGGCGGGATCTCCCTGTAAAAATAAAGCGCCAGAGATAAGAAAACCACAGCAGCCGCCATATCTAAGAACTTGTAAGTTGCGATCAGTACACTGTATATTTGTATATTTGTTCTTGGGTTTAAATGCTTTTAATTTTTCCTGTAGATATTAAGCTTATTAATGGATCAACCCCAAACCTTTAGAGTGGGAAATGTTACCACAGCAAAGGATTTATAGTATAGAGCAGTGGTTCTCAACTTCCGTCCTCGGCACCCACTAACAGGCCAGGTTTGCAAGATAACTGAAATACACAGGTGATCTATTTTGCTGCTCAGTGATTGCAGTATTCTAGTCTGCATCTCCCCAAGGTGATACTTAAAATCTGGCCTGTTAGTGTGCCCTGAGGACTGGAGTTGAGAAACACTGGTCTAAAGGGTATGTTGGGGAGGAAGAAGTGGTGGGGTGAGGCAGGGGGTAACACATAGATGTTTTAATGCATTTAATAAATTCTCTGTATCTATTTTTCCTCTATCCTGTCCCAGTGGTAAAACAGAATGTTGCAGGTGGCATGAAAGCCTTTCCCACGGCGGCAGCGCAAGCGGCAGCCGCACAGAAAAACAAATTAAAAGAACCAGGGGGAGGATCGTTCAGGTAAGAAGTAAAAAAAATATTTCCACAAATTATACATGTAACTGTGGGGTACAGCAGTGTGTCCATCAAAAAGGAGATAGCAGCTTAGATGGACCACACAGTGCAGCAACAAGTGAATTGCTAAAATCCAGACAGCCTTGCATGTATGCTAAAGTCAGAAACCAATCTCAATTATTGTAAAGTAGTCTTTTTTAGTTTTTTTTTTTCTTCTTTTCTTTTTTTTTTTGCATAGAAGTACCCTTGAAATAATTTATAGGTCTCAGAGAGCCCCTGCTAAAACTTTTATATCTAGAATTTACGGTACATTAGCATGATCAGTGACCTATAGATATATTAATAAAGTCACAAGGAATGTGGTGTACCTTTTACATTTTTTTACAGCAATTTTTAAATGACAGAAAAATATTTTTTTTTCATGGCCAGATCGAATATTGTCTTGATAGTTATTTTATTTGACTATTTCTTACATTACGTTTCTTGTTCTTTTCTTACAGGGATGACGATGATATCAACGACGTGGCTTCCATGGCGGGAGTAAACCTGTCAGAGGAAAGTGCGCGGATATTGGCAACAAATTCTGAGTTAGTGGGGACGTTAACGCGGTCTTGTAAAGATGAATTGTTTCTGCTCCCTGCGTTACTACAGCGACGGATACTGGAGATCGGTATGTCTGTCCCATTGTACAACATTAGATTGATATATGATGATTATTGGGAAAAAATGGAGCCGATACCCTTGTAAAATGATGGGATGTTTACCCCTGTGTAAAAAGATTTGCTGCATACATATGGATCAGTCAGGTAAATGATATGCATGCATAACCCGTTGCCATCCGGCCTTTGGCATAATGACGCCAAGGCCGGGCTCTCATCCCTCTGGGTAGACGTTAAATGGCATCCTCCCAAATCATACTTTGCGGCATGATCTGTCACCGGCTGTGTTCACTGTATTACGATGTCTGAGCACTGTACCGGCTTGCTGCCAGTACCATGTGACTACTGTAAACAATCACAGCAGGTCACATTACATTTAAAACTATGGATGGCTTCCTTTCAAGCCATCCATTGTGTACAATTGTGTTTCTAGTTGTGATTGGTCACAGTGATCACGTGTTACAGACTGGGCCAATCACAGCCCATCTGTGCCATGTGATCAGCTGTTGCCAAACACAGCTACACAGCTTAGTACAACAAAACAAGCTGAATGTATCGATTTCATTCAGTAAAATGCTTGCATATAGCAATGAAATAAATTGCTATAAGCAAACATCATATGTAAAAAAAAAAAAAAAAATTTGTTGATCACTTCCACAGAGTAGTACAAGGTTACTATGGGAACAGTATATTGCTCTGGTCAAAGTGTGTTAACCACTTAAGCCCCGGAAGATTTTACCCCCTTCCTGACCAGGGCCTATTTTGTGATTCGGCACTGCGTGACTTTAACGGACAATTGCGCGGTCGTGCGACGCTGTACCTAAACGAATTTGACGTCCTTTTTTTCCCACAAACAGAGCTTTCTTTTGGTGGTATTTGATCACCTGTGCGATTTTTTTTTTGATCATGCGCTATAAACAAAAAAAGAGCGTCAATTTTGCAAAAATAATATTTTTCACATATTTTTTATATGAAATTCCCCCCAAAAAATTTAAAAATCTAATTTTTTTTAACTTTTTCGGCCAATTTGTTTTATGCTACATATGTTTGGTAAAAAAAATCGCAAAAAGCGTATTTTTTGATTGGTTTGCGCAAAAGTTATCGCGTTTACTAACAAAGGGAAAGATTTTTGTCATTTTTGTTGTTTGTTTTTCTTTTTAACGAGTAATGGCGGCGATCTGCGATTTTTTTTTTTTTTTTTTTTTTTTTTTGCTGGACTGCGACATTGCGGCGGACAGATCGAACCTTTTGCTGACATTTTTGACACTTTTGGGGTTACCAGTGACATTACTACAGTAATCAGTGCTATACATATGCCCTGTTACTGTAAAAATGACACTGGCAGTGAAGGAGTTAACTGTATTGGAGAGGGAGGGGTTAAGTGTGTCCCTAGGGGCGTGTTTCTAACTGTGATTGGCTGTGGCTACTAGTGTAAGAACAGAGATCAACGGTCCTACATAGTAGAACCGTCTGATCTCCATTCTTACACAGGGAAGAATGACAGGCGGCTTGTTTACATTAGCCGCCTGCCTTTCTTCCGGTGTAACGGACGATCGCGAGTGCCCGGCGGACATCGGGTCCGCCGGGCACACGCGTGGGGGGGTACGTGACGGAGCGGTAGCACGCCTCCGGCGGCACGCACTCGCTCCCTAGAGCCTCACAGGCTAGCGACGTAGCCCTACGTCACTTTGCCTGTGAGGAGCTGACTGCCGGTCGGCAGGCGGTTAAAAAATAAAATAAAAAAAGTTGTTTTTTTTTTTTTTTGTACTGTCACCAGTCAATGTCCGTGCTCACCACCACACCACTTATATAATGACGCTGTACTGCACTGGTGACAGTATGTAAAAAAAAAAGAAAAGAAATGAGATGTCAGTACATCAGGATTAATCTATTTTCAGATATATGCCATAGTTTATGGACTCTATAACTTTCCTACAGACTAAATAATATACACTAATTCGGAATATTTTCACCAAAGAAATGTAGCAGAATACATTTTAGTCTAAATTTAGGAAAGATTATTTGCAAAACTTTAAAACCAAAACTAAGAAACGTTTTTTTTTTTTTTTATTCTGTCTTTTTTCATTTATTTAGCAAAAAAAATGAAAAACCCAGTGGTGATTATATACCACCAAAAGAAAGCTCTATTTATGTGTAGTTTAGGTACAGTGTAGGATGACTTCACAATTGTCATTTAATGTGCAACAGTGCTAAAAGCTGAAAATTGGCCTGGGAAATGGAGGGGGTAAAAGTGCCCTGTATTGAAGTGGTTAAATTGGTCCAAGCTAGACCAGAACTTTACCCTTTAAAATGAAAAAAATAAACCACATTAAGGCCTCTTTCACATGGGCAATCCAATCAAGTCTGTTTATCGGGCAGACCTGATTGAATGATTTGCGTATCCCTGTGGACCTCTCTACCTCCAATCCAGTCCACTGAAAACCAACAGAAGAGGATTTGTCCTCTTCCGTGTAGGCAGCTTGGATCAAAGGTAGTCTGGTATAAACAGACAGCCGGTCTGTTTACACCCATTGAGCAGAGCAGGCTTGATCCGTGTCACTCTGCATAAACTGAGCAGACACAGACCTGTCATCCATCCGCTCTGCTCAGCAGGGGATCAGTGGACAGATACCCTCCAGAGCAAAACGGATCCACCCCGTGTGAAAAGGGCCTAAGAAGGATGCAGGATCACCTCCTGTTTGCCTGGACGCAGCTGCTTTACATTCTCTTTGGCTGTAGACTGCAACCTGTGTGGAGTCCTTATTTTGTCCACATCAGTGGAAAGGTTCATTTATCATTGGAAACTTGCACACAAGATAGTATTAGACAATTGGCAGCTTCCTATTCAGTGTGGCCTTTTTCATTACTAGGTAAGAAACATGGGATAACGGAAGTCCATCCAGATGTGGTCGGTTATGTCTCACACGCCACACAACAGCGATTACAAAACATTGTAGAGAAAATCTCAGAAACTGCTCAGCAAAAGAACATCTCTCACAAAGTAAGTATAGGATATTGTCCCCCACTTAGCCCTGGCAATAAAGAAGACCTGTCATAATTTGCACTGCCATTGTGCTGACTTGGATTGAGAATGCAGCAAGTTAGGTTGGAGTGAAGTTAAAAGTTCTTCAGAGAATGAATCCGCATCACAGATAATTAGAACATCACTTTAGCCTTACAGACCAGAGCTAGCTGTTTCAATTTTAAAAAAAGCTCACAGGGGGTTATTTACTAAAGCTGGAGTGTGCAAAATCTGGTGCAACTCTGTATAGAAACCAATCGGCTTCCAGGCTTTGCAAAAGCTCAAGGCCCCTTTCAGATGGAGCGGATCTGTCCAAGCGGAATTCGCCTGCTCAGCGGGGGATCTCTCAGCTGATCCCCGATGAGCAGACAGATCTGTGTCTGCTTATCTATGCAGGGCGGACAAGAACACTGCTCGCTCTTCTTTTATGAGGCGGTCGGATGGAAACCGACTCCATGTCAGTTTCCATCCAATTGTCATCTGATTCTATTCGCTGGATGGATGGCGAACCTATCGCCATACTCTATTCTTGGTGGATTCTATTGGATCGGATGTCTGCTCCTCTAAACATTACCACTGAGGGGCTGAGCGTAGCTGTCGTTGGGTGGAGTGTCATGCATGCATGCTGTAACGAGACCCTTGCTTGCTCGCTTCCGCTCTCCCGACACTCCTCTGTTTCTAGTGACTCAGCTTGCAGATCCCAACGTCTGATGGTTCGGTCAACCAAGGCTCCGGGATCCGAACTACAGCTATGTGCCATTCAGAATCCATTAGAACAAACACCAAGCAGGCTGTATGTAAGTTCAAACAGGAAGACAATTTATTGGAAGCACACAGCACACTTTTATACAGAATTTGGAACATCCTGCCCCCAACAACCGCTTTCCCATTGGTCAATTGCACAGTACATGCCGTTCTCCTTCAGGTCCTCCTTAGCCATGCAAATGAGGACTCGAAAATGAATCAGCAGGGATTGGTCAGATAGCTTGAGTAGAAGGACTGTTATGTGTAATGAGACAGAAGCCCCCAGGGGACCATCAATGTACACAATAGCCAGACACAGAACAATGGTTCCATAACGAGCCCCCAATACACATTACTCTGAGTGTCAATATATCCCCTAGCAGACAACAGGTGAGTTCATTAGCACACCCGATAATAGGTGAATGGAAAGCCACCTCAGACAAAAGCAAAATTGTTACAGTCAGTCTCCTCATTGAACTTCCTGGAATGACCATATTAAGAGTTGTACTTCCTGGTCAGAGACCTCATGGCAAATGGGAACAAATCTCAATATTTCTACATGGAGACCTGGCTGACAAATATGAAGCAATCCCAACCATCACCCATCTGTCCTTAAATTCCAAAACAAAAAAATGCCGTGTAAGATAGGCCCTTACCCCTGTTAAGGATTAGTGGAAAACATTGGGATAGAAAAAGGCGGGGCTTTACGGGCCAGTGGGAGTAGAAGGATCAGAACCAAAACCAATTGTAAAATCAAAAAAACATTTTATTGTAGCAAGTAAAAATCAAGCATGGGTTACCATGCATGTATGATAGCAACAAAATAACATGCAAAATAGTTAAAATCAATTCTAACATCACTGTTTATATAGAAACATATCCCAAAAGGGATTAGAGCGAACAACAAAGCCTGTGTAGGTGGATGATGGGTCTCAAGCTGAATTCGGTCACGGTAGGTCCCCAGCCAGCCGACGCGTTTCGCTTAAGGCTTCCTCAGGGCCTGAGAGACCATAACAGACCGATGTTTCTAGTGTTTATATTGCAACAAATTAAGCCAGGCTCAAGGGACTCTTTTTTCTGTGCAGTTTGTAGGAGGGATATCCCCAAACTTGTCCTAAATGATAGCAAAATTGACCTCTCCTCAGACTGAGAAATACTTCAGGCAGGTAAATAGGGCCTATACGCACAGCTATCCAATTATATGGACCCGCAGTCCTGCAGGCGGCGAGCATATGACCACACAGAGGGCTTGGATAGCCCAGGACTGCGGGTCCATATAATTGGATAGCTGTGCGTATAGGCCCTATTTACCTGCCTGAAGTATTTCTCAGTCTGAGGAGAGGTCAATTTTGCTATCATTTAGGACAAGTTTGGGGATATCCCTCCTACAAACTGCACAGAAAAAAGAGTCCCTTGAGCCTGGCTTAATTTGTTGCAATATAAACACTAGAAACATCGGTCTGTTTCTATCCCAATGTTTTCCTTAAATTCCAGTGATGGTGAACACCGTCACACATGCTCTCTAGGCTTTCTTCCCCCATTCTGAAGGAACCCACTGCCTATAATCTAGAGCTTGCTACACCTATTGTTTTCCTCTGCTCTGTCAGGTGGGTCTAAGTCCTCTGGGACCTCCAAGTCCACTCAGGATGTATCGTCCACGTGCACTCCACTCCTTTGACCACAGACTGGCAATCAATTCAGACTAAAACTCATTCACACTCATGTAGTCCCACTAAGGAGGTAATTCAGAATTTGACCAAGGGTCCAGGACACGTATCTTGAGATCAGCTGGTAGGGAGATGGAGAACAGTGAGTTTATAGTCTGATATATCTTCCCAACACCTTAAGACCTCTCCACATCATATGAATATGAGATTCCATGTGCAATTAGGAGAAGGTATGTCACCCTTGAATACTTGAGCATGGTATGGTAAACTCTGAATAACGAATAGTCAACTTTTGTGATGGAGACAAGGTTAGAGAAATGGCCTCCTAAGCATCCATCCTTTAATCTGCTGAGAGTGTCTAAGTCCCATCTCCATCCTGCTTTTTCCTTGATGGACAGTCAAGGTTGGCAAGCTTGAAGCAAAGCTTTAAATATCTTGACAATCAGGCCTTTCCTGGTCTCTTCCACTTGAGCTATCATTGTGATTAATGATTGTGAATAATGGGTCTGTCTCCACTCTTGGGTCTTTAAGAGATCATACTGCTGCAAAGACCCTTTTAATTGCACCTTCTATTGGAGCCAGTACCTTATGTGGACTGGAAGCAACTTGAGGGCCCCACCTGAGGGTGTGCTGGAAATGTTTCCCTTTGAGAGAGTATTTGTTAAAAGATGAACTGTTTGCATCATGGATCTACCAGTGTACCACCTTAATAGGAACACAACTAGTCAGGTAGGAGGTGTGGTCTTCTTGAAAGTCTCTCCAGACAGGCTGTTAAGCCGGCCTTAGATGATTCGAATCTAGGCAGGTTCAGCAGGGACCAGCCAAGATTTGAACCATCTATGGGCAGGCTGATTGTACCCAAGTTTATCTGTCAATCGACTTGGGTAAAACCAGCCTGCTGGAATTTCACATGCGATTATTGCCAGCGTCTATAGCCGCAATAATCACTGTGTTCTCTCGGCAATGACGTCTCTTTACTGGCTCTTGTATTTTAGCCTGATACCCTTTCTTGGGTATCCCCATTGTGGAATGCTCAGGCAACCTTCTGTAAAGAGAGTTGGCTTTATGGAGCCTGATTGTGTGCTCCTTCCTGAGGTGCCTAAGGTGTAGGATCTGGCTGGTTTTGGGTTCTAGTGCTGGTGGTCACCTGTCACCAGTGGGTAAGGCAGTCCAGCTTAAACCTTCCCTTAGAGAGCAACATCTTGTATACCTTTAGCTTCTTTGTCAGCAGGAAAGGAGTTCATCCATTCCCCTCCATCAAGAGACTGTAGGGTGGTGGGGACTGCCCAACTCCCCTTTTCTTGTGGTCCTAGCTTCGCAGATCAGGTAGTTCCTGTCTCAATTCTTCAGGCTACTGGTGTACTCTTGTTCCTGGGCAATTTCATGCTCTGGTGTGCCACTTACCCTGGCACTACCATCTGATCCCTCAGATCAAGTAATTCCCTCCACAGCAGGTGACCCAGCTTCAAATATGTTTCCTACTTTGGATTGCATTTGATACCAGCTTATGTGCCTTTGCTTTCAGAAAGGAGTGGAAGTCCCCTATGTGATAAGTTCTGACCCCTGCACTGGACAAAGCTGAGTATTGGCGGCATGCAAAAGGTCCTTCTAAAGGATGTTGCCTTTGCGAGTAATTCTCTTAATCGATAGTAGCTGCACCCAAAAGAGAAGGCTTGTGTGCCTCTGATCCTTTGTGGCAAGTACATATTATTGTTGGAGGGCCTTGTGCCCCCTTGGTTTGCCCGCAGGCAGTGTACCCTAGTGTACTGCTGCACATGATTTCTGGGTGGGGGGGGGGGTGGAGATGCATCCCCCCCCCCTTCCCCCCTCATCCTTGGTGCCTTCTGGTGGTGGGGCTGGGGCCTCATTTTCATTCTTGCCTACCTTTGTGACAGTGTCTTCCTTCCACCTTCTTTTTCTGTTGAATTTACTTTTTGGGACTAAATCCTTGGGTTTTCTAGTGGGTTCAAGTTGTCTCTTTGCTCCCATGTGGGCTATCGGGTTGTACTAATACTGTACATTCTCTAATATACCTCATCTAGTGGGGTTGGTTGTCAAGCTAGGCATCAAAGTTTTATTCTCTTGACCTTAGGGCCGGGAATGGTAGACCTTTGGGCCTTCTCAAGTTGACTGGCTGACTAGCTGGTTGGGTTCCTCCTGGGGGAACTGCAGTGTTTTTGTTCAGTTGATTATATCAGGTTGTTGGTGTTTTTATTGTTCCTGCTGTTATTGGTGGGTTGTGGTTGATCAGCTTCTTGCTGACTCAGGTACAGGTTTTCCCTTCTGTGTGGAGCCATTCCTCTCTAACGGTGTCCTCCTCCATCAGGTTGATTCTTCATGCTATCCCCCTGGTCGTGTTAACTGGCTCCCCTATCTGGTAGAAGGCTGAACTCCTCTATTCATGTTTGAACGTTGGTACTTCAGGCGGCTCTCTCGCCCTCTCCTTTAGGCATGTTAGTTGTAGTTTGCTGTGTTTTTCCACCCTTCAGTTGGACTGCTTTTGGATGTCCCAACTGTATATGAATCCTTGTGTCCCTCAAAAGTTGAGAAAGAGAAGAGGATTTTTGCACTTATCCTGAAATCCATTTGTTGGGAGTCTATTGAGGAACACCGGTCCCGTCCCTGGCATTGGCTGGCAGACATTTTTTCTGTTTGCCTATGTCCTCGCCCCTCCTGTAGTTGACAGTATAACCCCAGCTGTATCTGAATTCCTGGGCTGAATTCCAGGAGTTGTGAAGTCAGAAGGTTTTTTATCTTAATGCATTCTATGCATTAAGATAAAAGGCCTTCTGTGTGCAGTAGCCCCCCCCCCCCCCCCCAATACTTACCTGAGCCCCATCATAGGCTGAGATGGCAGCGCGGCTCTATTTGCTCCTGCTGCTGTCAATCAAATCTAAATAGCCAATGAGAAGAGAGGGGACGGGGGCGGTCAAAGCTCTGTGACTGAATGGAAACGGAGCTGTGACTCAGCTCAGATGCCCCCATAGCAAGCTGCTTGCTATGGGGGGGGGGGGGGGGGCAGGAGCACCGAAGAAGGACCTGAGGAGAAGAGGACGATCAGGGCTGCTCTGTGCAAAAACAACTGCATCATTGCTGGTGAGTATAACATGTTTGTTATTTTTAACAAAAAATATTCGTTTTTCACTTTAAGTTGCATTTCTCCCATTATGCACATGTTATTTAACCTTATCTTGCGTAACTCAGTTTATATGAAGAATGTAGGGTGGTGTTTAAAAAGCCCAGAAGAATAGTGGACCTTAATCCTGACTGACATGATATGTGGACTTTCTCTATCGCTCATTGACAGACGTAGTCTTCTTGATTCTCAAGAGCTGGGTTATGTTGTCTCCGCAGGAGTAGGACTAGGCAGAAAGACAAAACGTTCTGGCTCCACCTTAGGGGCAGTCCCTGAGGGTATATCCTCCCTCTCTCTGCTACAGGGAATCAGTTTTTTTCTGTCTAGTCAGGAGTAAGGACCTAAGTTCCTTGCTGGGATCTTTTGGTCCTGGCAAGACTTTTTTCTTTAAGAAAAAGACATTTTTTAGGTAGTTTTCTCCAGTGTTTTTTCCTGTGAGATCTTCAAGCAAAGATGCCGGACTGGGCGACACTTGTGGTCACCCCAGCCGGCCTACGAGCACGCGCAGACCATGGCATTGCGCTTGGTCGGCCGCGACACATTCAAGTAAGTATGCGGGGCCGGGCGACGGGCTGGATGTTGAGATCCAGTGGTCACCCCGGTTTCTGCCTACGAGCGCGTGCAGACCAGAGCTCCGCGCTGGGTCGGCCGCGACGGAGTCCCAGTGGAGGGACTGACCTTGCGAGTTAAAAGTCTCGCTTGGACGCCAAGAACCAGAGAGTCGAGGCGTCCGGAGTGGTCCACAAACCCCCACCCCGGTGGAGAGGGTATTGTGAAGAGAGGGTGCCTGTCGGTTCGGTATGGTGAGTAAACATTCCCTTTTTTTCCTCGTTATGAGGCAGTATGTATTATGGGCCCCTCCATATATGGCCAGTATATATCTGATACTTACAAGTCCCCCTTGTAATACAGCATGTGTTTGTGGGAAGTGGACTTGGTTTAAGAGCTAACACTCTACCCAGCAGACTGTAACATTACAGCTGACATAGGAGGTATAATCCTACCTTATGTGTAGTATATCTTCTGTAGATCCATATATCGCCTCTTAGCAGAGATGCAGGTGGATGTGCTGGGAAAAACGTTTTTCGGCGGTCCGCCGCCATTTTGCCGTAGACCAAATGCATGTATGTCCTCAGGTCACGCCGGCCGCCATGTTTTTGGAGTCTTATGTCTCTTCTATGGGGGCGGCCATGTTTTGTGAGCCCAGCTACCTCGTGGAGAGCTGGGAACGCCGGAAGGCGTACACAGGGGGCGGAGCCACGTCCTTCTACCCGGGAAAAAGCAAACAGCTCCTTCCAGTCTGTGTAAGACAGACGCTGACTGCAGTTGGTTGGAAACTGCACTGCATCGGTTGGTGAGCCTTGGGGGTCCCTCTCTCTCTCTGTGGGATCGAGAAGCAGGTACTCTGAGGGGCGCTATTGCGCTAGGGGGAGACACACAAAAAAAAAAAAAAAAAAAGTTTTTTTGTTTTGCTGGCAAAGGTGTCCTGAATTAACATGGACCCTGCCACTCATGTATCTCCTCCGGATCCCCTCGAGGGGTCTGCGGGATCCTCCAGCACCCCATTGACAATTGAATCATTGTCAGCTATTATGGAAACTTTTGTGTCCCGGGTGGAAGTGGCTTGTCAGGGACAAGGCGCAAGAAAGCGACCCCCGCCTAACCCCATATTATCTGAAACCTCGGATTTAGACTCTGAGCCTATTTCTGCAGTTGCAGGTACTTCATCTGGGATTGGTGTCTCGGGTCCTGTCTCTTCAGACAGTGAGGAGGATGTTTCGGCATCCGCCATAGCCCGAGAGGAAGCGTTGGTAAACGCACTCATTGTATCTGTTCAAGAAACCTTAAGGTTACAGGGTACTCCATCGGAAATAGCTGAAACTGAAATCCCTTTTGGGACTAAAAAACGCATCAAAGTGGCGAAGGTTTTTCCATTGCCCAAATGTTTTGGCAATCCAATCGAAGAAGAATGGCGTCTGCCAAAACGCACTTTTACTATTTCTAAACGCATTGACAGGCGTTATCCGTTTGAGGAAACCCTTATTAAGAAATGGACAGAACCACCTGTGGTGGATTCACCAATTGCTAGATTGAATAAAGCCACGGTTATTCCTTTAGAAGACGCTCCGTCTTTTAAAGATCCAGTGGATCGCAAGATAGAAGCTATGTCTCGCACCATGTTTTCCTTGATTGGATCAGCTTTCAGACCAATAATAGCTATTGGTCTGGTTTCGCAGGCTGTAACTGAATGGACCAAGTGGTTACGCCGGACTTAGAAGAGGTCCCTCAGGCGGTATCAGATTTGTTGGAACAAATGATACAGGGGTTACAGTTTGTGTGTGATGCGGCGTTAGACGCCACTCCATTATTGGCGCGAGCATCAGTCTCAGCAGTGGTTCTCAGACGTACACTGTGGCTAAAAGGTTGGTTAGCCGACCAAGGTTCCAAAAAAGCATTGGCTAATATCCCCTTTTCAGGAGAGCGTCTATTTGGAGCCAACTTAGATGAGATCATTAAAGATCTCACGGGTGGAAAGAGCACCTTTTTACCGCAAAATTTTAAAGGTAGAGGAACTCGTCAAAGACGAGGGCCTTCTTTTTCTGCTCACAAGAGGTTTTTTCGTCCCGCGGGTGAAAAAACTAAGTCCTCCAAAGCTCCTGCAGGAGGCGTCAGGGGTCGTTGGTCGGGCAAGCAAAAGCCCCCCCCCCCCCAGACCTGAAGATAAACCATCCAAAGCCTGAAGGTGCGCCCCCACCCATAACTGGGGTGGGGGGACGTCTTCGCCGGTTCCCGGATCCATGGCTTTCCAGAATCCCGGACAAATGGGTTTGCGAAGTCATAAGGTCAGGGTACAAGATCGAGTTTCGATCTCTCCCACCGGCGCGATTCTTCCCTTCCAATATCCGACTATCCTCAGATCGTTTAGAAGATCTGCGGAGAGCAGTCACAGATTTACTACAACAAGGAGTGGTAGTCCACGTTCCTTGGACAGAACGGTTTCAAGGGTTTTATTCAAACCTATTTACAATACCCAGGAAAGAGGGCAAAGTGCGTCCAATTCTGGACTTAAGAGCACTCAATTCTTTTGTCAACATAAGAAGATTCAGAATGGAGTCCATTCGCACGGTAGCAGCCTTCCTGCATCCAGGGGATGTCCTAGCGTCCATAGACATCAAGGACGCCTATCTTCACATTCCCATTTTCGCAGGACATCAGCGGTTTCTACGCTTTTCCGTAGAAGAGAACCACTATCAGTTTGTGGCGTTACCTTTCGGTCTCGCCACGGCTCCGCGGGTCTTCACAAAGGTGTTGGCCCCAATGTTGGCACTTCTGCGCCAAAGAGGCATATCGATCCTTGGTTACCTAGACGATCTTCTGCTTCATGCAGAGTCTCCTCAGACCTTGCTACAAAACATAGAAATTACTATGATTTCTTTACAGGAATTCGGGTGGCTAGTGAACCAGCAAAAGTCATTTCTGGTTCCCACCCAGAGGCTCGAATATCTGGGTCTAATTCTAGACACAGTCAGGACAAGAGTTTTTCTTCCGGTAGGGAAACTCCGAAAGATTCAATCAGCAGTCCAGTTGTTACTGTCCAACAGCTGGTCTTCCCCTTCGGACTTGCATGAGGGTTCTGGGGTTGATGGTGGCTTCGTTCGAAGCAGTCCCATTTGCCCAGTCCCATACCCGAATTCTTCAGCAAGAGATTCTTCTCAGATGGAATCGGAATCCGGAATCCCTGGACAATCAGATCCGATTGAGCAAACAGACCAGAGAGTCTCTGGTCTGGTGGCTTCGGTCTCCGATGCTCAGCCAGGGAAAGTCATTTCTGCCAATATATTGGACGATAGTGACCACGGATGCCAGTCTATCCGGATGGGGAGGAATTCTCGGTCAGTTATCTGTCCAGGGACTTTGGTCCCCGGAAGAATCCAGGTTACCGATAAATGTATTGGAACTGAGAGCGATCAGACTTTGTCTGATTCACTGGACCGAGCAGTTCCAGGGCAGCCCGGTTCGGATCCAGTCGGACAATGCCACGGCCGTGGCTTATGTCAATCACCAGGGGGGCACCAAGAGTGTCCGAGCGGCCAAAGAAGTGGCTTGCATTCTTCGCTGGGCGGAACGATTTGTTCCAGCAATCTCTGCGGTGTTCATTCCGGGGGTGGAGAATTGGCAGGCAGATTATCTCAGCCGTCAGACCCTGGATCAGGGGGAATGGTCCCTCCATCCAGACGTTTTCCACCAGTTGTGCCTACGGTGGGGCACCCCGGATGTGGATCTGTTGGCATCACGATTCAACAGGAAAGTTCAGAGATTCGTGGCTCGCTCCCGCGATCCTCTAGCAGAAACCGCAGACGCACGGATCGCCCCGTGGGGGCAATACCAGCTAATATATGCCTTCCCTCCTCTCGCGTTACTGCCAAGACTTCTTCGCAGGATAGAGGAGGAAGGAATTCCAGTAATCCTGGTAGCTCCGGACTGGCCTCGTTGAGCTTGGTACGCCGACATGGTCAGACTGGTGGCGGACGTCCCGTGGAGACTTCCTCTCAGGGAGGATCTACGGTCTCAGGGACCGATCTTCCATCCTGCTTTACGATCGCTGGCTTTAACGGCCTGGCTATTGAGACCCAGGTGCTGAAGGACAAAGGTTTGTCAGCTTCAGTTATTCCTACTCTAGTTGAAACAAGGAAAGCGACTTCCAGAAAGATTTATCATCGCACATGGAAGTCCTACATTGCATGGTGTGAACCTTTGGGGTTCCGTCCTCGGTCTTATTCGATTAGTCGAATATTGGCTTTTCTGCAACAAGGGGTTGAGCAGAAACTGGCCTTGAGTACTATCAAGGGTCAGGTCTCAGCATTAGCCATCTTCTTTCAGAAGCCTTTGGCTACTCATTCCTTGGTGCGGAATTTCATCCAGGGGGTGCGACATCTGGCTCCGCCAGTGCACGCGCCGTTACCCCCCTGGGATCTTAATTTAGTGTTGTCGGTTCTTCAGAAGCCTCCCTTTGAAGATATTAGGGAGATTCCTCTACCTACGTTGTCCCAGAAGGTGGCCTTCTTGGTGGCTATTACTTCTGCACGCAGGGTGTCAGAACTGGCCGCATTATCTTGTCGTTCCCCATATCTGGTGGTTCATAAAGATAAGGTGGTTCTTCGTCCGAATCCATCCTTCCTACCAAAAGTGGTTTCAGAATTTCATCTAAATGAAGAAATTGTATTACCTTCCCTGTGTCCTAAGCCCAGTCATCCTCGGGAGTTTGCTTTACACTCCTTGGATGTGGTCCGGGCGATCAGGGTATACTTGAAAACGACAGACTCGTTTCGCAAGACGGATTCACTTTTTGTGATCCCAGATGGACCCAAAAAGGGGTTGCCTGCATCTGCCGCGACCATTTCCAGATGGATCAGACAGACGGTAGTACAGGCTTATTCTATTAAGGGTCGGGAGCCCCCGTTCCCTGTTAAGGCGCACTCCACTCGGGCACTTAGTGCGTCATGGGCCTTTCGCCATCAGGCGTCAGTGGTCCAGGTGTGCAAGGCGACTACCTGGTCGTCGGTGCATACCTTTACAAAACATTATAAAGTTGATGTAATGGCATCGTCTGATGCCTCGTTTGGCCGCAAGGTTTTGCAGGCCGCAATTTGAGGAGACCAGTGGTCTACCTCGAGGGTTTTTCCGTTGGAAAATTTTTTTCTTTAGTCTCATTCTTTGTTTATAATGAGCCTTTAAAACTTCTAGTTTGGCACCGGTTGGGCCTTCTAGATTGGATTTGATTTGTCAATCCCACCCCTCATTTGTGGCACTGCTTCTGGATGTCCCAGCTCTTGAGAATCAAGAAGACTACGTCTGTCAATGAGCGATAGAGAAAAATTGATTTTTGTAAGATCTTACCGTAAAATCCTTTTCTCTTAAGCTCATTGACAGACGTAGTACCCGCCCCTCTATCATTGAGTTGGGTTGGGTTAAATTCTCTGTACTGCTTTAAAACAGAACTGATTCCCTGTAGCAGAGAGAGGGAGGATATACCCTCAGGGACTGCCCCTAAGGTGGAGCCAGAACGTTTTGTCTTTCTGCCTAGTCCTACTCCTGCGGAGACAACATAACCCAGCTCTTGAGAATCAAGAAGACTACGTCTGTCAATGAGCTTAAGAGAAAAGGATTTTACGGTAAGATCTTACAAAAATCAATTTTTCCACTGCTAGATATTTTTAAAATAATTTACACCACTGTGTGCCTTTTGAATTTGTACCTATTTATATTTTTTGTATTTCTTATTATCACATTGCTGAGTCTTTGACCACTTTTGTTATTGGAATGTATTGGCAGCTTAGGCAGGTCTGAGGGTTTTAGAGCATCTGAGTGGGGATGGATCCGGAGGTCCTGGAGGCAGCAGCGTCATTCTGTTTACATGTTGGTAGAATGTTTGTTACCTGTATGCTTTATTTTTATTTATTTTTTAATACCCAATGTCTCTTTCCGTCAGGAGGATGACAGGTACGAGCAGACGAGTGATGTTCGGACGCAACTTAAGTTCTTTGAACAGCTCGACCAGCTAGAGAAACAGAGGAAAGATGAACAGGAAAGAGAAATTCTCATGCGGGCAGCAAAGGTTTGTGTACAGCTTTCTGTTACTTTAAAACATGCTCACATGATGTCTGCTTGTGGCATATAAGCACTTTCCGTGATCAGCTAGCTATACGTTTACTATCCCTTGCATTTGTCATTTGTGAATGAACACAGAAGTGCTCAGTACTAGTGTTTAGTAGTAAGTGCAGGGTGGCAGAGGAGGAGGAGATTGCAGACTCTGGAAGTGAAGGGTTGTCTTCCCAAAGGGACACTGTGTATGTAAAAAAAAAAACTCCTGATTTTGGCCAAATTGGTAGAAAAGTTTTGCCTTCAGTGCTACTTATAAGCGTAACTCCAGGTTTTGTCACTTTAAAGCTTGGCCCAAACACTATTTAAAGCAACAGAAAACCTGAAGACTTTAACCTGACCTTGAAACTTGCCACTTTACCTGTCCAAACACTTAAAGAATTCCAGGTATACATTATTTGATGCATAGTTACATTAGTCCAGCTTGGAAAAATGTATCTATGTACATACTAGGGATGCACCGAAATGAAAATTTTGGGCCGAAACCGAAAATGCAGGATGCCCTTGGCCGAAAACCGAAAATGACCTTTTCCCCCCAAAAAATTTAAAATAGATGGAACAGGGGCATACGCCAAAAAACAGGCAGCGACATACACCTGTCGCTGCCACCCTGTCACAGTATATTTACTGTGATGGGTTGGCAATAGGTTAATTTAATTACCAATGGTATTTGTATTATGCCGCATGAGGGGGGTTAATGTATTGTCACTGCTGCATTAGTGACCGACCAGTGGCAGTTAATTAACCCCTTTGTGCTGCATTAGTGCAACCAGTATCAGTGCAACCAGTGTTAATTAACACTGATACTGGTTGCACTGATACTGGTTGCACTAATGCAGCACAAAGGGGTTAATTAACTGCCACTGGTCGGTCACTAATGCAGCAGTGACAATACATTAACCCCCTCATGCTGCATAATTAATACAAATACCAATGGTAAGCTGCCTCAGCTATCGCCCCCCCCCCCCTCCCTCCTCAGCCTCAGCGTCCCTCTCCTACTCACTCCTCCAGTCACTGTGTCCATTATTCAAAAGTCCCGCCTCTGGCTGGCCGCCCGCCTCCCGGTGATGTCACTACTACTACGATCTGTACATGAATGAACTGACACACTGGGCGGGCGAGCGGCTGCTAATAGCTGTCAGTATGTGAGCTTCACTTCTCTTCAATTCCCTGACAGTCCGGGCAGGAGGGCGGGGCGAGCGGCCGCTAATACATAGTACTATGTGATCCTTCCTGTCAGCTCAGCGGGACTGTGTGTGAAATTCTGTGAATAAGATCTGATCTGACCTGACACCGGGCGGGGGGAGCGGCCGCTATTAGCTGTAACTATGTGAGCCTTTCACTTCTTTGTCAGGCATGTATCTCCGCTGACAAGGAAGTGAAAGGCTCACATAGTTACAGCTATTAGCGGCCGCTCCCCCCGCCCGGTGTCAGGTCAGATCAGATCTCATTCACACACAGTCACAGTCCCGCTGAGCTGACAGGAAGGATCACATATTTCTATCTATTAGCGGCCGCTCGCCCCGCCCTCCCGCCTGGTATGTCCATTCATTAATGCAGAGATCATAGTAGTAGGGACGTCATTGAGAGGCGGGCGGCCGGCCAGAGGCGGGACTTTTAAAACCTGCCCTGCGCTGCGCTGCGCCCTCCTCCTTCCTCGCGGCGGCCATATTAATTTCGGCACTGTTAACCCATTATCGGCCGAAATGAGGCTCATTTTCGGCCGATAATTTCGGTACATCCCTAGTATATACTATACCTGGGATACCTGTAGAGCTGGAAATCACTGTAGTAGACACAGCTACTTCAGTAATCTCCACTTGCTTCTGGGTCCTGTGTGGATTTGCTGTCCTACTGCATTCCAAACACTGAAAGTTGCCTGGTCGCTATTCAGAGAATGATCTGCATTTTCTCAGATTGCAAAGTTTTCTCTGTTTGTATGAAGTGGAGAGTGTTGCGTCACTGCCCTGCATCTCCACCTCATCCAATCAGAGACTGCTTTTCATTCATTGACCAAAATGCTATTGAATCTCTGGTGCTGAGTGGACAATCACCTGTGTTCCCAATGCAGCAGGGCAGCCACACGGGGCCAAGAAGCTAGTGGAGATCACTGGTGTGGCAATGTCTACTAAAGTGATGACCAGTTTCTGTAGCAGGGATATTGAATTAAAATTCAGAGGTTGGGTAAGTAATATTTATTTCCAGTAGCGGTCTGAATTAAAAGTTTTTTTTTTTTTTTGGTATTACTCTGCCACCCCCCCCCCCCCCTTTACATCACAGCCCATCCACTTTTGATCACCCCCCCCCCCTCCCTTTACATTGCAGTCTCTGATCTTTACATCTCTGCGCCCCTTCACATAGATGTCCCCCCTTTTACAATACAGGCCCCTCTTTACATTTCAGCCCCCTTTTCATTGCTTCCCCCTTTCGTATTACAGCCCCTTTTTACATCAAAGCTTCCCCCTTTACATTATTTACCTGTCTGCATCACCCCCCCCCCCCTTACATCGCAGTCTCTGATCTTTACATCTCAGCGCCCCCTTCAGATAGATGTCTCCCCTGTTACAATGCAGCACCCCCTTCACATTACTGCAGCCCCCTTCAAATCATTGTGCACCCTTTTACATCAAAGTCATCGGTGCCCCCCCCCCCCCCCCACACCCCTTACATAACAGTCTGCCCTAACAGCACAGCTCCTTTACATCTGTTCGCTCCTTTCCCCCTTCCCTTCTAGTTCTACCTTTCCATATCTTTTCCAATCTACTTTTACCTCCCTTTCTTATATAAGCCAGGTTTTCCCTTAATATATTTTTGACCATTTTTAGCCAATCTGTTATAAGACTGTGGCCTAGAATTTATCCATTTCCATGTAATCCCTTTTCTAGCTTGATATAGACGTCTCAAAACTGCTGTTCACCCAGCCCCCGAACCCACACTCTGCTCCATGTACCCCTAAACACATAACACCGGATCCAATTGTAGATTTGTTTCAAATACCGAGTTTTATTCCAGCACCTCTTCCCAGTATCTGTGTAGTTTGGGGTACCTCCAAAGCATATGGATCAAGTCTCCCAGTGCAACCTTACATCTGAGGCAGGATGCATCTGGACGTTCCCCAAACCAAAACAATCTTTTTGGTGTATAATATGGTCTGTGAATAATATAAAACTGTGAGTTTCTGGGCTGCTGAGAGGGATAATTTATCTATTGAGGTTACTATACCATTCCATTGAACGTCTGTTAATTTCCCCACATCCTCCTCCCATTTTGCTCTGCTAGGAAGCGGAGTCTTTTTTTCAGTACTTTTAAATGTATATTTTTTTATACAATTTCGAGATCAACCCCTTTACGCCCCCTAAGGGCCACTTTTTAACTTAAAAAGCAGGGCAGCTCCCCGGTAGAGCCCTCTGGGTTTTAGGGATCTGGAAGTTCTGTAAGCGCTGATGATCTCTTTAGGATGACCACATATACCTAAAATATATGGAGGAAAAAAGACAAATTCCTCCTAAAGCTAATCTCTGTTCTGTGGGTTACTGTATGCAGAATGTAATTACAAAATCCATCGTGCTCCTAACACTTGCATGAAATGCAGAATTGTTGTCTGACTTTTCCCCTTTTGTGCTCCTTTCATAGTCTCGGTCACGGCAGGAAGATCCGGAGCAGTTACGGCTAAAACAGAAAGCAAAGGAGGTGAGTGACACCCTTGATGTGTACATGCCTCTCGCTGTCTCAGTGGCAGTTTCCTCATTTCTTCTTTTGTGTCCCCTTCTACAGATGCAGCAGCAGGAATTGGCACAAATGAGGCAAAGAGATGCAAACTTAACGGCGTTAGCAGCTATCGGCCCTCGAAAAAAGAGGAAAGTGGAGTCCCCGGGCCCTGGTTCAGGGTCAGAGGTATGTATCTGTTCTATAACTACTTTTTCAGCAGTTTATTGGTTGTACCAAGCAGCAACTTCATGTGGTTATGGTTGTGTCAAAGCTGCATTTTGTGAGCGCTTCACCAGCTTTCCCAAATGTGCCAGACCGCAAGTAAAGGCAATTTTGATGACATCTTAGTATTAAAAGGGTTATGAGGTACTTTTAGAAAACTAGAACATTGAAACCCTGTGAACACTTGTCTGCTGCTGTGGGGATGTGGCACTCGGAACTGTCACCAATCAGCAGCTCCAAAGCTACCAGCACTTTTCAGAACTGCGTGGCTATGGAAGATATCTTGCCTATGGAAACCTATTGCTTTCCAGTGTGTGCTGTGCTATTTAATCACGTGCATTGCATTTTTGCAGCAGTTTGGGTAACAAGGAACAAGCTGCAGTAGCTAAATGTAACAACTGGGAGACCCCTGCTGCTGTGTAGAATGATGCTGTCTTGCAAGCGGTCCTTCACTCCAGAAGGCTGGTGGTTTCTATTGGATAAAAGGCAAAACTGCAGGTGGCAATTGCAGCAAAACTACCTCCAACCTGCCGTATTGACAAATGACGGCGGGCAGGATGTTCTGTTGTTCTCTCACCGCGCTTGTGTGGGGGTGCACGGCAATAGCAGGTGCGCTGTGTTACTGGTACATGATGCGACTCTTTTCCGATGCGATCAGCTGTGGTGATCACTTTGGTAGTTCATTGTAATTGTATTGTATTGTAACATTCATAATGTATGGACAGTCAGCTCACACTGACAGTCTGCAGGAGTCTTGCATGGCACCTGTGATCTGCTGATCAGAGGTGCAATACTTTTCAGGCTCCTACAAAAAAAAAGTAGTAAATGCATATTTCTCTTTCGTTCATGATGGACACAGCTCCTGATTCTTCTTAATCATTGGTTTATACTGCCCCCTAAAGGAGTAGGATACTAGGCAGAAAAAAGCTTGACTACGCCTATGGGCAGTCCCAGGGAATATACACTAGGGATGGACCAATATGGTTTTTTCAGGGCCGATACCGATATTTTGGTCACACCCTGTGGTGGATGGCTGGCTGGCTGGCACCCTGTGGTGGATGGCTGGCTGGCTGGCACCCTGTGGTGGATGGCTGGCTGGCTGGCACCCTGTGGTGGATAGCTGGCTGGCACCTGTGGTGGGTGGGTGGCTGGTACAGTGGCTGGCTAGTACAGGGCCTGTGGGTGGCTGGCCTGCTGGTACAGGGCACGTGGCTGGCTGGCTCATTGGTACAGTGACTGGCTGGCTGGCTGGCCGGTACAGGGCCTGTGGATGTGGGTGGCTGGCTGGCACCTGACTGCTGTGGGTGGGTGTATGGCTGTGATACACTCCGTGAGACTAGTCCCGACTCCAGACGAGGCTGTCCAAGGTGAGGGAGGCGGGCCTAAGAAGACAGAATGACGTCACAAAAATATCTGCAATATTGGGTAGTTCCGGGGCTGATTCCGATATATCAGGGAAAGTGCATATCAGCCTTGGCAATAATCGTTCGATCCCTAGTATACACCCACTCTCAGCTATAGGCACTCTTTTCTGCCTAGTCAGGAGGCCCTACTAAGGGCAAGGACCCTCGTCGTAGACGTAGGGCCCTCCTCCTTGGCACATAAGAAGTTATTTCGTACCTCAGGGTCGACTGACAAGGGATCAAAGCCCTTCAGAGCCTCCTCTGGATGATTAAAGCGAACTTGGTCTGGCAAGTCAAGACCCTTGGACAAGGTCACTTCAGCAGGAAGGTGCCCCCCCCACCCATATATGGGGTGGGGGGACATCTTCGTTGGTTCGCGGCCCTGCGGACTTCCCTGGTACAAGATAAGTGGGTCCACATGGTCATACGGTCCATTTACATTATCGAGTTTCGTTCTTACCCTCCATTAAGCTTCTTCCTTCCAAGGTGCAACTGTCCCCGGTCTGCTTACAGGATCTTTTTGGGGCGGTGCAAGACCTTTTACTTCAAAGGGTTATTGTCCCAGTTCCGACTTAGGTACGTTTTTAGGGATTTTTACTCAAACATGTTTACAGTCCCCAAGAAGAAAGGCAAGTTGCGTCCAATTCTGGACCTCAAGGCGCTGAATTACTTTGAGTGGGTTCAGAATGGAGTCAATTCGCACAGTGGTGGCTTCCCTGCATCATGGGGATTTTCTTGCCTCCATCGACATCCAAGGACGCTTACCTTCACATTCCAATATGTGTCGGTCACCAGCGCTTCCTCCCCTTTGCCGTGGGAGAGGAGCATTATCAATTTATGGCGTTACCCTTTGGTCTCGCCTCCGCTCCTCTGTTCTTCGCGAAAGTGTTGGCCCTGGTGCTAGCATTGTTATGCCAATGGGTTCTCGCAATACTGGGCTACTTGGACGACGACCTTCTGCAAGCGGGGGTCTTCTCCTACTGCTCTGGTGGAAAACCTTGAAATCACCATATGAACTTTGAGGGAGTTTGGCTGGATTCTGAATTTTCAGAAGTCTGCTCTGGTTCTGTCCACAAAGCTGGACTATCTGGGTCTGACTCTGGACTCCGCCTTAGCCAGAGTGCTTCTTCCTCTGGACAAACTCCAGAAACTGCAGGCTGCAATTCGTCTCCTGTTGTCTAGCAGATGGTCATCCCTCCGGACTTGCATGCTGGGGTGCTGGGCATGATGGTGTCTACTTTCGAAGCGGTTCCTTTTGCACAGTTCGATATGAGGTCCCTGCAAGGGAGATTCTGGCCAAATGGGACAAGAGTCCGCAGTCTCTGGACAATCTAATCTGGCTGAGCCGGGGAACAAAAGAGTCTCTGATATGGTGACTTCATTCTTCGGCGCTTTGCTTCCTCCCCTTGTATTGGACAGTGATCACCAAGGATGCCAGCCTGTCCCTCTGGGGAGGGGTCCTCAACTAAAATCTTCAGGGGAGGCTCTGGAGGTAGCCGGCATTTTAAGGTAGGCAGAACGGTTCTTCCAGCATCCTCCGCTGTACACATTCCAGGGGTGGAAAACTGGCAGGCAGATTACTTCAGTCGGCAGGCGTTGGAGCAAGGTGAGTGGCCCTTCATCTGGAGGTGTTCCATCAGTTGTGTCTCCGGTGGGGCATCCCGAGGTGGATATGTTGGCGTCTCGGCTCAACAGAAAGGTGCAGATGTTTGTGGCTCAGTCTTGGGATCCTCTGGTGGATGCCACAGATGTGCTGGTGACCCTGTGGGGTCAGTATTGTCTGATTTACGCCTTCCCTCCTCTCAAGCTTCTGCCAATACTTCTACGCAGGATCGAGGCAGAAGAGATTCCAGTCATCTTAGTGGCCCCGGAATGGCCTCGCCGGGCTTGGTACGCCGATCTGGTGTGGCTGGTCGTCGAGGTTCTTTGGAAGCTTCCTCTCAGGGAGGATCTGCTGTCCCAAGGACCAATCTTCCATCCTCTTTACAGTCACTGGCTTTGACTGCTTGGCTTTTGAACGCCAGGTGCTGATGGATAGAGGTTTTGTCTGAGTCAGTGTTTCCAATGGTGTTAAAAGCTAGGAAATCTATTTCTAGGAAGATCTACCATTCGTACGTGGAAGACGTACATTGCGTGGTGCGAGTCTCTTGGGGTTCATCCTCGCTCTTTTTTGGTGGCTCGGATCTTGACCTTCCTTCAATCGGAGGTTGAGCAGAAACTGGCCTTGAGTACTATCAAGGGTCAGATGTTGGCCTTAGTGGTCTTCTTTCAGCGGTCCCTGGTACATACTTTTCTTCAGGGAGTTAGGCACTTGACCCCTCCAGTGCGGTCTCTGTTGCCACCTTGGGACCTCAATTTGGTACTCCGTCTTCCAGAGCCTACTTTTTGAGAATCTTCAGATGATTCCCCTGCTTACGCTATCCCAGATGGTGGCCTTTTTGGCGGCTATCACCTCTGCGTGCAGGGTGTCGATATTGGCGGTGTTTTCCTGTCCTTAACCTTACTTAGTGCTTCACAGAGATAAGGTGGTTCTTGTCTCTGATTTTCATTCGAATTAAGACATCTGTGTTGTCTTCCCTGTGTCCCAGGCCAAAACATCCAAAGGAAATTGCTTTGCATGCCTTAGATGACGCCTGGGCAATTAGGGGTGTACATGGCAGCTACGGAGTCTTTTAGGAAGTCAGACTCACTATTTGTGCTCACAGATGGGCCTCGGAAAGGGTTGTCCGCTTCCTCTGCGACCATTTCCAGATGGATCAGATAGACGGTAGTTCAGGTCTATTCCATCAAGGGTCAGGTTCCTCCTTTCCGTGTCAAGGCGCATTTTACCTCCTGAGCTTTCACTGAGGCACAGTACCTCCTGAGCTTTCCGTCATCCAGCGTCAGTGACCAGGTTTGCAAGGCGGCCACCTGGTTGTCGGTGCACACTTTCACAAAGTTCTCTAAAGTGGACGTGTTGGCATCTGCGGATACTTCCTTTGGTCGCAAGGTTTTGCAGGCTGCTGTTTAGAGGACCTGGTCCTCTTTGAGGGTGTATTGTTTTTTCAGGTGAGCTCCAGTTGTTTTGGTTGAGCTCCCGTTTACTTGGTTGGCTATAGTTAGCCTTGGGAGTTTCTTTTTCACTGTTCCCACCCCTCATGTTTAACACTGCTTTAGGACATCCCAACGGTTAAGAAGATCAGGAGCTGTGTCCCATCAATGAATGAAAGAGAAAATGGGATTTTTGACTTACTACGTATTGAAGAAGCACGTAGCAGTCATATGAAACGCGTCTAATGTCCTACCTTGTACCACTTATGTTAATTAAGGAACTTTTCCTCATTGGATTCTGTGGTGGTGTGCGACCATTTTCTTTCTTCCTTCATTCTTCTGACACTGCTTGTAACATAACTGAGAACCTATAGCAGAGAGAGGGAGTATATCCCCTGGGACTGCCCATAGGCGTAGCCATACTTTTTTTTTTTTTTCTGCCCAGTGTCCTACTCCTGTAGGGGGCAATATAACTCAATGGTTAAGAAGATCAGGAGCTGTGTCCATCAATAAACATCAGAGAAATTGATTTTACAGTAAGTCAAAAATCCCTTTTTTTTTATTTTTTTGCAAACAAATTTGTGCATTTATTTATTTATTTTTTAAAAAACCTATCCTTTAAGGTCTTGGGTGGGGATCTTAGAGACACCCTTTTTTGCACTTTCTCCTTTGCAACCATCGAACACCTGGCATTTTCCGGTAGGGGGGGAGCATGTGATATGCTCTTCTCTGACTGTGCCCGAGCCTTGCAGCCAATGGCTAGCCCAGAGAACTGACACACGACCAGTCAGTGATATAACTGCTCGCCAACACAAGTAATTTCATCCCTGGCTATGGAGGGGGAAGGAGCTGTGAGGAAGCTCAGGCATACTTCCCAACTTTTTGGGACGGGATCGAGGGACACCCATTAGCAAAACTATGTAGACATAGGACACGCCCCCCCCTGTCACGCCCCCTAAAAGGAGAATTCTACAAAATAAATGATTGGTTAAACCCACAAGTGGTGTGTTTTTTTTTTTGTTTTTTTCTTACCACCACTATATTGGCTTTTGAAATTTACAAATGCAGCAATTTAGAAATTAAATGAAAGGTTTAGCACTGGGAAACACTTTTTGAAAGGTATATGGTGCATTTTATATACAACTATATGGATAAGATCAAAATGTGGAATACATTATGAGGAAAGAGGAATAAAGGGACATTTTTCCAAATCGGGGACAGTTGGGCGTTTTGAGCTCATGTAAGGTGAGGTATTAGGTGGTTGGAGGACACTTTGCTAAGACACAGTCCCTTTTCTCTGCAATTGCAGGGTGAGGTGTCTTAAAGCAGAACTTAACTGCATCTGAGCACCACAAACCAAAAACACTGGTTAATGTATTTTTAATATTCAAAGAAACTCCCCACCCATCCATGTCTCCATGCTTTGTTTTGCTTAGAAATCACTTTAAAAACCAAATTTCTGTGCATTTCTGCTGTGGTCATCTTGGCTAAGAGCAGATAATTCATGTAGCATTTACTTCCTGGAATCCATCTGCCCTTAGCTCAACAAGGCAGGAGGGTGTGCTTAGTTGAGAAAAACCCCCCTCCCCTTCTGAGGACTCCTGGGATGTAGGACATCGTTTTCCTAGGCCAGGAAGTAACTGAAGAAATGTAAAAAAAAAAAAAAAAAAGTTTAAAACAAGTGAATATGCTATACTTTGCTATTTATTAATGCTAGCAGCATGAGGATTACAAATAATCCTTGTTGATTGAGAGAAGAACTGGAGAAGTGCAGCACTCTTGCATCCTTTGGTCTCTTTAAAGTGATTGTAAAGTTTTTTGTTTGTATTTATATAAAAAAAAATGTTATACTGTATTTTCTGGCATATAAGACTACTTTTAGTTTTCAATAATTTTTATTGAATATTTTATGAGAAAGAACATGAAAAGTACAAAAATTGTCATTGTTAACAGACAGATCAGTCCCAATTAACCCATCGCAATTACAAAATAAAGCAGAGAGAAAACAAAAAAAGGGAGAAATGAACAAGCGGCTTAAACTGCCACCATGCGCTGTCGCTTGGGAAAAGCAAAAAACCTGTATACCGACCAGCAGGAAGCAAAATAACATTAACCAAAAGCAAGTATTAGCGGATACAAGCAACAAATTATCACAAGCAATAGGGGCTAGAAATGTAGGAAACAAAAAGCATAACCCCCCGCAATATCAGCCTCCTATTCAACCCATCGCCCTGTCCCGGCACCAGGGCAGCTAATGATAGCGCACCGAGGTATCATAATTGAGAGTGCTCAAGTGGGCTTTCAGGACACATGCAAAAGTCAGAGATAGAAGTAAAGAATATCAGAAAAGATAAAAAGGGGGAAAAGGAAGGAAGAAAGAAGAGGAGGAGAGAAGAGGAGGACCGCGCCCCGTGCCCCACGTCCCCGATACCCCCACGACGCTGCTCCCGCTAATTACTACCAGTAAGGTAGCGGAGCCACGGCATAAGACTACTTTTGAACCTCAAAAAAATCCCCCAAAAATGGGGGTCGTCCTATACGCCGAGTATAATATCTCCAAGGTAACTTAAGTATAAGTATTACCGGTAGATGTAATCTCTCAAGACGCTGGCTGTGTGGGAATCCTATACCGGTATACCGTATGTATACTGTGTGTAGCCGAAGCTACGGTACATACGGTATACCGGTACAGGATTCCCCGCACATCTTGAGATTACTGGTAATACTTAGGGTACCTTGGATATATTATGAGAGATTACATGTATTGCAGTACTAGGGTACCTTGGAGATCTATGAGAAATCTGATGTTTTTCAATGGTGTTGCCTTGCTTCGGAAGGGAGGTAGTCTTATACGTCGAGTATAGCCCAAAACCTATGTTTTAACTTGAAAATTAGGGGGGTCGTCTTCTACGCCGGAAAATACGGTACTTACCTCCTCTGTGCAGTTGGTTTTGCACAGAGCAGCTCCGATCCTCCTCTTCTTCTCAGGTCTCTCTTCGGCTCTCCTGGCTCCTCCCTCCCTTTGAGTACCTCCACAGCAAGTAGCTTGCTATGGGGACACCCGAGCTGAGTCACAGCTCCGTGTGTCCATTCAGACACTGAGCTGCCGTTCGGCCACGCCCCCTCTCTCTCCTCATTGGCTAACTTACTTTGATTGACAGCAGTGGGAGCCAATGGGGAGGGGTGTCAAAGACAGCTGAGACAATCACAGACATCGCTGGATCGAGATGGGGCTCAGGTAAGCATTAGGGTGGGCTGCTACACACAGAAGGTTTTTATCTTAATAGATTGCATTAAGCTAAAAAAAAAAAAAACCCTTCTGACTTTACAGCCCCTTTTAAAGACTGGAGTTTTTTTTTTAGGTACTCTTGCATGCTCTAACCCAGTGGTTCTCAATTCTGGTCCTCGGGACCCACTAACAGGCCAGATTTTAAGTATTACCTTGGGGGATGCAGACTAGAATACTGCAATCACTGAGCAGCAAATGAGATCACCTGTGATGTAATTTAGTTATCTTGCAAACCTGGCCTGTTGGTGGGTCCCGAGGACCGGAATTGAGAACCACTGTTCTAACCCAGGGATCTTGAAACTATGGCCCTCCAGTTGTTCAGGAACTACAATTCCCATCATGCCTAGTCATGTCTGTGAATGTCAGAGTTTTACAATGCCCCATGAGATGTGTAGTTTTGCAGCAGCTGGAGGGCCGTAGTTTGAGGATCCCTGCTCTAACCTTTGACTTCTATCATGTCAGTCTAATAACATGCTCTGTCTCCTTTCCTCCTGCAGGCATCCAGCACCAGTACAACACCCTCCAGCAGCTCCGGAGCAGGCAGTAGCAGACAGTTTACACGGCAGCGGATAACGCGTGTCAATCTCAGGGACCTCATATTTTGTTTGGAAAACGAGAGAGAGACAAGCCATTCACTTTTGCTATATAAAGCATTCCTTAAGTGAAAAAAAATAAAAATATATATAAAAAACAAAACAAAAACTCAACAAAAATGGAAAAGATCAAGGTATTTTTTTCTTTCGTTTTTGCAAAGACGACACTTTTTTCCCCCCTTTGAACCTCGCTGGGACTTTTTTTCTGATTTTATACGTTTGCCGATTCTTATTGCCTTTTTGCTTTCTTTTTTGACACGCTTAAGAGCAAACCACAATCATCATCACCCTTCGGATTCCTTCCAGTTTTTAAAACAAAACCTGCTTTGTGATTGAAATTTTAGCAAGGAGAGCTGCAAACGATGGATACTTGGATGGACAAACCCACAGGATGGAAAGCTGCCTTCTGCAAATCAAGCCATATATGGATTATGTTTTACAGGACGGATGGACTTTTTTTAAAAAAGAAAACTCGTTTTTACTTCTGTTTTTTCGCCAGTGGTCAGTAGCTGTGCGTTTTTTTATCTTCCGCCCCTTTCATTGCCAGTGAAAGGGGTTCCAGTTATGACACGTCGGTTCTTTTTTTGCAGAGGGCAGTCCCTCTTACCCCCCTCCCTCCCTACTATATTTTTTTTTCATTGTATTTATTGGTTTTACCTCTGCCTACTGTGGGATCGACACACCAGAACCATCTTTGCCTCTCTGATTTTTAGCAATCTACAGTGTTCCCCCTACCCCCCCCCCCCCTTTTAAGCAACCCAAATAAAGTAAAATTTTAGAAATTTAAATTTCCACAATAAAAGTTTTAAAAAGACTGTTTTTAAATTTTAGCTAGAAATAACTAAAGTTTAAAAAAAACACAATGCAATGTTATTTTATTTGCTTTTTTTTTTTGTAAAGAAAATAAAAAACCTGTGGGCAGTTGCAAAAGTTTATGACAAAGGACACAACATTTTATGGCATAAATATATAAATATCTATATATATATATTATACTTGCACTGTTTTAATTTCTTTGATTTCATATATAATTTGAGCGCTCCACCCTCTCTTTAACAGAGACGCCACCGTGTTTTTTTTTTTTTTTTTTTTTTTTTTCCTGCAGAGAGGGATTTTTTTTTTTTTTTTTCTGTTTTGTGACACACTTGGTAAAAGTCTTGACATGGCTTGCTGTATTTTTGGGTAGTTCTTGTAGATAATTTTTGGCACATGATAGCGGAGGGGCTGGCGAAATTTAAATATAACACAGAATCTCCCATTCTACCGCAAATGACTATGTACAAATATCCGTAAAATATTTTGTTAAAAAAAAAAAAAAAAAACAGTATGCAAGCTTTGGCGACTGTTTCTGCCGCCATAGCAATAGCCCCATCTTTGTACCTATTTTTTTATCACGGAATAAAAAAAAAAAAAAAGTTAAAATATACTAATTGGTTCTTTATATTTTCAGAGGTTACTGTATTAAAACTGTTGATTTGGTAATACTTTTATGAGTGTAAATAGCCTGACTTTGTGTCCGCCCTCCCCCCCTGATTACCAAACTCTGCCTTTGTCACCAAACTCTGATCAGTATTTGTAACTGACCGCTGTTACATCATGTCGTCGTCTCCTCCCCCACCCGCCCGCCTGCTGATCTTGTCTTTCCATTTTGTTTTCTTGTACATTTTTGCACAGTTACTTGTTCATATGTAAATATTTTACTTTCAAAAATGAAGTTTTTAATTGCTATTGTTTTATATAGGATTGAAAGAAAATTAACTCCTTTATTAAAAACAAATTTATCTGTACCACGTCTGTCTGTGTGTTATGTTGTTGGGTCGATTTCACAACGGCCAATACTTCAGAGGTGGCCGGGGATGTCCGGAAGCTGCCATTCTTGGCCTCCTCCTGTTCCTTGGCTGTCTTGCTCATAGAGTGGCTTCAGTACTTCTCAGTCGTAGAGCTGCACGATTAATCGTAACAGAATCGAGATCACGATTCACTCCCCCTGACGATCTTAACATGACACTTGCTCGATTCTATACATATCTATGAGGGAGCAGCTGTCAAAAAAAGAGCCTCCCGCAAAAGCCTATCAGCATTAGTTTCCCACTGAACTGTAAACACAAATGATTACATTGTATCTTTTCTTTCCCTCTGCCGGAGGAAGGAAGTTTAACCTCTTAAAGACTAAACCTTTTTCCTACACTTGTTGCTTGCAAGTTAAATCAGTTTATTTTTCCTAGAAAAGTAGTTAGAACCCCCAAACATTTATATTTTTTTTTAGCAGAGACCCTGCAGAATAAAATGGTGATTGTTGTAAATTTTTATGTCACACTGTATTTGCGCAGCAGTCTTTCAAACGCAATTAATACTTTAATGAATAAAAAAATAAAACAAAACCGTAAAGTTATCCCAATTTTTTTTATAATGTAAAAGATGTTACACAGAGAATCGTGAGAGAATCGTGATCTTTATTCCAAGCAAAAAAATCGTTATGCTCATTTTGGCCAGAATTGTGCAGCTCTACTCAGTCGTGTACATAGAACATGTATGCTGATTTGGAGGTTCTGCCTTAAAGCGGAATTCCAACTTAAAGCGGAGTTCCGGCCACAAAATCGATTTTGGGCCATCCGCTTGCTTTTGGCCTGTAAAATAAATGGATAGTTAAGATTTTTTTTTTTTTTGTTTACTTACCTTGTTGAAGAAAAATATACTCGCCTTTCTTCCACTCCCTCCCTTGGCGTCCGCGCCGTCACTTCCTCTTTGCATTGATTCCTGGGAGCTGAACGTCATCGCTCCCAGCAATCAATGCACCGGCCCCGCTCGTCCCTTCCGGTGCGTCGCCGCATTCCCTGCTAAACAGCTTCTGGGCATGCCCAGAAGCTGTGGAGGAATGTGGCGTTGCACCGGAAGGGACGAGCGGGGCGGGTACAGGCGCATTCTGAGAGAAGAGGACACGGAAGAGGACGCAGAAGAGGACGCGCTGGCTTCAGCTGCCCACATCCGAGATGGCAGCGCTGGAGAAGAAATTTTAAGGGCAAGTATTTCTTCTTGCAGGTAAGTGCGACCCGGGACAGTTCAGAGGCAATGGATACATTGTGGAATGTACTAGCCCTGACTGTCCTGGGGGTATTTTTATTTAAAAAAAATTTTCGTGGCCGGAACTCCGCTTTAAAGTGCAAGTCTGGGATGACCCTAACTACTACTCTTTAAAACTTTTTCCTCCCTTCTCCTAACACCTATGCTTACTAATCTGTGTTCAAAAGATATATTGACTTACCTATTTTCACACCACTTTGGTCCAGTCACATGATCTCCCCTGTGTAGGCCAGTGCCGGCTGCAGTTGAGAGGAGACATGCTGATGGCTGGAAATGCCAGGGAGCAGTGACATCACCTTCAATGACCCATCCATTGTCAGCACTCTCTCCTCTCCACTGCAACAGCGTTGGCTGACACGGGAGCAGGATCACATGACTGGAGCACCCTGAAATTTTAAGGCTGCTCTGGTCCAGTCATGTGATCTCCCCTGTGTAGGCCAGTGCCACCTGCAGGGGAGAGGTGACAGCGCTCCAACAATGGCTGTAAATGCCAGGGAGCGGTGATGTCACCCATAGGCTTCAATAGCCCATCTATTGTTGATGCTCCCTCCTCTCCCTTGCAGCAGGGCTGGCTGACACAGAGGAACAGGATCACATAACCAAACTGAAGCAGCCTGACATTTCTCTTTCGTTCATTGATGGACACAGCTCCTAAAATTCATTACCATTGAGTTATACTGCCCCCTACAGGAATAGAACACTAGGCAGAAAAGACCCATAGGCAGTCCCAGGGGGTATACTCCCCCTCTCTCTGCTATAGCCACTCCATTTTTTTTTCTACCTAGTCAGGAGTAAGAGCCCATTTCCTTGCTGGGATCTTTGGTCCTGGCAAAATTTTTTATAGAAATGTTTTTTCTCCTTTGTTTTCCTGTGAGATCTATAATCAACTGCTGGATTGTGTGACGGGCTGGATAATCTAGATCCAGTGGTCACCCCAGTCTGGCCAGCGAGCACGCGCAGACCTCAGCTCCACGCTAGGTAGGTCACAACATAGCCCCACCGGACGGAAGCTGGCCTGCAAGTTTGCATATGACGGGTTCTCAGCCTGAGTCGCAGCGCTCCTCCTGGCCAACAGCCTCCCCTTTAGATGGAGAGGGGTTCTGTTTGTAGCCTGGTTCCTGGTTTGGTGAGTAGCTGTCCCCCCTCAAGGGTTTTGGGGTGGACATGGGCCCCTCCTTGGGTTGTTTGGACTCCCGGGTTCCCCTCCTTCCCGCAGGCACCCCCCTTGCCAAATCCCTCATTCTTCCCCCCCCCCTCCATGCTGGGGCTATTTGGGTGGTCTGGCCACTTTCCTGGGGTGTGGGCAGTGCGCTAACTGGTGATGGGGGGCCGGGGGGTTGCGCCGCCGGCAACCGGACGATTGATTGTGCGGCGGGGGGTTGTACCTGGTGGAGGCTCCTGCCAGGTCCAGCCGGGTGACAGTGGAGCCCTGTGGGTGGCGATTTCGGAGGTGGGAGCCCCTCCGCATCCCCTGGTGCTGACTCCAGGATCATTTTACTTCCTGATAGACGCACATGAAGTGCAGATTCTTCTGGTGGCTGCAGGTGCTTATTTCTGCGGGAAGGTGAGTCCACTGGGGTCCTCTCCCTCTCTGCTGAGGATCGCTTTGTGCCTGGCGACCGAATGGTGCTGCCAGTGCGGTGGGAGTTGTCCCTTAGCAGTGTTTAAACTTTGTGGGGTCCCTCTAGTGACTCCTGGAGTTTTTGGAGCACATTTCCCCCACCTGATCTTCCGTCTCCTAACCATCCATCCATGCACTGATGGTGGTCCTGGAGCCCTTTGTGTCCTGGGTGTAGGTGGCTTGCGGGCGACAGGCTCACAGAAAGAGCCCCCCTGCCTCATCTGTCTCATCAGATCCTGAATCTGATTCGGCCACCGCGAACGTGACTCGCCCTGCTGGGTCTGCAACCATGCGCCTGTAATCCTCTGATAGTGAGGATGATTCCTCAACGTCTCCGACCGCGTGTGAAAAGGCGCTGGTGAATGCACTAACTGTATCTGTGCGTGAGACCCTGAAGATGGACGCATCTGAGGCTGCGACGAGGCGCAGGTGCCCTTTGGCACTTACAAGCTATCCAAAGTTACCCCTATGAGGAGTCCCTTCTTAAGAAGTGGACTGTGCCACCGGTGGTGGACCCTCCGATTTCCAGCTTAAACAAGGCAACCATGATTCCGGTTCAAGAGTCCCCGGTAAGGATCCGGCTGACTGGAAGGCAGAGGCTGTGGCCTGCACCATGTACACTCTGGCTGGTTCGGCAATGAGGCCGGTATTCACCATTGCCCTAGTGTTGCAAACTCTGACCAAGTGGGCTAAGCTCCTACACCATGACCTGGAGGGGGGAACAGCTCCCCCCTGCCTTTTCCGAGCTGGTGGACCAGCTGGTCCAGGGGCTGCAGTTCATCTGTGATGCCTCTTTGGATGCGGCTCCCCTAATGGCTCGCCTCTCTGTTTTGTCAGTGGCCCTTCAGCATGTTTTTTGGCTCAAGTGCTGGTCTGCGGATCAAAAAACCTTGACTGATCTTCCTTTTCAAAGAGATCGCCTGTTTGGAGCTACCCTGGGTGACATCATTAAGGGTCTCACGGGGGGGGGGGGGGGGGGGGAAGTACTTTTCTTCCACAGGCTACTAAGGGAAAGAAACCGTGTCTTAGACGTGGACCTTCCTTGTTAGCTCATAAGTTTTTTTTCATCCCTCAGGGTCGACTAACAAGGGCTCAAAGTCTTTCAGGGCCTCTACTGGAGGATGCAGACGAACCTGGTTTGGCAAGCTAAGATCAGGCTTCACAGACCCAGGGACAAGGCTCCTTCTGCATTAAGGTGCGCCCTCACCCGTATCGGGGGTGGGGGGACATCTTCGCTGGTTTCTAGACCCGTGGACTTCCCGGGTACAAGTCAAGTGGGTCAACAAAGTCATTCAGTCCGGCTACAAGATCGAATTTCTCTCTTGTCCCCCGGCAAGGTTTTTTTCTTCCAACTTGCGCCTGTCCCCAGACCGCTAACAGGGTCTGTTTGGGGTGGTACAAGACCTGTTCATTCAAGGGGTGTTTGTCCCGGTTCAGACCGCAGAACGTTTTCAGGGCTTTTACTCAATCGGCTGTTTACAGTTCCCAGGAAGGAAGGCATAGTGCATCCATTTCTGGACCTTAAGGTGCTAAACTGCGATGGCATCCCTGCACCAGGGGGATTTCCTCACCCCTATCGATATCAAGGATGCCTACCTTCACATTCCAATATGTGCCAGTCACCAGCGTTTTCTCCGCTTTGCTGTGGGAGAGGAGCATTTTCAGTTTGTGGCATTACCCTTTGGTCTCCCATTTGCTCCTCGGGTCTTCACAAAAGTGTTAGCCCTGGTGCTAGCTTTGCTACTCCAACGGGGGATCGCGGTACTGGGCTACTTGGCAATCTCTTTCTCCGAGCAGAGTCTCCCTCTGCTCTGATGGAGAACCTAGAGATCACAATATGAACTCTGCAGGAGTTAGGCTGGATTCTGATATTTCAGAAGTCTGCTCTGGTTCCGTCTGGACTATCTGGGCCTGACTCTGGACTCTGCCTTAGCAAGAGTGCTCCTTCCTCTGGACATACTCCAAAAATTGCCGGCTGCAATTGGCCTCCTGCTGTCCAACAAATGGTCATCCCTTTCCGATCTGCATGTGGTTGCTGTGCCTGATGGTGTCTACCTTCGAGGCGGTTCCATTTGCACAGTTCCATGCGAGGTCCCTGCAATGGGAAAAGACTCCGCAGTCTCTGGACAATCAGATGCGGCTGAGTCGGGGCACGAAGGGGTCCCTGATATGGTGGATTTGTGGGGTGTGAGTCTCTTGGGGTTCTTCCTTGCTCCTTCACAGTGGCTCAGGTCTTGACCTTGAACAGAAATTGGCCTTGAGTACCATTAGGGGCCAGGTGTCGGCTTTAGCGGTCTTCTTCCAATGACCTTTAGCCACACATTCCCTGGTGTGTACCTTTCTTCAGGGTGTCTGACCTATACCATTAGAGGTCAGGTTCCTCCTTTCCCTGTCAAGGCGCACTCTACTAGGGCGCTTAGTGCCTCCTGGGCCTTCCATCATCAGTCGTCAGTGACCCAGGTTTGCAAGGCGGACACTTTCACAAACTTTTATGAAGTGGATGAGTTGGCATCTGCTGAATCTTATTTTCTCTATCGCTCATTGACAGACGTAGTCCTCGGTGATACAGCACCTTCGGGTTATGTTGCCTCCACAGGAGTAGGACTAGACAGGAAATGAAAAATGCTCTGGCCACACCCCAGGGGCAGTCCCCGAGGGTATATCCTCTCTCTCTCTGCCACAGCAAATCAGTTTTTTTCTGTCTAGTCAGGAGTAAGGACCTAGATACCTTGCTGGGATCTTCGGTCCTGGCAGGATTTTTTTCTTAGAAAATAATTTTTTAAGACAGCTTTTTTTCTCCAGTGTTCCTGTGAGATCTTCAAGCAAGAAAGCTGAACTGGGCGACGGGCGGGATGTTGAGATCCAGTGGTCACCCCAGTTCAGCCTACGAGCGCGTGCAGGCCATAGCTACGCGCTGGGTCGGCCGCGACATAGTCCCACTGGACGGGGACTGACCCTGCGAGTTAAACGTCTCGCTGAAACGCCAAAGACCATGAGTCACGGCGCCCATATTGGTCGACAGCCCTCCTACCTCGGTGGAGAGGGGTACTGTCAGGAGTTGGCGCCCGCCTGGTTCCGGTATGGTGAGTAGTATGTTCCCCCTTTCCCCCTGACGGGTCTTGTGGTGAACGCGGGCCCCTCTCTGTAATGGTAAGGATGGGTTCCCCTCTATCCTACAACATGTCACAGATCCCCCTAATTGAGTGTGATTTTTGTGTACAAGAAGCCAGGAGGCTTGGTTTGGGAGCTGACAATCTAATTGTAAAAATGTGTAAATGATTGTAGTCAGTGGCAGTACTAGAACTTTACTGTGATAGTATAAGGTATCCTACCTGTCAGTAGCCACAGGGCGATGTCTATACATGTATACTGCATTCCAGATCATTCCTCCAGCTAAGCAGATGCCTCCCGACGGCCACGGACCGCATAAGGCCCGCTAGGGTCCGGTACCTCCGACCACGCTGACCACCATGAGGGTGAAGGGTTGTGAGGCCGAGATCCTTCTGCAGACATGTAGATTGCACGAGGCCGCCATTTTGGTGTAGCCTCGTGTCTCCAGCATGGGGGCGGCCATGTTTGAGGTGACTCAAACACCTCATGGAGCCAGGGGGAGGAGCCGGCAGGCGTGTTAAGGGGCGGAGCCGCCTCTTTTACCCAGGAAATAGGGCCAAAGACTTCCTGTCTGTAACAAGACAAGCACTGGGCAAGCTGATGAAAACTTCTGTGCATCAGGGATGAGCCTTGGGGTCTGTCTCTCTCTCTGTGGGGTCCAAAAAGGCAGGTAACACTGAGGGGCGCTGTTGCGACTAGGGGACACACAAAAAAAAAAAAAAAAAAGTTTTTTTTTACTTTGTCATTTTTTGTCGCTGGCAAGTGTCTTGTATAATCATTGACCCTGCCGCATAGGTATCCCCACCTGATCCCCTCAAGGTGGCCGCAGGACCCTTCAGTACCCCACTTGTTTTTAATGCATTATCGGCAGTTTTGGAGTCTTTGGTATCCCGGGTGGAGGTGGCCTGTCAGGGACGGGGATCAAGAAGCGACCCCCGCCTACCCCTATTGTTTATCAGATACTTCAGATACGGATTCGGAACTGGTCAATGCAGTTGCAGGTCCCTCTTAGGGGGCTGTTGTCTCAGGTAATATCTCCTCAGCAGTGAGGAGCACGTTTCTGCCTCCGCCATAGCACAAGAGTGGTGGATGCACTAGTTGTGTCCGTCCGGGAAACCTTTAGTCTTGAGGTTACACCGGCAGAGGTAGCTGAAACTGAGATTCCTTTTTTGGTACTTGTTAGCCTACCAAAAGGGCGAAGGATTTTCCTTTACCCAAATGGGGTCGTTTAGAAACGAACCCCTGTTATTTCCAAACGCATGGCTAGGTGCTATCCCTTTGAGGAATTCCTCTTTATAGGATAGACGGTACCACCTGCTGTCTTGCCACAGACTGTTAGGATAAAAAGACCTCGTAACTAACGAGGACCTTCCTTTTCTGCTCATATAGAGTTGTTCGTTCCGCGAGGGCGGGCGATAAGGCGAAACCCTCCAAAGCCCCTTTAGAGGGGTTTCAAAGGGCGCTGGTCGGGTAAACAAAGAGTCCGGCTCAGCCAAGCCTGAAGAATATAGCCTGATGCGCCCCTACCCATCTCTGGGGTGGGGGGGGGATGTCTTCACCGGTTTCTGGAGGACAGGATCGAGTTTCGATCACTTCCACCGGTGCGATTCTTCCCTTCTAACATTGAACGGTTTCAGGGGTTCTATTCGAACCTATTCACAATGCCCAGGAAAGAGGGCAAGGTGCGTCCAAATCTGGACTTGGGAAGAAATAGAGTCCATCCGTACAGTGGTGGCCTCCCTGCATCAAAGAGATTTCCTGGCGTCCATAGACATATAGGATGCCTATCTTTATATCCCCATCATCGCAGGACATCAGCGTTTTTTCGCTTTCCCAAAGATCATCCCTGGTTCCCACCAGGAGACTGAACTATCTGGGCCTAAGGTTGGATACATCCTGGGCAAGAGAGTTTCTCCTTGCTGGGAAACTCCAGAAGGTTCAGTCAACGATTCGGATGTTGCTGTCCGTCAATTGGCTGGGACTGATGGTGGCCTTCTTAGAGGCAGTACCGTATACCCAGTCTCATACCCGAATTCTCCTGAAGGAGATTCTTTTTTAATGGAATCAGAATTCCGATTCCCTGGACAATCGGATCCGGTTGAGCGAGCGGACCAGGAAGTCTCCGATGCTCAACCAGGGGAAGTCCTTTCTTCCGATAGTATCCAGATTACCAATAAGGGTATCGGAACTGAGAGCGATCAGATTTTGTCTGATTTACTGGATCGAGCAGCTCTAGAGCAGCCCGATTCGGATCCAATCGCATATGGCCTCTTCATCCAGAGGTTTTTCCCTAGCTGTCCCTTCATTGGGACATCCCGGATGTGGATCTGTTGGCACCTTGGCCTAACAGGAAGGTGCGGAGGTTTGTAGCTCGCGCCACAATCCTCTAGCGGACGCAGCAGAAACGCTGATCGCCCCGTGGGGGCAGTATCAGCTACGGCATGCCTTCCATCCTCTCAAGTTGCTGCGGGAACTTCTTCGCAGGATAGAGGTGGAGGGAATTCCAGTTATTCTGGAAATTCCGGATTGACCTCGTCGAGCCTGGTACGCCGACTTGGCGAGGCTAGTCGCGGACGCTCCTTGGAGACTTCCTCTCAGGGAGGATTTGCGGTCTCAGGGACCGATCTTCCATCTTGCTTTACAGTCGCTGGCTTAATGGCCTGGCCATTGAGACCCAGGTACTGAAGGACAAGGGAGTGTCAGCTTCAGTTATTCCTACCTCCAGTTAAAGCAAGGAAAGCGACTTCCAGCACATGGAAGTCTTCTATTGCATGGTGTGAATCTATTGGATTTCCCCCACAGACCTATTCGGTGACCCGAATTTTGGTCTGTCTGCAACAAGGGGTTGAGCAGAAACTATCCTTGAGCACGATCAAGGGTCAGGTTTTCGGCGTTAGCAATCTTCTTTCAAGAAACCTTTGGCTAATCATTCCTTGGTGCGGAATTTCATCCAGGGGGTGCGACATCTGGCTCCGCCAGTGTGCGCACCCTTACCGCCTGGTATCTTAATTTAGTGTGGTCGGTTCTTCAGAAACTTCTCTTTGAAGATATTAGGGAGATTCCCTTGCTTACATTCCCAGAAGGTGGCCTTCTTGGTGGCCATTACTTCTGTACGCAGGGTGTCAGAACTGGCCGCATTATCCTGTCGTTCCCCAGATCTGGTGGTTCATAGGGATAAGGTGGTTCTTCTTCCGAATCCATCCTTCCTTCCTAAAGTGGTTTTCGTAAGACGGACTCACTTTTTGTGATCACAGATAGCCCTTGAAGGGGGTTGCCTGTGTCTGCCGCGACCATATCTACATGGATCAGTCAGACGGTGGTACAGGCTTATTCTATTAAGGGTCGGAATCCTCTGTTCCCTGTTAGGGCGCACTTCACTCGAGCGCTCAGTACTTCCTGGGCCTTTCGCCATCAGGCGTCAGTGGTCCAGGTATGTAAAGCGGCCACCTGGTCGTCGGTACATACCTTTACAAAATTTTATAAAATTGATGTGATGGCATCGGCGGATGCCTCATTTGGCCGCAAGGTTTTGCAGGCCGCAATTTGAGGAGACCGGTGGTCTAACTCGATGGTTTCTTTTCTGTTTGAAAATTTTTTTGTTGAGTCTCATCATTAAGGATGAGCATTGTAAACTTCTAGTTGGCACCGGTTGGCCCTTCTAGATTTGGATTTGATTTCCATTTTCCCACCCCTCATTTGTGATACTGCTCTGGGACTTCCCGAAGGTGCTGTATCACCGAGGACTACGTCTGTCAATGAGCGATAGAGAAAAATGGATTTTTGTAAAATCTTACCGTAAAATCCTTTTCTCTTAGCTCATTGACAGACGTAGTACCCGCCCCTCTGTTTTTGAGTTGGGTTGGGTTAAATTCTCTAAGCACTGCTTTTGTGACATAACTGATTTGCTGTGGCAGAGAGAGAGAGAGGATATACCCTCGGGGACTGCCCCTGGGGTGTGGCCAGAGCATTTTTCATTTCCCGTCTAGTCCTACTCCTGTGGAGGCAACATAACCCGAAGGTGCTGTATCACCGAGGACTACGTCTGTCAATGAGCTAAGAGAAAAGGATTTTACGGTAAGATTTTACAAAAATCCATTTTTGGCCACAAGGTTTTGCAGGCTGCTGTTTAGAGGACCTGGTCCTCTTTGAGGGTATATTGTTTTTTTTTTTAAGTGAGCTCCTGTTGTAATGGTTGAGCTTCATGTTACTTGGTTGGCTACTGTTGCCTGGTTGGTTAATGTTTAGCCTTGGGAATTTTTTGTTGTTACCACCCCTCATGTTTAACACTGCTTTTGGGATGTCCCAATGGTTATGAATAACGGGAGCTGCTCTGGTCCAGTCATGTGATCTCATGTAGGCCAGTGCGGGGGACAGGAGACAGTGCTCAGACAATGGCTGGAAATGCCAGGGAGCGGTGACATCACCTATAAACTTCAATGGCTCATCCATTGTCGGCACTCCCTCCTCTCCCTTGCAGCAGTGCTGGCAGACAGGCTGCTCTGGTCCGGGTCATGTGATCTCCCCTGTATAGGCCAGTGCTGGCTGCAGGGGAGAGGAGACATCGCTCTGACAATAGTTGGAAATGCCAGGGAGCGGTGATGTCATTCATAGGCTTCAATGGCCTATCTTTTGTTGATGCTCCCTTGCAGCAGCGCTGGCTGACACGGGCGCAGGACCACAAGACCGGACCAGCTTGAAATTTTTAGGCCACTCTGGTCCGGTTACATGATCTCCCCTGTGTAGGCCAGAGCCGGCTGCGGGGGACAGCGCTCTGACTGAGATGGCTGGAAATGCCAGGGAGCGGTGATGTCACCCATAAACTTCAATGGCCCATCCATGGTTGGTGCTCCCTCCTCTCTCCCCTGCAGCAGCGCTGGCTAACACAGGGGACCGGTTCACATGTGCAGGTTGAATTTGGTAGGGATTTTTTTTTTTTTATCATTGATTTAAAAAGTTAGTGTACATATCCCGGATGACACAGTATACAGATATTAGAAAATTTACAGAAAAAACAAGCGAAAAACTACCTGAAACTAGTACAGCGTATTCTACATCTTATATAGAATGGTAAGAAAAAGGGGGACCCCCTTGGAATAAATGGTTTTCTGCAGTAATTTGCAATAAAATGTGATCTGGTCCTCATCTAAGTCAAAATAATGGACAAACACAATAGGACTGATTTACTAAAACTGGAGAGTGCAAAATGTAGTGCAGCTCTGCAAAGAAACCAACAAGCTGAATTTAGAAGCTGATTGGCTACCATGTACAGCTGCACCAGATTGTGCACTCTCCAGTTTTAGCAAATCCGTTCCCTATGTGCTTATGCTGATCACACACAAACAATTCTAATTTCTTGCATCTTTACTGAAACCACCCATTAAATGTTCAGCGTTGGAGGAAAAAGTAAGTAAACCCTTTGTGTTAATATCTGGTTGAATCCCGGCAGCAATGACTTCAAGCAAGAGCTTTCAGTAGCTCAGGATCAGACCTGCTGAACATTCAGGAGGAATTTGTGACCATTCCTCTTTGCAAAACTGCTTCAGTGAACGGCTCTCTTGGGATCTGGTCTCTGGTAGCCTCTGTGACCAGCTGGTCTCGCCGCCGGTAAAACGGTAAGCCCGAGAACCACCGGCGGGAGGTGTCCCCTCCCGCTACTTCACAAATCGATCCTGCTTTAATAAGAGAGCAAGCCACCGGCTGAAAGAAAAAATAAATAAATACCGGATTATGGCTAGTGGCTTCAACCATACCCCGGTAAACCACTTGCAAACTGCAACGTATTGTGGTCGGTAAGTGGTTAATAGGCACTTAAAGAACATGTTGAAGCTCCCTTTTAATGACGTCTCCTGAAAATGCTATTTGCTTGGCTGTCATTCTAACTGTGGCTTTAATATTTTATCAGTATGGGGTTCCTTTAAGTTGAAGTCATGTAGTCTTGCTTGCCACTTGCAACTCACCGTACAAAAATTGTGCCTGTCAGTCATGGTTCACACTGTGCAGAGCGGCTCACAGCAGGGGTCCAGTGTGCCCATGGTCACTGTTTCAGGTCCGATTTCAGTCTGAATTTGGACCTGAAACGGACCTGAAGAAGGACAGGACGCCTGTGCAATTTGCTCCGGAGTTACTCCAGAGATATGTGAACCAGCTCCATAGAGAGCCGGTCACAATCTCCTGACATGCGAATTGGATGCGGAAAAACCTACATCCAATTTGCAATCGTGTGAACCCAGCCTCAGTGCCTCCTATGGAGAGGATGGTGTTTTGTGTACCATGGGGTGCCAGAATGCTTGACTTTAGCTTTATACTGCAATGGGGAGGACCTGAACCTGAAGCCCTCTAAGGCCTGAAAGGTATGTAAAGGCAAGCATATTTGAATCTTTGTTCTTTTTTTTTTTTTTTTAATTAGTTACTCATAAGCTTTAGGTGTGCATACCAGATTTTTCATATAGTCGGGTTAATAGAGATATCTCTGGGGGCAACTGATACAGTTCCAGTTGGACAATGCCACGGTGGTGGCCTATGTCAATTAACAGGGTGGTAAAAAGAGTGTGTTAGCAGCCCTGGAAGTACCTGGCATCCTCCGGTGGGTAGAACGTTTCATTCTGGCCCTCTCCGCCGTACATATAGCAGGAGTGGAAAAACTGGTAGGCGGACTATCAGTCAGCAGGCGTTGGACCCAGGAGAGTGATCCCTTCACCAGGACGTGTTTCATCAGATAGGTCTTCGGTGTGGTACACCCGAGGTTGGTCTGTTGGCACCCTGGCTCAACAGAAAGGTACCGAGGCTTGTGGCAGGGTGACAGGATCTTCTGGCAAATGCCACAGAGGCTCTGGTGGAGCCAGTATCGTCTGATCTACCCTTTTCCTCATCTCAAGTTCCTGTCGCGGCTTTTACGCATAATCGAGGCCGAAAGGAAATCCGGTCATTCTAGTGGCCCCAGACTGGCCTTGCCAGTCTTGGTTCACCGACCTGGTGCGATGGGTTGCCAAAAACCCTTGGACATGGCATTTTGGAGAGGATCTGCTGTCCAAAAGGGCCGATCTTCCATTCTGCTTTGCAGTCGCGGGCTTTGACGGCCTCGCTGTTGCAAACAATGGTGCTGAGGGATGGAGCTTTGCCTGGGTCGGTGTTTCTGACACTACTGACGGCTAGGAATTCTACCTCTAGGAGGATCTACCATCGTACGTGGGATGTGTACATTTCATAATGAGTCAATTGGACTTCACCCTTGCTCTTTATTCAGTGGCTCAGATTTTGACCTTTCTTCAATGAGGTGTTGAGCAGAAATTGGCCTTTATTAACATCAAGAGCCAGGTGTCGGTCGTGGCGGTCTTTTTTTAGCCACCCGTGGCCACGCACTCCCTGGTTCGTACCTTAATCCAAGGGGTTTGGCATCTGACTCCACCGGTGCGGTCTCCTCTACCACCTTGGGATCTGAACTTTGTCACATCCGGTGACCTTTGAAAACGTCACTGATGTGACGAAATGCATCAGGACGTGGAACGCACAACGTGACGTACACTGGAGCGCAAGCCGGAATTACCTCCTCTCACCACTCTGCATAGTTGTATAGTCTAGTCACGGGAACTTTTAAGCTTTTTTGCCGATCATTACTGTTTATTTTGATTGGAACCTTGCTATTTATGGGATTAAAACCCTTTTAAAACTTTATTACGCTATCTGGAGCTACCGTGGCCCTGAAGGCCTACAAGCGTGATTGGTCTCAATATCGTATGATATATGAGACCCATTACATCAGCGGCAACTTCCCCCTCAGTTTCTTGCGTCTCCTCCCTCCTCCTCCAATGGCATGGCTTCTCCTTTCGGCCAATTGGGAAATGGGTCTCAGGACCCGCTTCCTGATTGGCCAGGAGGAGAATCCGTGTGACAATAGCGAATTTTAATTCGCTATTGTCACACAACTGGGTGGACTCAGGGCGCAGTGCTCTGCGCCCTGAGCTCACCCTTTTTCGAAGCCAATTAGAGCCTCTGGCTATAATCACATGCTTAAAAAAAAAAACCCATTGGAATCCATGCATCTGGCGCCCTGCATGTAGATTAGGGGGCCGGACGCATGGATAGGGGGGCGGCGCCCCCACTGATTGGGAAGAAACAGCTGCTGGTCCCAATATGACGTGTGCAGATGTATGTCCCCGAATGCAGCCTGTGTGTGTTCGAGGCACGCACCTGCACCCAGATGTCAAATGAGCAGTGACTGTGTTTGCACAGTGCTGCATCCCAATATACCTGTACATGAATGGGACTGCCTGCACACAGATGCATGGAACACCTGTGCATGCCATGTGGGCATAGATGGCCCATCGCACATGTATACACATGGGTATGTACGTGTAAATGCGGCCTTATTTACTAACCGCTATCACATATACCTACCTAAACCATCCATTCATTTCATAGCTGCCCGAAGATCTACTGGGGCTGTAATGTGTACAGTATCTGCCTGTGAAATAGACTAAAGCGATCCCTACACTTTGTGATCTGACTGTACGATCCCCTTCAGATTTTGCCCCCGTTGTCACCTGTGCAAAAGCATTTTCCATGCATGGTCCCTCAGCATATTTTTTTTTTCTCATGCATATAAGCTGCTGTGCCATTCATTTTTAATGGTGCCCCAAATACATCTGTCAATGCATATACATTAAATCACACTAGAATTCATGGTAACCTTAATAATGTACATTTTGCTGCAGTGCGTAAAAAAAAAAAAAAAAAAATTTTGCTGCAATAAGCATCTCATTCAAATGAAAGGGCTACCCTAATGCAGCCAGCACATACAGTGGGGGGAAAAATTATTTGATCCCCGTTTGCCCACTTACAAAGAAATGAAGGGTCTATAATTGTGTAGCACTACTCCCATGGGAGCTGTTTAAAGCGGATTCCCCTGGGTGACCCATAGCAACGACTTGTGAATTCTTAGTACTTTAGATTCTTGGCTCAGTCAGTAATCAGTCCAGGGGATTTGGTTTTTGTTGTTTTTATTTTATGATGAGATGGGGGAAGGGATGAGTGGGATACTCCAACTTGGTAAACTATGCACAATCTTGAGAACTTCTAGCTTTGTTGAATGCAGCAAGGCCGCTGCTTCACCCTGCCAATGAAGTGAAGTATTTGAAAGGTGAACTACTTGGTAGATTACTCTTCGGGGTTCTACTTGGCACTTCCTTTCTCACTAACTTTCTCACTGACTGTGTGTGCTGACTCCCTGGAGTGGTCCCCTTCCTGGGCAGACCCCTTGGTAAGCCCCCTGGTAATCACGGACACTGTTTTTCCCAGGTAGCTCTGCCTTCAGCTCCACTGTCAGCTTCTCCAAGACCTCTATGGCTCAGTTCCACACCTGGCTCACTAGGCCGACTGCCTGTGACCACTTTCCTCAGCATACAGAAGGAGAGACAGCCATCACCCTCCTCCTGGGACCTGGCTTGCCACCCAAAGACGCCCTGTCACATGTGCCCTTGGCTTTTATGATCAATCCCAGGATGCACTGCGGTTGTGACCTCCCACTGGGACCGTCACAAAAGCCTGTGTGTCACTGGCTGGGTTTCCTCCACTGTCCAATAGGCTCCCGTATTGGATACAGTGGTGGCACTCCCTAAGACCCAGTGAATCACACCTGGACACACGTAACAGGTAGAACTAACAATCCTGCTCCCTGATAAGCAGAAGAGGAAAACAATGCTTTTATTCTAGCACCTATCTAGGAGGGTGCTACAATTGTTATCATGGGCGTATTTAAAATGATAGAGACAGAATATCAAGCAAAAATCCAGAAAAAACACACATGATACAAATGTTATAAATTAAGCTGCAGTTCAGTGAGTAAAATAAGTATTTGATCCCCAAGCAAAACATGACCTAGTAAAAGTTTTGAAAGTTTTGGCCTGTCTCTGTCCACCTTTGCAGTGTTTCCTGTTTCACCAGCATTCATTGGAAAGACTATTTGAGCTTGATAAGCAAACAGAACCTACTGATTGAACTGCTTTGTGCAAGGAGCTAACACACGGACCTTATTACTCCAGTGCACCTTCTGGATCCTGAGAGAACCCTGTCGCTGGACAGCCATTAGGAAGTTTTTGGGTAACGCAGGCGGTGACTCCCAAATGAAGACTGCTCCTCCTATGCAGGAACATCAATGTCCATCTTTTGGGGTTTATGAAGTTTACAAGGTTGTACTTTCCTGTATGAACATTCCGTGGTGGACTGGGTGTTGATTTGGAGTGGACCCTTCACTGGTGATCGTTTTTATACCTCATGCTCGGTGGACCTTCCGTAACAGGGGGTCTAAAAATCTGGTAAGGAGACTACCTCATTTATGCACGTGGTGATCGTCAGGATTGTGTCTGCTCTCACAGTGTTGGCATTCATTTGTATTTATTTCTGCATCTCAGCACCAGTTTGACGGACTTTACAGACTTTGTTTACTCATTTATTTAGGGTCCTTTATTAATGTGGCGCTGTACTTGAACAGAATTGCTTTATGGTCTGATAATACCTTTGTACTGGCAGCCTTTTCTCTTATTAGTGTATTGAGCGCAGCTTTCTCCTTCTTTTATTTGGTTGAGAAACCCTTGCTGGCAAGCACAGAGGTAAGACGTTTCTTGTAGTTGTGGTGATCTGCTGCAGGGGTCATTTTACGTTAGCGACACCCCAAACGCAGTGCGTTTGCCTGCACTGGATTGCAAGCCAAAAGCACTATGCGATGCGGTTGCGGCATGTTTCAAAAAGTAGTGCGGTGCAATTTCAGCCCATTCAAAATGAATGGGGATGAAATCGCACTGCGCAGAACTGCATGTCAAGCGTACAGCAACTGCACAGCATTTCTGTGTGATTCACATACAGTTCTAGTGTGAATGGGCCCTAAATACGTAAATCACGGCAAAAATGCACTACATGCTTTTCTGCAGCTTCTCTATTGAAGTCTATTGAACCAAAAACACACCAGTTTGTGTTTGAAGAAGTCCCAGTACCTTACCAAAAACGCAGTGGCTGAAAAAAGGCATTGATGTGAAAGTGTCCTATAGGAAACCATGTAACCACTTCCGGACCGGCCGCCGCAGTTTTACGCCGCTACTTTGGCGTTAAATACCAGGGTTATTGCAGCAGATAGTTGCCATAACCCTGGAATTTTTTTTACTAGGCAAGCAGTCCTCTTTCACATAAAAATGGTCCCAGCAGCGGTGGGAGAGGTGTCCACCCCCTCCCACCGCTTCCCGGTCATTTTCCCATCTTACCGGAGCCGTCGGTAGTGGGGAAAACGATCCGGTCCTTTTCCCTCCTAGGCATGAAGTCCACTGAGGGCAAGCTGGCCCCCACTCTACTCTATGGCCTTGGAAGACCGTAGCGACGTCTCATATATATATATATATATATATAATTATTAGGGATAGACCAATTATCGACAAGGCCGGTATATCCGTTGGCGATATGCACTTTCCCCGATATATCGGTATCGGTTGTATTATAGAAATTCACTCGCGCCACTGGTAAATTTGCTAATATCGGTAAGCTGCACGTTAAATAACTGTGAGACGTTATTACAAGTGGATAAAGGAAATAACTGCGCTAACCCCAAAGAGCATATAGGTTCAAAGAAGGTTATATATGCATAAAAAACGGCTAATAGTGCTAGTGCACAATAAAACATCAGCTTAAAACATCAATGTGCCATAATGAATGAACAGTATAAATAGCAGTATAAAAAAACGGTTTAAAAAAGTCTTCTGTAAATAGGAACATTCATTGAAACATAGATGGGGAGGAAAAAGTGCAATGGTGCAGAAAAGAGTCTCTGTAGTGCAATATCATGCTGCAGTTGCAATATTGTGTCCCTTCGCCGGTCACCACGGGTGCTAAGTGGTAAGAAGACTCACTTACCAGATGTAGTGGATTCCTGGTGGCATACGCCAACAAGGAATCAAAAATTGCTTTGTCTTTTGCCCTCGGGCTCCTAAATCTGGGTAGGGTCCACTGGATAAGGCTTGTGTTCCCGGGTGTTGGCGGACCTTCCAGGAGTGCTTGGTGGCTCAATGTGTGGAAATATAAAAAACAAGGAACTTCTCCTCGTGTAGAGTGTTAAAAACTCCTTTATTTTGTGATGTCCATGCCAAGATAGCACAAACCCCCCCAAATTACCACTTTTCAGAAAGTAGACACCCTAAGCTACTTGCTGAGAGGCATGTTTACTCCATGGAATACTTTATATTTTGCCACAAGTTTTGGGAAAATGGCATTTTTTTTTACACATTGTTGTCACTTAAATTATATCTTGCTCACACATGCCATGGGTACAGGCCCGGACTGGCCATAGGGCAGATCGGCAATTGCCCGGTGGGCTGGGCCGCACATCCTTTTGGGGTCCAAGGAAGCTGTGCTGCTCCTTGAGCGTGCCTCTCATCCAGCCTCTCTGTGGCTGCACGGCCACCAGTTCATTTTAACCATCGGCAGATTAGAAAGAACGTGAGTGTGGCCGCCGCCGCCCCCCCCCCCCCCGTGAGCCTGGATAAGAGGAACGACGAGGCAGCTGCATTTAGAAGAATAAAGCTCTACATTTCCTTCTGCTCCTCCTATCCAGTGTCTTTCTACTAACCCCCAGTGCTCTGACTACCCCCAGGGCTCTTCAACCCCCCCCAGTGCATTCCCAGCCCCCACAATGCTCTCTCCTCCCCCCTGTGCTCTCCGATATCTCCAAGTGCTCTCCGGCCCCCCCAATGCTCTACGACATCCCCCATTACTCTCCGCCCCCCCCCCCAGCCCTCTACAACATCCCCCAGTGCTTTCCGCCCCCTCCCCAGTTCCCTCCAATATCCCCCAGTACTCTCCAGCCCCCCCAGTGCTCTGACATCCCCCAGTGCTCCCCAGCCCCCCCATGCTTCCCGTCATCCCCCAGTGCTCTCCTGCCCCTCCCAGTGCTCTACAACCTCCCCCAGTGCTCTCCTACACCCCCACTGCCCCCCACAATGACAACTATGTGTAAAAAAAAAAAAAAAAAAAATTTCCAAAACCATTTGGCAAAATATAAAGTATTCCATGGACTCAACATGCCTCTCAGCAAATAGCTTAGGGTGTCTACTTTCCGAAAAGGGGTCAATTGGGGGTGTTTGTGCTATCTTGGCATTTCATGGCCTCCAAAACTGTGATAGGTAGTGAGGAGTGAAATCAACAATTTACGCCCTTAGAAAGCCTGAAGGCGGTGATTGGATTTCGGGGTCCTCTACGCAGCTAGACTGCCAAAAAGTCTCACACATGGGGTATCCCTGTACTCAGGAGAAGCAGCAGAATATATTTTGGGGTGTCATTTCACATATACCCATGGCATGTGTGAGCAATATATCATTTAGTGACAACTTTGTGTAAAAAAAATAAAAATTGTCATTTTCCCAAAACTTGTGCAGGGCCGGACTGGCCTACCGGAATACCAGGAAATTTCCCCATAGGCCGGCAAGGCCGACTGCCCTGGGGCTGCTTTGAGGGCAACGGCACTCAGGGCCGGGGTTACGGCAAGGTAGGTGCCAGCCTTAGAGGGCCCAGTCTGCCACTGTGAGGGGGCCCGCCTGTTCCGCCACTGAGAGGGGGCCCCTGCTGGCGTGCCGCCATTGTGTGATTGAAGGGGGGTGGCCGTCGTTGTCTGCTTGCTGCAAAGGGGAGGCTGAACACAGTGCCGCTGCAGAGAGAGAAGCTGGAGGCTTTAGGGAGGTGGAAACTAAAGCAGAAAGTTAGCTGACCAGCTGACGACCAATGCAGTGAAGGGGGAGGAGCTCTGCACTTTGCTAAGAGACCATGTCAGAATCGACTGACAAAGTGAGTAAGGATGGCACCCCCCATCACCACTGCCACTGATCTCCCCTCACCACCACCGCTGTCAGTAATCCCACCCCCCCTCACTACCACTGCTCCCACCCCCCCCCCTCACCGCCACCGCTGTCACTGATGCCAGCCCTCTCACCACCACCACCGCCACCAGAGGAGGTCTACTGCAAGAATTACTGCCCTCGACCTAGCGTTTGCGGCAATACCTCACATGTATGCTGCAATTGCTGTTTACATATGACACCAGACCGATGCTTGTGTTGGGGGTGGGCTTGGATTTTTTTTTATTATTATATAGTTTGCTTTTTTATGTTATTTTGACACCTTCCCTTCCATTTTATTTTCTTTTACCATTTTTATTGTTATCACACAGAATTTAAATATCCCCTATGATAGCAATAAGTAGTGACAGGTACTCTTTTTTTCCAAAAATTGGGATCTATTAGACTCTAGATCTCTCCTCTGCCCTTAAAGCATCTGACCACACTAAGATTGGTGTAATAAGATGCTTTCCCAATGGCGCTGTTTATATCTGGCGAAACCGAAGTCATGAAATGCTCATAGTTTCTGGTATCTTAGGCTATAGAGGATTGGAGCCATTCTGGTCTCCAGTCAGCTCTATGGGCAGCTGACAAAACCACCAACCGCCAGTGGGAATCCCCTCCCACTGCTTTAAAAGCAGTCTAGCGGCTAATTATCCGTCAGGATCACTTTTACATGAAAGCTGACCGCTGGCTGTAAAAAACGATACCAAGATGATGCCTAAATCTGCAGGCATCATCTTGGTATGACAACTCAGCGACATACCAGTACCTTGCTGGTCTTTGTTGGGCATATATTGTAACCCTACTGTAGAAGTAATTGCCGACGTAACGCCTATAGGGGCGGAACCTGTTGTCAGACCGTGGCCATGAGATTTTTAGGGTGCCTGTAAAGCTTGCACAGCTGTTTGTGCCTTCCTTATGAGTACCTTTTTAAATAAATGTTATGGTGCTTCCTAATCTGCAGAGAGCACTAGATATTATTTTCTGCCTTATATGTGGACCATCATCGTTTATCTGAGGGAGTGATCCGAGGGATCAGAGCCAGAGATCTTCACCTGATTGGAGTTATCCCCATTGGGGGACTGCTTAGTCTGACCCGCTGGTGAACCAGGGGTCAGATAGTGAGGTGAGAGGCTTAGAGCACCTTTTTGTTTGTGGTTTTTTGCACTGAAGTATCACCCACAGGGAATTGTTTATATTATTTATGGGTTTACATGGACTATTTTTGCACTTTACTTTTTGCTAATATTTTTTATGTATTTTATTGATGCTTTTTAAGATTTAAATTTTTTAGCACATAGCACTACTTGCACTTTTTTCTGGAGCATTGTTGGATATTCATTATGTTGATTGGGAGTGGAATACACTTTTAGTGTTAGCAGCCGGATGCTTATGCATTTATATACCTTTTAGATGTTTATTTTGTTTAGGATTTGATAAGATTGCGCTCATTGTATTTTTTGATTTATATATTGTAAGGTTCTTTTTTTTTTTCATGCAGCCTGTGGAAAAAGAGAACCGATTCCTCCATTCAAATCGATCGATGTGGATGAAGAAACCTCTGCCAGAAAGTGTGTGGTATGCCCACCATTAGACCTCCCAGCATCCACCCACTTCTAATGATGAGCATACATACAATGTTCTTTTTTTTTTTACGTTGCTGGACTTTGAGTGGTCATACCAAGATGATGCCTACAGATTTAGGCATCACCTTGGTATAGTTTTTTACAGCCATATATGCTCTTTTTTTTAACTGCAGTCGTGAAATCACCTCCTACAGCGCTGCCATAATTGATTTACGCATATGCTGAGAGCAAACGTTGTTGCTGTCAGAATAAACAAATCAGTGCGGCAGCTGATGGGCATACCTGCAAAGCAAACAATGATCAACAATAAAACACAGAAACAATAAAACATTACATTTTAATAGCATACAGTACAGTAGAATGGTGGTATCTGAAAAGCAAAATATGGTTAGCCATGAAAAACAGTAACAATAAAACATTACAGTATAACACTATATTATAAAGTACAGTAAAAGTAGAAAGAGTAAAAAAGTAGAGTAAGAACAGAAAATTAACTCAATAAAACGACAACTATTTTTGGCTTTTTAATTTTTTTTTGTTTTAATTTTAAATTTTTTTTGTAACTTTTTTACACTTTTTTTGTAACTGTAAAACGTTCCAGGTTAGGGTCTCTCAAAATGTGATCGCCATCTAAAATCTTTCGAGACCGTGTGTAAAAGTATGCCCTAGACTGTGCCGTGCTGTACCCTATGCCAGTGATAGCGAAGGAAACAGTCCCCGATGCAGAGACCAGGTTGGCCAGGACAGGAGGGACAAAAATAGCGGGTGTCACGTCTATATCCGTGTTGTCTACAGACACGACATCTTCTTTGGGGTGCTCTTTGGGTAGGGGTACTAGAGAGGACATTCGCAAAATGCCTCTCATGCAGCCGGCTCATTGCATCTGGATTGGGAATTTGGGCCACAGCACCTTCTGGATACAGGAGGGCCCTGATGGTCTCTTCCTGGAATTTTAGGAAGGATCCACTTCTTCCTGACACTTTGTATAACACATATGTGTTCAGCAGAGCCACTTGGAATAAGTATACTGACGTTTTTTTGTACCAGCATCTGGCCTTACGGGCAATTAAGTATGGCGCCATCATCTGGTTGTTAAAGTCCACCCCTCACATGTCAAGATTGAATTTGTGGACACAGAGGGGCTTCTCAACAACACCAGTCGCCGTCGTATCTGCGTGAATGGCAGACAGAACGAAAACATTCCTTGTGTCCCTCCACTTCACTGCAAGCAATTTTTCTCACACTTCAAGCAGGCTCTCTCCCCCAGTTTAGGTTGGGATTCTACAAGCCGTTGGGGGAAGTCCCGGTGATTAGTTTGCCAGGTGCCACATGGGCCAATTCCAAATTCAAAAAGGTAACTAAAAAGTGGCACGCTTGTCTAATAATTGTCCACGTATAAATGGTACCCCTTTCCGATTAAGGGTGACACCAAGTCCCAACAATCTTGTCGCTGCTCCCTATGTAGTCTGGGGAGTTTGGGAGCTCCACTTTTCCCTCGTAAACACGGAAACTACATGTATAGCCTGTTGCCCTGTCACAGAACTTATACAGTGCCTTGCGAAAGTATTCGACCCCCTTGAACTTTGCAAACTTTTGCCACATTTCAGGCTTCAAACATAAAGATATAAAACTGTAATTTTTTGTGAAGAATCAACAACAAGTGGGACACAATCATGCAGTGGAACGAAATTTATTGGATATTTCAAACTTTGTTAACAAATAAAAAACTGAAAAATTGGGCATGCAAAATTATTCAGCCCCTTTACTTTCAGTGCAGAAAACTCTCTCCAGAAGTTCAGTGAGGATCTCTGAATGATCCAATGTTGACCTAAATGACTAATGATGATAAATAGAATCTGCCTGTGTGTAATCAAGTCTCCGTATAAATGCACCTGCACTGTGATAGTCTCAGAGGTCCGTTTAAAATGCAGAAAACATCATGAAGAACAAGGAACACCCCAGGCAGGTCCGAGATACTGTTGTGGAGAAGTATAAAGCCGGATTTGGATACAAAAAGATTTCCCAAGCTTTAAACATCCCAAGGAGCACTGTGCAAGCGATAATATTGAAATGGAAGGAGTATCAGACCACTGCAAATCTACGAAGACCTGGCCGTCCCTCTAAACTTTCAGCTCATACAAGGAGAAGACTGATCAGAGATGCAGCCAAGAGGCCCATGATCACTCTGGATGAACTGCAGAGATCTACAGCTGAGGTGGGAGACTCTGTCCATAGGACAACAATCAGTCGTATACTGCACAAATCTGGCCTTTATGGAAGAGTGGCAAGAAGAAAGCCATTTCTTAAAGATATCCATAAAAAGTGTAGTTTAAAGTTTGCCACAAGCCACCTGGGAGACACACTAACTTTTTGGCAACAATGCAAAACGTTATGTTTGTCGTAAAAGCAACACAGCTCATCACCCTGAACACACCATCCCCACTGTCAAACATGGTGGTGGCAGCATCATGGTTTGGGCCTGCTTTTCTTCAGCAGGGACAGGGAAGATGGTTAAAATTGATGGGAAGATGGATGGAGCCAAATACAGGACCATTCTCGAAGAATACCTGATGGAGTCTGAAAAGACCTGAGACTGGGACGGAGATTTGTCTTCCAACAAGACAATGATCCAAAACATAAAGCAAAATCTACAATGGAATGGTTCACAAATAAACATATCCAGGTGTTAGAATGGCCAAGTCAAAGTCCAGACCTGAATCCAATCGAGAATCTGTGGAAAGAACTGAAAACTGCTGTTCAAAAATGCTCTCCATCCAACCTCACTGAGCTCGAGCTGTTTTGCAATGAGGAATGGGCAAAAATTTCAGTCTCTCGATGTGCAAAACTGATAGAGACATACCCCAAGCGACTTACAGCTGTAATCGCAGCAAAAGGTGGCGCTACAAAGTATTAACTTAAGCCCCGTACACACGCACAGATCGTCGTCATACAAATGTTCGTCTTTTCTCCCCGGGATGTCGGTGTCTGTTGAAAAGTGCAAAGACAGCACAAGGACAGCACAAGAATTTTGTCCGCAGACTTCAGCTGACTGCAGAAGTGATGTCATGTAATGGTTAACTTTCCCTGTGTTTTTTATTTTCTGAGCATGCCCAGTCTTGCAAATCTGCGGTCTGTCGGCTGATTTCTGTACTGACAGGCGAACAATCGTCCGTTCTGGTGTCTGCAGACAAAAATTTTCATGTTTGCAAGAAAGACTCTTGTCCGCGGATTGTGTGCAGACAGCTGTCGGAGGCACCATACTAACACGCGTACAATCGGCAGATCTTTCGTCCGCCGACGTTTGTATGACGACGATCTGTGCGTGTGTATGGGGCTTTAAGGGGGCTGAATAATTTTGCACGCCCAATTTTTCAGTTTTTTATTTGTTAAAAAAGTTTGAAATATCCAATAAATTTCGTTCCCCTTCATGATTGTGTCCCAATTGTTGTTGATTCTTCACAAAAAATTACAGTTTTCTATCTTTATGTTTGAAGCCTGAAATGTGGCAAAAGGTTGAAAATTGCAAAGGGGGCGAATACTTTTGCAAGGCGCTGTACATCTTAACCCCATATCTGGCACGATTGCTGGGGAGAAGCTGTTTGAAAGCAAGGCATCCAGAAAATTTAATCAGGTACTCATCAATGCAGACAGCTTGTTATGTCATATACAAGGCTGCAAACTATTGGTTGAAGTGGTTTACGAAGGGCCGAATTTTGTGGAGCCAATCATATCCATGGTCACACCAAGGACAACAGAGTTTATTGTCACTGAAGTGCATGAACCTCAAGATTTGCTTGTACAGTATCTAGTCCTGGCCATGGCAGCAGAGAACACGGGCACATGGTCAATTGGGTCTGTGGACCAAATGACCGCAACTCACTCTTTTTAGTAATGCCCATGAGGAGGGATAGGCCCAGAAAGGTTTTAAATTCGGAAACAGTGATACGTTTCCATGCAAATTCTCTGGCCAGGGTGAAATTTGGGTTTGCGGTGATAAATTGATCGGCATATATACATTGCTTTGGTCCACAATAGATGTGTACAGATCTTCCATGAAAAACAGCTCATAAAAATCAAGGGAAGTAAAATGGTCTGTTTCCACCTGAATTCCGGGTCGGCCAGTGAATGGGGGAAGTACGGGAGCTGCAGAAGTGGTGGGCTCCCAATCAGGATTTGCAAGCACATCAGTATGAGCTCTACGGGCCTGTCTTCAAATTCTTGGGGGCTGCAGGACACTACCGCTGCGTAAAGGCCACTCTGGGACATGTAGGGGCAGCAAAAAATAAAACATTGTCCTTTTGAACTCTTTCCCACACCAATAAATAGGTTTTGTCTTTTATCTGTGTCCTTGTCACTATTACTTCCTGTGAAGGAAATCTTCCCGATAGAGGCACAGATGACATCAAAGGCCTTTCCCTACTCTATGCAGAACAAAAAAAAAAGCTTTAGCTTGGTTTTAACCACTTTAAGTACTGTAATAGTACTGCGGCAAAGTGGCTCGTTCCCGTCTGACGACGTAGACCTACGTCGTCAGACTCCTCCCCTGTAGGCGGCGCTCGCGCACCGCCGGAGGCGCGCTCCCGCTGTTTTCATTCACAGCGGGAGTCGGGCCAGGGGAGGAGCAGCGGCGATCGCCGCTGCTCTGCCCCGATCGTCGGGGATCTAGTGTGGAGATCCGCCCGCCTGTGTAAGCACAAGCGGGCGGATCTCCTCAGTGACAGGGAGTGACAGATCGGACTGTTCAGCATAGCTGGACATCCGATCTGTCCATGACTCACTCAGTCACCTCCCCCCCCACACGTCAGTAAGCACCAGGCATACATTAACCCCTCCCTCTCCAATAAAGTTAACCCCTTCCCTGCCAGTGTCATTTTTACAGTAACAGTGCATATTTATAGCACTGATTACTGCAGTAATGTCACTGGTACCCCCAAAAGTGTCAAAAATGTCAGTCAAGGGTCCGATCTGTCCGCCGCAATGTCGCAGTCCCGCAAAAAAAATCGCAGATCGCCGCCATTACGCATTAAAAAAAAAAAACACCAAAAATAACAAAAATCTTTCCCTTTGTTAGTAAACGCAATAACTTTTGCGCAAACCAATCAAAATACGCTTATTGCGATTTTTTTTACCAAACATAGGTAGCAGAAAACAAATTGGCCAAAAATTTAAAAAAAAATTGGTTTTTACATCTTTTTTGGGGGAATTTCATATAAAAAAAATGTGAAAAATATTGTTATTTTCTCAAAATAAACGCTCTTTTTTTGTTTATAGCGCAAAAAGTAAAAATCGCACAGGTGATCAAATACCACCAAAAGAAAGCTCTGTTTGTGGGAAAAAAAGGACGTCAATTTCGTTTGGGTACAGCGTCGCACGACCGCGCAATTGTTAAAGTCGCACAGCGCCGAATCGCAAAAAGTGGCCCAGACGTAAGACAGCAAAATGCTCTAGTGGTAAAGTGGTTAAATACCTCCAGGAAACCTAAAAATTCTTCCTTTTTCAGTGGGCTGTCCCTGTACTGCAAGGGTTAACTGCTCTTCTCTGTTCAGAACACAAACCGCAGTTTTACTTACCTGATCCTCGGATTCCCTCTGCAGACGGCACTCCCCCATGCTCCTGCAATAAGCTGGTCCTCAACATCCTTGCATCCAATGCAGGTCTGGGCCCCGCATCGATCCTGATGACGTTAGAGTACCAGAGGGGAACTGGCTGCAGGGACCAGTCTAGCACACCGGATACTGCTGGAGCAGAGCATTGGGCAAGGAAAACTGCTTTACCAAACCTCCTAGACCTAAACGAGTAGTCCCCGCTGCAAGGGAGAACTTTTTTCTTTTCTTGGAGTTCATCTTTATCCATATACTGAGTAAGTATTTAAAAACAGTTATTTGTGAGCTCAGCTATACTGAGGATGCTTTTTGCAAAACAGTTATGTTTTTCTCCCACAAGATGGCGCTGCAAGATCAGGGTAAAACTGGTCTCTTTTTTTTTTTTTTTTTTGTTCTCACTTTATATATTAAATTACATCACAGTTTGAGAATAATTTGATGCCTTATATAAAGTAAAATATGGCAGAGGTGTTTATACAGAGGGTATAGAAAAGAATCACCCCCTTTCATATAATAACATTTTGTTGCTTTGCAGCCTGAAATGAAGACAGACACCATTTTAGTTTTACCCAGCTGTATTTACTAGTGCAACTTATAACATAAAAACAGAATCGCTGAGTTGGGAAAAGGATCACCCCCTTGTGCCAGTATTTTCTTAAACCACCTTTTGCTTTAATTACAGCCTTTAGTCTCTTGGGATCAGTCTCTACTAACTTTGCACATCTAGACTTTCCAATATTTCCCCATTCTTCTTTGTAGAACTGCTCAAGTTCAGTTAACCACTTGTTGACCAGCCACTGTAGTTTTACTGCGGCTGGTTGGCTCGGTTACATGAAACGCCGAACCTGTACGTCGCTTCGTATAGCTAGAGGGGGAGCCAATCAGCGGGCCCGGCAGACCTGGTCAGTTAAGTAGCAGAGGGGGTTATTATTCAGTTTTTTCCAGCTTTGGTGTTAATGAAATTAACAACAGGTAATCTAAATGGGCAACAATGAGGCGACCCCCAAAACAGGAGTGGGTTTTACAGGTGGAGGCCACTGACATTTGTTTTCCCTACTACTCTTTTCTGACTGTTTTTTACTAGCTTTTCATTTGGGTAGGGTCAGTGTCACTGCTGGCAGCATGAGGAGATACCTGGACCCTATAGAGGTTGCACAGCAGTGTTAATTTTGTCGACTAAAACCAACTAAAACGTTTTCGTCGACTAAATTAACACAATTTTAGTCGACTAAAATACGACTAAAACTAAAACAATATAGATGACTAAAATACGACTAAAACTAAAACAATTCAGATGACTAAAATACGACTAAAACTAAAATGGCATTTTAGTCTTAAGATTAAAATACGACTAAACTAAAATGGCATTTTAGTCAAAAGACTATAACTAAAACGAAATCGAACTTTGCTGCCAAAATTAACACTGGTGCATGCTCAAAGCTTAATACCATAAATAATAACATATTAGATTTTTCTCTCCAGGACCAGCAGTAGTATATAATGAGTTTGGAAATTGTAGAGAAATGCTTAAATAATGCATTACAAATTACAATTGAACTACACCCATTCGATTATAGATGACTAAAATGTACTGGAGTTTTAGTCAACTAAATATGACTAAAACTAAAACACTTGCAGAAGACTAAAATGGGACTAAAACTAAAATGCCATTTTAGTCCTAAGACTAAAACTAAATTGAAATTTGCTGCCAAAATTAACACTGTTGCACAGTCAGTCCATCTCCTCCAGGATGGCACATCAATAGGTGCCATTGCCAGAAGGTTTTCTGTGTCTCCCAGCACAGTCTAAAGAGCATGGAGGAGATTCCAGGAGACAGGCAGTTACTCTAGGAGACCTGGACATGGCAGGAGAAGGTACTTAACCCATCAGTAGGACCGGTATCTGCTCCTTTGTGCAAGGAGGAACAAAATGACATCCAGCAGGCCACTGGTTTGAATGTCTCTGACCAAACAATCAGAAATAGACTTCATGATGGTGGCCTGAGGGCCTGACATCCTCTAGCGGGCCCTGTGCTCACTGCCCGGCACTGTGGAGCTTGACTGGCATTTGACATTGAACACCATAATTGGCAGATCCACCACTGGCCCCCTGTGCTTTTCACAGATGAGAGCAGGGTCACCCTGAGCACATGTGACAGACATGAGAGGGTCTGGAGAAGCCGTGGAGAACATCATTCAGCATGACCGGTTTAGTGGTGGGTCAGTGATGGTCTGGGAGGCATATCCATGGAGGGACACACAGACCTCTACAGGCTAGACAATGGCACCCTGACTGCCATTAGGTATCCGGATAAACTCCTTGGACCATTGGCAGACCCTACGTTGGTGCAGTGGGTCCTGGGTTCCTCCTGGTGCACAACAATGCCCGGCCTCATGTGGAGAGAGTATGCAGCCAGTTCCTGGAGGATGAAGGAATTGAATGGACCCCACGCTCGCCTGACCTAAATCCAATAGAACACCTCTGGGGCATTATGTTTCGGTCCATCAGACGCCATCAGGTTGCACCTCAGTCTGTTCAGGAGCTCAGTGATGCCCAAAACAGATCTGGGAGGAAATACCCTAGGACACCATCCATGGTCTCATTAGGAGCATGTCCCCACATTGTCTGCCATGCATACAAGCACATAGGGGCCATACAAACTATTGAGTACCATTCTGAGTTGCTGCAATGAAATTTCACCAAAATGGATTAGCCTGCTGCATCATTTTTTCACTTTGATTTTCGGGGTGTCTTTGAATTCAGCCCTCTGTAGGGTGATCATTTTCATTTTCATCAAACAATGTGACTTCCCTTTATTCCTAACACATTACCCAGTCCATGCCAGTATAGATCCTAACACATCACCCAGTCCATACCAGTATAGATCCTAACACATTACCCAATCCATACCAGTATAGATCCTAACACATTACCCAGTCCATACCAGTATACATCCTAACACATTACCCAGTACATAACAGTATAGATCCTAACACATTCCCCAGCCCATACCAGTATAGATCCTAACACATTACCCAGTCCATACCAGTATAGATATCCAGCATGAGATTTTTCCCTATTGAGATCTGATGTGTTTTCAAAGTGTTCCTTTCATTTTTTTGTAACAGTGTAGAGCCGGGTCATCAATGGCTGCCCTGTATTTTCATTAGAATGAATCTCCCTTAGCCTGGATTCACACTGACACCACTTGAAAAGTCATGCGACTTTTAGGAGCATCCCCTGACATTGTCAGGCATGCATACAAGCATGTGGGGGCCATACAAACTTTTGAGGACCATTCTGAGTTGCTGCAATGAAATTTCAGAAAAATGGAATAGCCTGCTGCATAATTTTTTCACTTTGATTTTCGGGGTGTCTTTGAATTCTGGCCTCTGTAGGGTGATCATTTTCATTTTCATCAAACGATGTGGCATCCTTTCATTCCTAACACATTACTTAGTCCATATCAGTATAGATCCTAACACATTACCCAGTCCATACCAGTATAGATCCTAACACATTACCCAGTCCATACCAGTATAGATCCTAACACATTACCCAGTCCATACCAGTATAGGTCCTAACACATTACCCAGTCCATACCAGTATAGATCCTAACACATTACCCAGTCCATACCAGTATAGATCCTAACACATTACCCAGTCCTTACCAGTACAGATCCTAACACATTACCCAGCCCATACCAGTATAGATCCTAACACATTACCCAGCCCATACCAGTATAGATCCTAACACATTACCCAGTCCATACCAGTATAGATCCTAACACATTACCCAGTCCATACCAGTATAGATCCTAACACATTACTCAGTCCATACCAGTATAGATCCTAACACATTACCCAGTCCATACCAGTATAGATCCTAACACATTACCCAGTCCATACCGGTATAGATCCTCACACATTACCCAGTCCATACCAGTATAGATCCTAACACCTTACCCAGTCCATACCAGTATAGATCCTAACACATTACCCAGTCCATAACAGTATAGATCCTAACAAATTACCCAGTCCATACCAGTATAGATCCTAACACATTACCCAGTCCATACCAGTATAGATCCTAACACATTACCCAGTCCATACCAGTATAGATCCTAACACATTACCCAGTCCATACCAGTATAGATCCTAACACATTACCCAGTCCATACCAGTATAGATCCTAACACATTACCAAGTCCATACCAGTATAGATCCTAACACATTACCAAGTCCATACCAGTATAGATGCTAACACATTACCCAGTCCATACCAGTATAGATCCTAACACATTACCTAGTCTATTTTGAATTCTGGCCTCTGTAGGGTGATCATTTTCATTTTCATCAAACGATGTGGCATCCTTTCATTCCTAACACATTACTTAGTCCATATCAGTATAGATCCTAACACATTACCCAGTCCATACCAGTATAGATCCTAACACATTACCCAGTCCATACCAGTATAGATCCTAACACATTACCCAGTCCATACCAGTATAGGTCCTAACACATTACCCAGTCCATACCAGTATAGATCCTAACACATTACCCAGTCCATACCAGTATAGATCCTAACACATTACCCAGTCCTTACCAGTACAGATCCTAACACATTACCCAGCCCATACCAGTATAGATCCTAACACATTACCCAGCCCATACCAGTATAGATCCTAACACATTACCCAGTCCATACCAGTATAGATCCTAACACATTACCCAGTCCATACCAGTATAGATCCTAACACATTACTCAGTCCATACCAGTATAGATCCTAACACATTACCCAGTCCATACCAGTATAGATCCTAACACATTACCCAGTCCATACCGGTATAGATCCTCACACATTACCCAGTCCATACCAGTATAGATCCTAACACCTTACCCAGTCCATACCAGTATAGATCCTAACACATTACCCAGCCCATACCAGTATAGATCCTAACAAATTACCCAGTCCATACCAGTATAGATCCTAACACATTACCCAGTCCATACCAGTATAGATCCTAACACATTACCCAGTCCATACCAGTATAGATCCTAACACATTACCCAGTCCATACCAGTATAGATCCTAACACATTACCCAGTCCATACCAGTATAGATCCTAACACATTACCAAGTCCATACCAGTATAGATCCTAACACATTACCAAGTCCATACCAGTATAGATGCTAACACATTACCCAGTCCATACCAGTATAGATCCTAACACATTACCTAGTCTATACCAGTATAGATCCTAACACATTACCCAGTCCATATCAGTATAGATCCTAACACATTACCCAGTCCATACCAGTATAGATCCTAACACATTACCCAGTCCATACCAGTATAGATCCTAACACATTACCCAGTCCATACCAGTATAGATCCTAACACATTACCCAGTTCATAATAGTATAGATCCTAACACATTACCCAGCCCATACCAGTATAGATCCTAACACATTACCCAGTCCATACCAGTATAGATCCTAACACATTACCCAGTCCATAATAGTATAGATCCTAACACATTACCCAGTCCATACCAGTATAGATCCTAACACATTACCCAGTCCATAATAGTATAGATCCTAACACATTACCCAGTCCATACCAGTATAGATCCTAACACATTACCCAGTCCATACCAGTATATATCCTAACACATTACCCAGCCCATACCAGTATAGATCCTAACACATTACCCAGTCCATACCAGTATAGATCCTAACACATTACCCAGTCCATACCAGTATAGATCCTAACACATTACCCAGTCCATACCAGTATAGATCCTAACACATTACCCAGTCCATACCAGTATAGATCCTAACACATTACCCAGTCCATACCAGTATAGATCCTAACACATTACCCAGTCCATACCAGTATAGAACCTAACACATTACCCAGTCCATACCAGTATAGAACCTAACACATTACCCAGTCCATACCAGTATATATCCTAACACATTACCCAGCCCATACCAGTATAGATCCTAACACATTACCCAGTCCATACCAGTATAGATCCTAACACATTACCCAGTCCATACCAGTATAGATCCTAACACATTACCCAGTCCATACCAGTATAGAACCTAACACATTACCCAGTCCATACCAGTATATATCCTAACACATTACCCAGTCCATACCAGTATAGATCCTAACACATTACCCAGTCCATACCAGTATATATCCTAACACATTACCCAGCCCATACCAGTAAAGATCCTAACACATTACCCAGTCCATACCAGTATAGATCCTAACACATTACCCAGTCCATACCAGTATAGATCCTAACACATTACCCAGTCCATACCAGTATAGATCCTAACACATTACCCAGTCCATACCAGTATAGAACCTAACACATTACCCAGTCCATACCAGTATAGCTATCCAGCATGAGATTTTCCCCATTGAGATCTGATGAGTTTTCAAAGTGTTCCTTTCATTTTCTTTGAACAGTGTATTATGAATTAAAAAACAAAAAAGGCCGAAGGGGTAATTCAGGATTGAGTTTACAAAACTACACAACCCAGAATGCTTTGCTGCTATCCTAATTGCACTGGACAAGATAAAGTGTTTGCAGATGGAATAGACATGTACTCGGCCAGTTCTATAATGAATATTTATGCTGCAATTGTTCTACATAATAATCATGCCATCTTCTTGATCTTCCATGCCATGTTATGCCCAGGGGGTGGTTTACGGCAGAAGCTTGACTGCTGTTAAGGTCTGTTCTGGGGACTTCCATCTTGCTGGTTGGTAATTGGCACACTGTAGATTTGGCAATGTCACACAGCAGGGTAATAATGTCCAGGAAATGGTCTTTGTGCTCCCAGGTGATATATTTTCTTTTTGTTTACAGCAGATATTATTTTGACATTGATGCAATGTTAAATATGCACATATGAATTTCCACTGCCATTTTTCTCCTGAAGCAGTTTACATATTTCACATGAACCCGTTAAACTCCAGAACCATTTTCACTTTTTAGCCACTTCCGGACCGCCCACCATGTACAGCTGCAAGAAAAAGTATGTGAGCCCTTTGGAATGATATGGATTTCTGCACAAATTGGTCATAAAATGTGATCTGATCATCATCTAAGTCACAACAATAGACAATCACAGTCTGCTTGAACTAATAACACACAAAGAATGAAATGTTGCCATGTTTTTATTGAACACACCATGTAAACATTCACAGTGCAGGTGGAAAAAGTATGTGAACCCCTAGACTAATGTCATCTCCAAGAGCTAATTGGAGTGAAATGTCAGCCAACTGGAGTCCAATCAATGAGAGGAGATTGGAGGTGTTGGTTACAGCTGCCCTGCCCTATAAAAAACACACACCAGTTCTGGGTTTGCTTTTCACAAGACGCATTGCCTGATGTGAATGATGCCTCGCACAAAAGAGCTCTCAGAAGACCTACGATTAAGAATTGTTGACTTGCATAAAGCTGGAAAGGGTTATAAAAGTATTTCCAAAAGCCTTGCTGTTCATCAGTCCGCGGTAAGACAAATTGTCTATAAATGGAGAAAGTTCAGCACTGCTGCTACTCTCCCTAGGAGTGGCTGTCCTGTAAAGATGACTGCAAGAGCGCAGCGCAGACTGCTCAATGAGGTGAAGAAGAATCCTAGAGTGTCAGCTAAAGACTTACAAAAGTCACTGGCAAATGTTAACATCCCTGTTAGCGAATCTACAATACATAAAACACTAAACAAGAATGGATTATATGGGAGGATACCACAGAGGAAGCCACTGCTGTCCAAACAAAACATTGCTGCATGTTTACAGTTTACACAAGAGCACCTGGATGTTCCACAGCAGTACTGGCAAAATATTCTGTGGACAGATGAAACCAAAGTTGAGTTGTTTGGAAGAAACTCTCAACACTATGTGTGGCGAAAAAGAGGCACAGCACACCAACCTCAAAACCTCATCCCAACTGTGAAGTATGGTGGTGGGGGCATCATGATTTGGGGCTGCTTTGCTGTGTCAGGGCCTGGACGGATTGCTATCATCGAAGGAAAAATGAATTCCCAAGTTTATCAAGACATTTTGCAGGAGAACTTAAGGCCATCTGTCTACCAGCTGAAGCTCAACAGAAGATGGGTGTTACAACAGGGCAATGACCCAAAGCATAGAAGTAAATCAACAACAGAATGGCTTAAACAGAAGAAAATACGCCTTCTGAAGTGGACCAGTCAGAGTCCTGACCTCAACCCGATTGAGATGCTGTGGTATGACCTCAAGAAAGCGATTCACACCAGACATCCATCCCAAGAATATTGCTGAACTGAAACAGTTCTGTAAAGAGGAATGGTCAAGAATTACTCCTGACCGTTGTGAACGTCTGATCTGCAACTACAGGAAACGTTTGGTTGAAGTTATTGCTGCCAAAGGAGGTTCAACCAGTTATTAAATCCAAGGGTTCACATACTTTTTCCCCCTGCACTGTGAATGTTTACATTGTGTGTTCAATAAAAACATGGCAACATTTCATTATTTGTGTGTTATTAGTTTAAGCAGACTGTGATTGTCTATTGTTGTTACTTAGATGATGATCAGATCACATTTTATGACCAATTTGTGCAGAAATCCATATCATTCCAAAGGGTTCACATATTTTTTCTTGCAGCTGTATATACATTGGTAAATTGATGTTAAATAGTGGGGTTATGGCAGCAGCTAGCTGCAACAACCCCGGTATTTTTTTATACAGCTGGTGATCTGGACTCCAATAAAAGTGGTCCCGGCAGTCAGGGGCTGACTGGCAACTTTCGGCCCAGGGGGAAAGCACAAACCAGAGGCCCATGGTGCCTCTTCCCACTCTCGCTCTTCCTGACCTCCTCCTGACCCCCATTCCAGGCTGAAGTTCTGCACCAGTTACTCTCTACTCACTGGCCGAATCCGGGTTCCTGAACTGGCCACCAGGGTGGAGCTGAGACAGCTCTGTTGGGGCTGGCCAGGGGAGGAGAGTCTCCAGTGGGGCATGGAACCGGCCTCAGCTCAGACACAGTTTACACCATCTATGTTAGGGGGGAGGCCTGCCCTCTGTCCTTGTCTTCATCCAGCACTCAGTAGGTCAGAGGTGGGGACTTTCTACTTCTCTGCACCAGGAATCCTTTGGGCATGTCTGTGGCAGAAGCAGTGCAGCCTTTTTACAGGGCATCAGAGCGCCCCAGGGGGCAATTGCCCCCTGCTCCCCTGGCAGCAGTGGATTCACCACGGGATCACTTTTATGGGCAGCGGGAGATCCTGCCACTTCCGGGTTGTTTCCCCGCTTACTGATCCGGTGGAGTGATGGACAGGAAGTCGAGTGAGGGCAAGATGGCCCCCCACTCAACTATATGGCCTTGGAGGACTGGAGCGACGTCACTGCTGCTTAAAGGGTTCATTTTTTTCTTCTTTTTTTTTAGGCAAATGTAAATGAAATTTTTTTTTGCTTTAACCACTTTAACACTGCTCACTGTGTAATGGTTAAGGAACCTCAATCAGGTTCAAAATAGATTTCTTGCTGCTGGATCTGATTAAATAGGTAATTACAGTGCATGCACATGGATATCATAGACTGACGCACATTGTTCAGGCAAATGATACTACTTTTATTTCTAATGGACAGTATATTATATAGTTAGTAGGCGGTGTCATATGTTAGTACGTCACAAGCATAATATTAGCATAATACTGATTATTTGCAGCTTTCTGATTAGTCAGGTCCGTTATAAGGTGGTCCCTTTAGAGTTCATGAATGTTATCTTCTTTTGAAGGCACTGTGCCAAGGCTCCATCTTTCTTTTCACGTTCCATCTCGGTGGTGGGGGGTGGGAGGTATCTAGTAACGGCCATTTTGAGTAAGGACGACAGAAGAAAAATATATATACATGTAGAGAAGAATACACATAGAAAAATAGACATTTTGCTTAATTCACAAGTGTTCATCACATTCCTTCACAAGCCCCCCTAAAATGGCTATATTTCTTCTGTCCCTCATACTAAAGTGCCTACTCACCTGGCCCAAACTCCTCCGGAACTTTTTTTAGGGCTGTACATAGAGAAGAGCAGTAACTAGTTCACTACCCCCCTCGATACAGCCTGGAGAGGGCAGTCAGGTGCTATCTGTCCCTATAACCCTATAGAACTGTGAAATTATGAACAGGGAGTGACTGTAGAGGGGTGAAGGGTTTGTCCCCTTCCATCATAAGGCAGTCTTCTTCTTCTTGGTGGAGAAATATAGGTGTGCTATTGTCTACAGCTTTGCTCATTAGCTTCTTTACAAATAGTAGAATACAGCATAAAATCAGGGCTAAAAGAACTAGGATTATTAGTACTGTTACTCCTATCTGGGCGAGCGCCTTCTGCCACCCACTCATCCAGCTAAAATATTGATCCCAAGGGTCTGTAATACCTGAGTTCTTCTTCAACTCAAATGACAGATCTTCTAATTTCTTTATAGCTAGAGTAACCTTGCCATTTGGACCAGTGTTGTCAGGAAGGTTATTATGGGGAGCAAAGACTCAAAACCAGCTTTTAACCTGATCCCTGGCTTGGAATTCATCTGGGACCCCCCTTGGGACCCCTATGGCATCTATGTACACATGAGGATCAAAGCTTCCAGCGGGAGTTGCTCGCTTCCTCCTGTGGTTGGGTGCTGAGTCAGTGTATTTATCAGGGATATTATACTACAAAGATCAAAAAAAAAATAAATAAATAAATAAATGTAACCACTTATGTGCTGGATGAATTGTACCAAAATGTAGCGACACCATTTGTCTTAGTGATGGCCACCTGTTTGAGTACCTGTTTTGGTGATAATCACCTGCTGAGCTTTTATCAAACTTGTAAGAAAAAAAGGATATACAGCACAATCATTGTGCTGCCAGCAGGATCTTGTCTTCAGGAGATTGGGCTTTCTTGCAGTGAAAGGCATGTATCCAGGTGCTTTGTATCGGGGATCAAGTGAATTTTTCTTGTGAATTTCTTCACTAACACCCAATCTCCTGGCTGAAGACTGTGGGTTCCCAAGTCTGTTTCTGGATCTGGAATGGAGGAAAATACTCGAGAATGGATATTAGTTAAGGCTTTAGACAAATATGTAACATAACAAGTTAACATATCAGATTGTAACTGCGACTGCTGTGGGGAGTAACAGCCAAGTCTGGGGGCTGAACCAAACAAAATGGGTGTGTCTGACACTGAACAGGGCAATAGGCAAACTGTCTGGTCAACTCATGTTAGTCTCTTGGGCCATCTTTAACATCCTGTTCTTTAGAGTCCCATTCATCCTTTCTACCTTCCCACTACTTTGAGGGTGGTATGGGGTGTATAAAGCCAACTGAACTCCCAGTGCTGCCCAAATCTCTTTTGTTAGGGTTGCTGTGAAAGCTGGGCCCTGATCACTCTCTATCACCTCTGGGACCCCAAATCTACATACTATCTCACTAAGTAGTTTTTTCGTTTGTGACTGCGTAAGGGTTTTTCCAAATGTTTCTGCGGTGTCTTTTCTGTCCTCCTTGTCTTTCGTATTCTTCTCCTTTGTCGATCCATTCCAGCTTTTCATCTGTGTGAGCCGCCCTTGCATAGAGGCTAGGTATAATCTGTCAGATGGCACATGCACTGCCACTGAGGATTCACTCTGCTCTTTAGCCGCTTCGGCCGTTTTTCATTGGTTTGGCCGCTTTATCCGCCAGGTGGTTTCCCCTGGCTTCTTGAGAATTCAGCTTGCCATGTGTTTTAACCTTCAAGACAGCCACTTGTTCCAGTAGGAGTAGTGCATCCATTAAATCCTTGATGGCAGGACCATGTTTCACCAATGTTCCGGCCGCTGTCAGGAACCTTCTAGCTCTCCGGATGATACCAAAATCATCTGCTTGTAGGCTTTCAAATTCAGAAGTCACAGCATAACCTGTGTGGTACTTGCCTCCTTCATCTGCATATCTAGAGCCATCCACAAAAAGTGTGTAGTCAGGGTTTTCCAGAGGAATTTCACTCACTGTAGGGAGATATGGTCAGGGTTTTCCAAGCGCAGCATTTCAAAGCAGTCATGTGGAGTGTCATAGGGATCTCCTTCTTCACCTTCTCCTTCTCCCCCCTCGAAAAATGGCAGAAGGGTGGCCGGGTTGAGAGTGAGACACCTTCGGAGGGTCATGTTGTCAGGAAGTAGGAGGGAGACTTGCAGCCATAGATGTCTGGCCGGGGACAGGTGTCGGAGTTGCACCTGAGTTAAGATGGCAGCAATGTCACGCGGTGCCAGAAGAAGCAGGGGGTGTGCTAACACAAGGTCTGAAGTTTTGTCTAAAAGTGCTGGGGCAGCAAAGACAGCCCTTAGACAGGAAGGACCACCTCTAGCCACGGGGTCTAGGCGGCAAGAGTAGTAACCAATGGGTCTAGTCCGTCCTCCATGTTCCTGAGCCAGGACCCCTGTGGCGTGGCCATTCTTCTCCGACACAAACAGTTTGAAGAGTTTCTCATAATCTGGAAGGCCCAAAGCAGGAGCTGTGGATATTGCGTGCTTCAGCAGAATAAAATTGTCCAGGGCCTCGTTTGACAGGGTAAATGGCACGGACTTGAGAGCATCATAGAGTGGTTGCATGAGGAGGGATGCATCAGGGATCCATGCCCTGCAGTAAAATATGAGTCCATGAAAGGCATGCAGTTGTTTAGCTGCTTTTGGTTGAAGAATATTCTGGATTGCGGCTACTCGGTCTGATGCGATATGTCTTGTGCCTTTAGAAATGCAGTGTCCTAAAAAGTCTTGGAACACCACTGTATTTTCTCTTTGGAGGCCTTACAGCCTTGTTCTGCAAGGTAGCATAGTAGACTTTCTAAATTTTCTTCAGCAGCGGGTAGTCATCTGCATAGAGGAGAAGAGTCACTGTAGGTTGTTCCTGTTTCCAGGTATCAGGAACAGAGGTTATGGCTTTGTCAAATTGCCTTGGAAATCTTGGACCATTCTGTATTTCTCTGGTTCACCTTTTGGGATCCGTTTCTTCACTGAGAACAAAGGTGTGTTTCATTCAGAAGTACAGGGTATCAAAGCACCATTAGACACAAAGGTCTCAACCTGTTTTGAGATAGCTTCGGAATGAGCTAGCTTCTACGGGTCCAGTCTCTCTGGAGGCGTGGTTTTCTAGGTAGGAGTGCCCCAGGTTTTAGTTGCACCATGACTGGCGGTACTTTAAAGTGATCGATGTCTTCCGGTTCAGTGGACCATAGGCATGCAGGGATCCTGCCAAGTACTTCAGTGGTACTGAACTTGGAGTTGTCGCTTCACGGAGTGTCTTCATGAGCGGTAGAGAACATAAGGCAGATGAGTCTTCTAAGGATAGAGGAGTATGTAGCTTCACTCCTCCTTCGGGCGTAAAAAATAATTGAGGCCTGTAGTCCGGACAGCGAATCAGCTGCTAGCAGATGCAAGGGGCATGTAGAAGACACAACAAATCTGGCAAGCAAATCAGGAAATGTCCCCACTCGGAGTGGCTCAGTAAGAGGACTAGGTACATTTCTTGTAGCTGTACTATCCTGTGGTATAGGGGCATTGGCTGTGTTTCTGGGTCAGGCAGACTTGTCATTAAGGTCGCTGTTTGTGATGGGGTTAAATCATCGGGTGCGCTTGTCACCTGCGGTTGGTCGTCCCAGTCCGATGTGTCTTCATCACTAGTATATTGGACCTGTAATCCAGGGAGGATGGGAGTGTTAGAACAGGAAGAATTGGATATAGACCTTTGTTAGGCCTTCCGGGTATACCAAGATGGCCGTCTGCAGGAACTGTACTGGGCGGGGCAGGAAGTGAAGACTTGACTGCACCAAGATGGCCGCCCGCAGGAACTGTCCCTGTGGGTTGCGTTTGAGTAGGAGTGGTGTGAAGATAATGGGCGGCAGGCGGAGAGTAAGGACCCTCCCCTTTATTTCTCCAGACGCCATTATAGGGCGGGGGCTTATTGTCTTTACGATCGACTTGATAATACTCATACATGATGCAATTTACAACCTTGATCGTCATCTTTCTTAGCTTCTACGATCCATCATTCGTTATGCAAGTTCTTAGCTGTTCTCACACAACATTCCTTTTTGTTCTGTTATCAGCGTATGCTGCTACTCCTATGGTTGCTCTGCAGCCTGTCAGCACTTTTGTTTGTTTGAACTCACAAACTTTCCCTTCTCTGGTTTGCGAATATGCTGATCCATATTCCTCCCCCCCCCCCCCCCTCTCTGGGCCACTCAGCTCAAATGCAAGGTCCCTTACTCTTTTCTGTTCTCCTGCCGCTGTCTCAGCTGACGGCCGGAGGGGTCAGTACTGGTAACCAATCGCTTAACTTGATTTAAAACTTTTGGCTGTGTGCCAATTTTCAAAACTCAGACCAGGGGTGACCAGAGCTGACCAGAGGTTCCCCTCCTGGAATAGAGGATGCCCCCTAAATATCTCTTAAATATTATAAGCAGATATAGAGTTAATCTAATTTTAAACTTTTGGCTCAGTGCCAATAGGGTTCAATGGTCACACTAATTGCGGTAACCCTTTCTGTCCAAAAATAAATTCTATACCCATTACAGGAGCAAAGTTATTCACAGTTGAACCCCCCTTGGTAAGTAGCCAATTTTCAAAATTTTTGTCCCAGAGCTTCCTTTTACATAGGGACCTATTTGCAAAATGTAAGTTCTCATTATCTCTAATTCTATAAAAAAACAGCCTCAAAATATCCAGCCAACTACGGCAAACTGTGCTTCCTGATAAAAACTTTTTTTTTTTTTTTAAATCATGATTAGCACTCTTGCCAACGGTGTGTACACTTTATACACAAATGTTTAAATGGCAAAACTCCAAAAATTCCATAAAAAGAAGTAATAATTGCATATATGTAGTAATGCTGAGGCTTATTGTCCACCAAACTCCGCGCAAGGAGTGACCCCCTCCCTCTTTCTCACGAGGGAAACAAAAGTATGCCAGCTGCGCGCGTGGGGGTGTACCAACAGTGCTTTAGTCTCAGAGAGAAGAGGAGAAAAAAAAAAAAAACTTTCAGGGACACACAGAAGAGAAGGAGGGGGGTTGAACTGAAAAAAAAAAAAAAGACAAACTCAAAACGTAACCCCTTCCTCTCTTTGTCTCTCTCTCTCTCTGTTGCCCGTAGCAACCTCAAACCTGACTGGATTTATCTGTGTAACAATAAAAATGTACTTTTCATTTCACAACACACACAGAACAAAACATAACTCCTGTCGTCTCTCTCTTGTCATGTGACCTCAACAGCTGACAACCCTCAGGAGATCCTTCGAATCAGTCAACCTCCTACCCCGTCCCGTAGGACGTATGTTGTAAGGTCCATCTTTTCAAGGGCAGACAGCTCACTTGAATCCAAGGCACGCTTACAACTAGTGTATCAGCCTATTGAGACACACTTCAAGCAAAACTACAGACACTGAAGACATTACTCCTGCCTCCCCTAGTGTCGGGCATCCACCTGCAGCTGGGCTTTCCCCTCAGAGGATCCAAACCTCTGAGTAACCCGTCTCAAAGGACGTACGTTGCAAATATCCGTCTTATTCAAGGGCAAAACAGCTCACTTGAATCCAAGGGCAATACAGCTCACTTGGTGACACACAAATGCAACCTTCCAGCCTGCAGAGACACACTTCACTCAGGATGGCAGACACTGAACAAACAATATACAGCCAGCAGAAATCTTACGGCGGGTTAATAAAAACAGCCCCGGGTGAGGATTACCCATCTTTTGAAACGTCTTTTCGAAAAGCACCTGAGATCTGCGATTAAGATAAGACAGAAACAAGTCGTACAGTGGTAAGGTAAAAGTACCTACCGTACTCTCAGGGGTGCGCAAGTCCCTCTTGGTCTGTCTTATCCAGTCGCCAAACCTCCTACGCGGCTTTTCGGCAGACGAACACCTGAAGCTCCACGTTGGGACGCCATTTGTAATGGTTAAGGAACCTCAATCAGGTTCAAAATAGATTTCTTGCTGCTGGATCTGATTAAATAGGTAATTACAGTGCATGCACGTGGATATCATAGACTGACGCACATTGTTCAGGTAAATGATACTACTTTTATTTCTAATGGACAGTATATTATATAGTTAGTAGGCGGTGTCATATGTTAGTACGTCACAAGCATAATATTAGCATAATACTGATTATTTGCAGCTTTCTGATTAGTCAGGTCCGTTATAAGGTGGTCCCTTTAGAGTTCATGAATGTTATCTTCTTTTGAAGGCACTATGCCAAGGCTCCATCTTTCTTTTCACGTTCCATCTCGGTGGTGGGGGGTGGGAGGTATCTAGTAACGGCCATTTTGAGTAAGGACGACAGAGGAAAAATATATATACATGTAGAGAAGAATACACATAGAAAAATAGACATTTTGCTTAATTCACAAGTGTTCATCACATTCCTTCACAACTGTGCCTCTACTGCGGCAAAGTGGCTCGTTATCGTCTGGCGACGTAGACCTACGTCACCAGACATTCCCCTCTCTCGGCGGCACGCGCGCGCCACTGGAGGCTCGCTTACGCTGTATTCAGTTACAGCGGGAGTTGGGCCAGGGGAGGAGCGGCGGTGATCACCGCCGCTCTTCCCCGATCATCGGGGATCGAGTGTGTCGGGGATCCGCCTGCTTGTGTAAACAAAGCGGGCGGATCTCCTAAGTGACAAGGAGTGACAGATTGCAGGATTCAGCATAGCTGAAACTGTGATCTGTGCCTGTGTCACACAGTCCCCTCCCCCCACACACGTTAGTAAGCACCAGGCATACATTAACCCCTTGATCACCAACAAAAGTTAACCCCTTCCCTGCCAGTGTCATTTTTACAGTAACGGTGCATATGTATAGCACTGATTACTGTAGTAATGTCACTGGTACCCCCAAAAGTGTCAAAAATGTCAGTCAAGGGTCCGATCTGTCCGCCGCAATGTCGCAGTCCCACAAAAAAAATCACAGATCGCTGCCATTACTAGTTAAAAAAAAAAAAACAATAAAAATGACATAAATTTCCCGTAGTTAGTAGCTGCGATAACTTTTGCACAAACCAATCAAAATACGCTTATTGCGATTTTTTTTTTCCAAAAATATGTAGCAGAAAAAAAATTGGCCTAAAATGTTAAAAAATTTTGATTTTTACATTTTTTTGGGGGGGAATTTCATATAAAAAATGTGAAAAATATTGTTATATATATTGTTTATAGCGCAAAAAGTAAAAATCGGACAGGTGATCAAATACCACCAAAAGAAAGCTCTGTTTGTGGGGAAAAAAGGACATACATTTAATTTGGGTACAGCATTGCACAACTGCACAATTGTCTGTTAAAGTAACGCAGTGCTGAATCGCAAAATATGGCCTGGTCAGGAATGGGGTAAAATCTTCCGATCTTAAAGCGGTTAAAAATACACTCATTGAGAATTTTTTTGTCAAAGACATTTAGCTAAATACATTTTGGACTAAATATATGACAACAATTGAATATATTGGATATTTTTTAACTGTCAAAGTAGAAAAATATTGTTATTTTTTCAAAATTGTCGCTTTTTTCTATTAATATCACAAAAAATAAAAATCGCAGAGATGATCAAATACCACCAAAAGAAAGCTCTGTTTGTGGGAAAAAAAGGACGTAAATTTCGTTTGGGTATAGCATTGCATGACCGCGCAATTGTCAGTTAAATCCGCACAGTGCCGAATCGCAAAAAGTGGCCTGGACGTAAAGCAGGAAAATCCTCCGGTGGTAAAGTGGTTAAAGTGTAAATGTGAGACCTGAGGTCTTTTTGATCCCAGATCTCACAATAAGGAGGGCCTGTCATGCTTATTTATATTACAAGCAATGTTTACATTACATTTACATTCTTTGAAAAAGGAATAAAAGTGTTAAAAAAAATGTAAAGGGACAGTGTAAAAATAAAAAGTAAAATAAATAGGAAAAAGGGGGAGGGGGAACTAATCAGCAGATCCGGCGGATGTGATCGCTCCCCATAGAGACAGAATGGCGGTCTGCCTATTTAAACAAAGTGAACTGCCGTTCTCTCACAGATGAACACAGGGATCTTGTGTTCCTGCTATTTAGGAACACGGATCTCTATGTTCATCTAGTGAGCCCATCCCCCCACAGTTAGAAAGCACCCCCCTAGGGACACATTTAACCCTTTGATCACCCCTGGTGTTAACCTCTTCCCTGCCAGTGTCATTAGTACAGTAACAGTGCTTTTTTTTTTTTTTTTTTAGCACTGATCACTGTAATAATGTGTCAAAAGTGTTAGTTAATGGTCCGATTTGTCCGTCGCAATGTCACAGCCCCACTAAAAATCGCTAATCGCTGCCCTTACTAGAAAAATTAAATAAATAAATAAAAATGCTATAAAAATATTGCATCGTTTGTAGATGCTATGACTTTTGCGCAAACCAATCAATATACATTTATTGGGATTTTTTTTTAACCAAAAATATGTAGCAGAATACATATTGGCCTAACTAATGAAAAAATGTGTTTTATAGCAGAAATAGAAAATATAGTTTTTTTTTTTTTTTTTTTTTTTTAATTGTCGGTCTTTTTAGTTTATAGCGCACAAAATTAAAACTACAGAGGTGATCAAATACCACCACAAGAAAACTCTTTTTGTGGGAAAAAAAGGGCATCCATTTTATTTGGGTACAGCGTCGCACGACCATCTAATTGTCCGTTAAAATAACGCAGTGCCTTCTTACAAAAAATGGCCTGGTCATTAAGGTGTTAAAACCTTCCAGTCCAGAAGTGGTTAAGCCAGGACAAATCATGGTGACTTTTACGATCAGGGGCAACTGTCCCCACCTGAAAAGCATATACACCATATTATCAAAAGTATTGGGACGCCTGCCTTTACAGCTATAACAGCTTCAACTCTTCTGGGAAGTCTGTCCACAAGGTTTAGGAGTGTCTATGGGAAAGTTTGACCATTCTTCCAGAAGCATATTTGTTAGGTCAGGCACTGATGTTGGATGAGAAGGCCTGGCTCACAGTCTCCGCTCTAATTCATCCCTAAGATGTTTTATTGGTTTGATGTCAGGACTCTGTGCAGGCCAGCCAAGTTCCTTCACCCCAAACTCGCCCATCCATGTCTTTATGGACCTTGCTTTGTGCACTGGGGTGCAGTCATGTTGGAACAGGAAGAGGCCATCCCCAAACTGTTCCCACGAAGTTGGGAGCATAAAATTGTCCAAAATGTCTTGGTATGCTGACACCTTAAAGAGGAAGTAAACCCTCCTCTGCAACTTGTACCTATAGGTAAGCCTATGATAAGGCTTACCTATAGGTACTGTAAATATCTCCTAAACATGTACAGTTTAGGAGATATTTACCTTACATGCAGCCAGTGACGTCACTGGCGCATGCGCTCTGAAGGAACGCCCGCTGGTGCCGTTCCTTCAGAGCCCCGTGCTGTGACTGTTGGCTCCCGTGCGCGTGCGCGGGAGTGACGTCACCGCGGCTCCGGCCAATCAGATGGCCGGATGCCGCGATCCCAGAAGACGGGCGACTGAACATGTCGCCCGTCATAGAGGTAAGCTGGCGGCACGGCGGGGGCTCGTTCTAAGGTAAGTATTTCATAATGAGCTAGTATGCGATGCAAGCTAGCTCATTATGTGTTTCCCTTTCAGGTTAAAAAAATAAAATGTTTTAGTTTACAACCTCTTTAAGAGTTCTCTTCACTGGAACTAAGGGGCCAAGCCTAAACCCTGAAAAACAACCCCACACCATAATCCCCCCAGGGCAGCCATCAGAAATGTTGGGGGCCCCTTACACAGCTGTAGGCCTGGTCCCCCAGGCCTGACCACCAAGTTACATCCTCCTCCTCTGCCCGGGCCTGTGAATGCATATAATTGAATGCTAGGATGCCAGGCGGTCCTAGCAACCAATAATTTCAACAGTGGCAGCCAGCGGGAGGCTGGAAGTCAGGAGCCAGTGTAGGGGAGGAAAGGAAAAAAGGGGAGGTGTCAACTTGGAGTGCGGGCATCCCTCAGGACTGGGCCCCTCGGGACACCCGGGCCCCCTACATCTGTATGGGCTGTACCCCCCTGATGGCGGCCCTGATCCCCCCTCTACAAATGATTTTGATCAGTGCACAAATCAAAGTCCTGAACTCAACCCAATAGAACACCTTTGGGATGAATTAGAGCGGAAACTGCGCAGGCCTTCTCTCCAACATCAGTGCCTGACCTCACAAATGCGCTTCTGGAAGAATGGTCAAACATTCCCATAGGCACACTCCTAAACCTTGTGGGCAGCCTTCCCAGAAGTGTTGAAGCTGTTGTAGCTGCAAAGGGTGGGCCAACTCAATATTGAACCCTACGGACTAAGACTGACCATATGCTATACAGAAAATTGGCAGAAATTTGGTCATTTGGACAGTTTGTTTGTTTCTCGGCCAGTTAATGGGCACGCATCGGTAATCGGTTGTGACGTTTTTGAGCAGAAAAAACAAAGGGCAAGTTTGGAAATTTTCTGCCGAACGAACGATAAATTGAAAGGTTAATGTGTTTCTCGTTCAAACTGTTTGCACTCGGTATATGTATAAAAACAAACAAAAAAACTGATTCATTTTTGTCTATTGAATGATATATCAGTCATTACATGACGGCACTATCGTTTGCTCTCACAGCTGAGTGTTTGTTTTTTTTTTTAAAATGAATTTGACCAATTTTTCTTATAGTGTATAATCAGCATTAGACTGGGACTCCATTAAAGTTCATGTGCGTGTAAAGGCAGGCGTCCCAATAATTTTGGTAATATAGTGTACATACATGCGCAGTATATACATATGTATTTAAATTAATATAATCAGTCAAAGGGTTTTTTAAGCTTCCCGATCCATTGACCTTGGCTAGATTGTGCACCAATGAAAGGAGGGGCATACCAAACGATAAAATAGATGTGGGCTCTTTTATCGTTTGGTTTGGTGCTGCTTGCATTGGTGTTTATTTTTTTTCAAGTAACCTTCTGTAGCACTGCCTCCGCAAGGACTGCCAGACTTCACTTTACAGGTCCCCATGAATTATCAGCATACAATAATGACAGTTTCTAGTTCTTACTTTCTCCTTCCTTGGCTGCTTCAATAATCAGTCCATGGGGTATTTAGTTGTTGCTTTTGTTTTAATTTAAATGGGGATAGGAGAAGGGAATGGTGGGATACTCCAATTTGAACTATAGACAATGCTTGAGGACTCCTATCTTACGATTCAGCCAGGCTGTTGATTCAGCCTGCCCCTATGGATGAACTTGGCGTAAGGACTTAGTGAACTGACAATTATCTTCAGGACACTCTCATTAGCATCCCTTTCTTCTCCACTGCTTACACCCGTCCACTGACTAGCCTACACAGGGTGGCCCCCCTCAGGTCAGGCCCCTTGACACGAGTCCCTGTATTCATTATACTGTGGTTCCAGTGTCTCCAATGTCTCCTGTCTCAGTCAGCTCCCCTGGACCTCTGGGTTCAGCTCCTCTCATCCATTCCTTAGGCCCTCAGGATGACCTCCTGCGACCACATGGCACCTCTTCAGAGTAGGAGGCAGCCACCCCCTCCCTCCGAAACTTTGCGATCCTGTAAAAGACCCCACAGCACATTTGCTCTTGGCTTTTATACAGTATCCCAGAATGCACCGAGGCAACCTGCCCTCTGCCAATCACCAGGACTGTATCAAAAGCCTATGCACCCATTCGTCAGGTTTCCTTCCACTGTCCAACATGCCTCCCTATTGGACCACTCTCTAGACTGAATGAATCGCATACTGAGCACAACGAGCAGACCTCACTAACAGATCCTGCTCTCTGGTAGGCAGAAAGCAATATAGATTTACCTGCAATCCCTCTGGTAAGCAGACAGAGCTCAAAACTATACTCTCTCATTATTACCTACCTAGGAGGGTGCTACATGCGTGTAAAGGCAGGTTTCCCAATACTTTTGGTAATATAGTGTACATACATGTGCAGTATATTCATATGTATTTAAATTAACCACTTGTCGACTGCCTACATGGACAGTACTGCGGCAAAGTGGCTCGTTAAGGTCTGGGGACGTAGACCTACGTCACCAGACTCTCCCCCCCTCTCGGCGGCGCGCGCGTGCCGCCGGAGGCTCGCTCCCACTGTATTCAGACACAGCGGGAGTCGGGCCAGGGGAGGAGAGGTGGTGATCACCGTTGCTCTTCCCCGATCGTCGGGGATCGAGTGAGGAAATCCGCCCGCTTGTGTAAACAAAGCGGGCGGATCTCCTCTGTGACAGGCAGGGACAGATTACAGGATTCAGCATAGCTGAACCTACGATCTGTCCCTGTGTCACATAGTCCCCTCCCCCCACACACGTCGGTAAGCATGAGGCATACATTTAACCCCTTGATCACCAACAATGTTAACCCCTTCCCTGCCAGTGTCATTTTTACAGTAACAGTGCATATTTATAGCACTGATTACTGTAGTAATGTCACTGGTACCCCCAAAAGTGTCAAAAATATCAGTTAGGGGTCCAATCTGTCTGCCGCAATGTCGCAGTCCCTCAAAAAAAATCGCATATCGCCGCCATTACTAGTAAAAAAAAAACAATAAAAATGACAAATCGTTCCCGTAGTTAGTAAACGCAATAACTTTTGTGCAAACCGATCAAAATACGCTTATTGTAATTTTTATTTACCAAAAATATGTAGCAGAAAACAAATTGGCCTAAAATGTTAAAAAATTTTGATTTATAAATTTTTTTTTGGGAATGTTATATATCAGAATGTAAAAAATATATATATATATTTCTTAAATTGTTGCTCTTTTTTTCAAAAATTAAAAATCGCACAGGTGATCAAATACCACCAAAAGAAAGCTCTATTTGCGGGAGAAAAAAGAGACATAAATTTAATTTGGGTACAGCGTCGCACGACCGCACAATTTTCCGTTAAAGTAACGCAATGCCGAATCGCAAAATATAGCCTGGTCAGGAATGGGGTAAAACCTTCTGGTCTTAAAGCGGTTAAAAATAAGCTCATTGAAAATTTTTTTGTCAAAGACATGTAGCTAAATACATTTTGGCCTAAATATATGACAAAAATTGAATATATTGGATATTTTGTAACTGTCAAAGTAGAAAATGTAAATTTTTTCGCAAAATTTTCGCTCTTTTTTTATTAATATCGCAAAAAATGAAAAGCGCAGAGGTGATCAAAAACCACCAAAAGAAAGCTCTGTTTGTGGGAAAAAAAGGATGTAAATTTTGTTTGGGTACAGCGTTGCATGACCGGGCAATTGTCAGTTAAAATCGCACAGTGCCAAGTTACAAAAAGTGGCCTGGACGTAAAGCAGGAAAATCCTCCGGTGCTAAAGTGGTTATTAGAATCAGTCAGAGGGTTTAAAGCTTCCCGATCCATTGCCCCAGGCCTTGGCTAGATTGTGCACCAATGAAAGGAGGGGCATACCAAACAATAAAATTGATTTGGGGTCTTTTATCGTTTGGTTTGGTGCTGCTTGTATTGGTGCATATTTTTTTTTTCGGGTAACCTTCTGATTACCCATGGGAAGGTAGTCCTGTCCATTGTGAGCAGCCTAACCTAATTTGATTGGATGATGGAAGTCAGCAGAGCTTCACCTCATTCACAGATAAGTGAAAATTCCCTTGCAAAGTGAACAGCCTATTTGCCTTTAGTAAATCAGCCCCAAAAGGTCATCCAGTGATCTGGCTGAAAAAAGTCAGATTGGCTGACTGTCATCTTGTGTTTATAGGCAGCTTTATACAGCAGGGCTATGACATTGTATATCTGGCTTTAAGTGGTGTTGTGTTGGTGATGTGACCTTAATTAGAAAGCACAAAGGATACTGCTAATGATCAGGGCTGAGAGCCTGTGGGTGACGAATGAGGTGTATTGATCCATGCCACTGCTTGAAAACTTCCACTGGATGTACACAATTAGCACGCTGTGTGTCAAGTGAAAGGAGAATTTGTGTGATCAAATTAGGCTAGAAATAGGAGGACTGGGACTTGACATGTCATGGGCAGGGCCGCTGATAGGGGGGGACCACCAGCCCTCTTGTAGGGGGCCCGAGCACACAGGGGGGCCCACACAGAGAGGGGGATTAGTGATGGACAACAAATACAGAAATCTTCCTCCAGCACCTGAATCTGATCTGTCCCTCTCCCTGCTATCAGCTTTTATCTGTTGAGAAAGAGACAGTCGTCCCTCACTAATCCCCCTCCCTTGTGTGCCCCCCCCCCCCAGCTCTTATCTCTGCTCAGGAGTTTATTTGTAAATTGTAACTCTGTTTCTCTCTCTCGGATCACTGAGCTCCAACTGCCCAGCCTGCATATTTTTCTCATCTTTTTTATTTAACATAGTTTTTTTTTTTTAGATTTAGCAGGAATTATGCGAGTTATGTTATATTTGTGTCTGATAATAGTGATTTTGTTGTAATTTTAGCTAAATATATCTTTATTTTCTTGGGGGGGCCCTGCCAGGTAGTCTGTATGGGGCCCCGCGATTTCTAACAGCAGCCCTGGTCATGGGAACTAGAAGTATCAGCACACCTTGAGTGTATGTTGGCTAAAGAGAATGCTGGTATCAGCAGTATTCTACACTATGAAGCCCTCTCTAGTAGGGGTACATGCACACCCAACTTTCTAAAATGATAGAGGGACAACTTTTTGCACACAGCATGCGTTACACATATCACTATGATTCGCAGAACCACGTTGCACAAGATATTTTTCCCTTTTATTGTCTTTTCGGTATAAAAAGTACATAAGAGAAGAGAGGACAGGCGCCACTCAGTGAGACAATAAAGGTTTATTGCACAGTATTCATAACAAACTTACATTAAGGCAAGGTAAACGTAACGCGTTTCGGAGCATGCGCACAAAGCTCCTTCCTCAGACGTCTGAGGAAGGAGCTTTGTGCGCATGCTCCGAAATGCGTTACGTCATCACCAGTTGACGAGTGGCTTACTGCCTTCCTTGGCTTGCTCCTGCTCCCCCATTGGACTTCCCCGAGGTTGCGTCATCTCCCGGCTGCTGGCCCGGTCGCCGGCTCACTCACCCTGGGCAGGCAGCAGCAGCTTCCCCCTCAGTCTCCTCCGTGGACTTCTCCTGCTTCTCCTCCCTCCTCCTCCTCCTTGGCCAATAGCATGGCTTCTCCTTGTGGCCAATCGGGAAACGGGTCTCTGGACCAACTTCCTGATTGGCCAGGAGGAGAATCAGTGTGGCAATAGCGAATATTCATTCGCTATTTTCACCCAACTGGGTGGACTCAGGGAGCAGCACCTCGAGCCCACCCTTTTTGAAGCCTATTATGGCCTCTGGCTCTAATCATGTGCTTAAAAAAAAAAAAAACACCCATTGGAATCCATGTGTCCGGCTCCCTGCATGTAGATTAGGGGGCCGGACGCATGTATAGGGGGGCGGCACCACTGCGCCCCCAATGGTCAGGCCGCCACTGTTTGGCAGTATAATAGTACGTGTTTTGTATAGAGATGTACACATCAGACTAAAAAGAGGGACAAATTAGGCTGGCCATGTACTGCACCCCCTAAGGAGCCGCACATGAACTTGGATCCCCGACTCCTGTATGGCCAGGCACACCAAACTTCAACAGGTACTCCAGATCAGAGAACAGTCCCTGACTTTGTTTTTGGTATTTATTAGGGGTTTATATCTTAGGGCAGGGGTGGGGAACCTTTTTTCTGCCGAGGGCCATTTGGGTATTTATAAAATCATTTGGGGGGCCGTACAAAATTATCAACTTAAAAATGAGCCTGTTATATTTGGTTTAAACATTTAATTAACTCACCCCTAATGTGATGGCTGCAACTGCTTCTCTTTGGTGAGGTGTGTGATGTTAGCTGGTATTGGTGATGTTGCTACTCGCAACTGGTTTTTCAGGTTTGCGGCAGTCAGTCAGGAGCGCAGTTGACTCTTTGTGATGGTAAGTTTTGAAAAGAACTGCTGGCGGGTACTGCTGGTGGGTATAGCTGGCTGGGACAGCTGGCTGGTACTGCTGGTGGGTATAGCTGGCTGGTACAGCTGGCTGGTACTGTTGGTGGGTATAGCTGGCTGGTACAGCTGGCTGGTACTGCTGTGGGTACTGCTGGCTTAGGCTGGTACTGCTGGCTTGTACTGTTCTGTGGGTACTGCTGGCTGGTACTGTTGTGGGTACTGCTGGCTCAGGCTGGTACTGCTGTGGGTACTGCTGACTCAGGCTGGTACTGTGCTGTAGGTACTGCTGGCTGGTACTGTGCTGTGGGTACTGCTGGTTCTGGCTGGTACTGCTGGTTCTGACTGGTACTGCTGTGAGTACTGCTGGTTCTGGCTGGTACTGCTGGCTCTGGCTGGTACTGCTGGTTCTGGCTGGTACTGCTGTGTGTGCTACTGGCGCAAAATGCTGGTTAGCAGCAGCAGCAGCGCCGTGCTGGAGGAAGAGGCGATGTTTCCTGTATTGGTCTCAGGCAGAGTGCATTTGATATCACTCCACCTGTGACTCACTCAGACTGTCAGAACGGAGCCGGAACTATACAGGAAGCATCGGCTCCGTTCTGACAGATCAGCTGAGAGACACAGACTCAGCTGCACTGGGGGCCGGACCAAATGACTTTGAGGGCCGCATACGGCCCCCGGGGCATAGGTTCCCCACCCCTGTCTTAGGGGATTGGGAGGTTATGGGATGCCACCTTGACTTCTGCAAAACTTCAACAACAATTTCAGGGACATTTTCCTATATACAGTCTATATACAGTCTCCTTCTCATGCCTTCTGCACACGCTTGCTTGCTTGTACCAGCTGAATCACTGTATGATGATCTGTCAGGCTCCCAGTCAGATTGTAGCAATAGCCCTTTACAGGCAGGGACTCACATCCTCTGGTTCTATAGCAAAAGTGTTGTGAAACAGCTTATAACTTCTCCTCTGTGGCCACTGCTCCCAGCACCACCTCTTCAGGCACTGCCAACCTACCTGGCTGCAGCTGCCCCTTTCACTAGTCCTCAAGGCCTCAAGGCTAACTCTCCACTTCAGTCCTCCAGACTGACTCTTCACCAGCCCACCAGGCTGACTCTCTGGAGATCTCCCAGGGAAGGATGACAACTTCAGCACAGCTTCAGGGAGACTGACTACATGTGGCAGTCTCCCCCCCTTGTTAGTCACCAGCAGTGCTGATCTACTCACACTGCCCACACTTGCTCCGTTGCCTCCAGGACGGGCATACTCCCATGTGTTATGGCGGGATCCTGCCAGCACCCGAAGCAGGACACCCCCCTAGATTAGGGGGTTCACCTCAAGGGCCACTGACAGCCTCCTCTGTACTGTATCTCCTTCTTCCATCCAACTGCCCCTGCTGGCATAGCTCATACCTACTTATTAGGTAAGCTCTGCCCTCTGCAAGCCTCACAAATATTCCAGGCAACTTCTCCTATACTCTTGCCCACTAGCTCTAGAATATTCTCCAAAGTCCCAGAAACAGGAAAAGGCATCGGAGGAGCTGTCAGGATAAGTCATCCAGCCCTGAGTCACTAAAAACCTTACCCAGATTCCGCAGCTCAGGCTTAACCCTGAGCTTAACTAAAATGTACCTACTCTAACATAACTTACACTACACACACTAGAGTGTGCTACATACAATTTTCTTGTTCAATTTACCTTCAGTATTTGCGGATGATACTAAATTAGGCATGCCAATATCTTCTGGGCAGGACGTGGAAACCTTACAAGTGGACCTGAACAAAATTATGGGGTGGGCAACTTCATGGCAGATGAGGTTCAATGTTGAAAAATGTAAAGTAATGCACCTGGGTGCCAGAAACACGAAAGCAAGCTACTCACTGGGGGGAACCTCTGGGTGAGTCTAGAATGGAAAAGGACCTGGGGTTACTGGTAGACAACAGGCTTGGCAGTGGCATGCAATGCCAAGCCGCTGCAAGCAAAGCCAACAGAATACTGGGATGTATAAAAAAGGGGATTCACTCAAGAAATAAAGAGATTATTCTCCCTCTCTACAAGACTCTGGTCCGGCCACATCTGGAGTATGCTGTCCAGTTCTGGGCTCCGGTCCTCAGGAAGGATGTGCTGGAACTGGAGAAAGTCCAGAGAAGGGCAACAAAGATAATTAGGGGAATGGAGGACATCAGCTATGAGGAAAGACTACAAGCACTGAACTTATTCTCTCTGGAGAAGAGACGATTGAGGGGGGATATGATATCAATGTACAAATATTGTACTGGAAACCCTAGCATAAGGAACAAACTATTCAGAGAAAGGAGATACAATAAGACACGTGGCCACTCACTAAAACTAGAGGAAAGGCGGTTTAACCTTAAAATACATAGGGGGTTCTTCACTGTCAGAGCAGTAAGGATGTGGAATTCTCTTCCGCAAACAGTGGTATCAGCAGGGAGCATCGATAGTTTCAAAAAGCTATTAGATGGGCACCTTAAAGACCACAACATACAGGGGTATACAATGTGTGGTTAACAGTAGACACACACATCATAGGTTGAACTGGATGGACTGATGTCTTTTTTCAACCTCACTAACTATGTAACTATGTAGCTATGTAGCTATGTGGTGCAAGGGCCTGCCAGATTGCATACAAAATGGAAAGCGTTTGACCTCATGTCGTATGTTTTGGTAAATCTAAAGGAAATTGTTCAGCCTAAGGATGCACGAGGCACAGAGGGATATGATCTCAAAAGAGGGACAGTCCCTTCAAGCGAGGGACAATTGTGAACCATGCATTTGTGAATGAATTAAGATAGTTAGAGGGAAATACACAGAGGAAACACATATAGGGGAACTGATTAATCTGCCAAACAAGTTGTACTTTTATTCATCCAGTCCTTTGAAAAAAAACAAAATGAAAAGCTGAACTAACACCATACACCCCCCATCCCCCTCCCAGTCCCCACTGTACTTACCTCCATAGGTGATGAGCTGTCAGTGCCATGCTATCCAGTAAAGCCGTCCATTGATTTGAAATCCTCACCCTTCTTCTTTCTGCAGGTTTTATGGAATGAATCAGAACATTTAAAATTGGTCAGCGCCCTCACAAAGAATCACTCTGACCCATCCTGGAACCACTGCAGAAAGAAGAGGGAGAATAGTGGGGATTATAAATCCTTGCCTGGACCACCACTATACCAGCTGCATGTCCACTGACAGCTCGTCACCCATGGAGGCAAGTATAGCGGGGCCCAGAGAGATTTTTTTTGAAAAGGTGAACCCATCATCCCCAGCATGTAACTGAACAGTGAAAGAGTTGCAGCAAACCAGTGAGATCAGTGTGCATCCCAGACCTTTGGCTTTCTAAAATCCCACCTTCATTGAATTAAAGTAGAAGACATCAGTTTAATGGAACACTTGAAAGGAATGAAAGACCTGGTTTTATTGGACCACTTATTCCTGTATGGAAGAATTCAAACGAATTGTGTCAACTTAACCCCTTACGCGTTACGCCACGGATACATGGCTTAATTCACCTCTGATGAAGCCACATATCTGTGGTGTAACTCATAAGTGGTGGAGCCGGTGACGCATAACAAAGTTATAGGAAGTAAGGCTGAAGATCCCATTGTTAAATGTGGATTGTAAAATTCAAGCATACTCTATTTCTTAAGGGGGCAGTATTAAAAAGATCCATTTCTGCCGAATGTCACAACAGCCCTTAAAGTAGATTGCGTCCAGTGGTATATCAGGGAATGGTAAATGTTATATATCTACAGTGCACCAGTATTGTGCACATTTTCCTGTGAGTGCACTTCAATTTTTATATATGTGTAAAAAGGGCGCTCCCACTATGAAAACCTAATATATGTAAACAGTAGCTCATATATATACACACAATATCAAAGTTAAAAAAATCAATAGAAGTCAAAATGTAAATCCATAAAAGTCTATCATAGTGGTGAAAAATATTGCAGTTCCATCTGAATTAACAACATACTGCCCGCCCACCGTCAAATGACGGCGGAGCGGTGCAGCTATTATTCTGGGATGCCGTCATATGACAGCGCACCAGAACAGCCTCTCTTGCACACCCCCGGGGGCACGCAATGCGGCGATCATGGCCACGCCGTGTTACTAGGACATGGCCCGACCCCGATCTTGGTAAAGAGCCAATGACATTGTTCTTTATCCATGTGATCGGCTGTGTCCAATCACAGTCGGTCACATGTAAATGAGGAAGTGACGTTTATCGGCTCTCTTTGCCTCACACTGTCAGAGTGTGAGGCGAGGAGAGCCGATCAGCGGCTGTTCCTCACAGGGGAGACAAGAACATGTAATCAGGGCCTGCTCATCTAGGCACTGACTGGCAGCATATGAGCACTGATGGTGCCGCCCGTCAGTGCTCATCAGTGCCGCCCATCAGTGCCACCCGTCAGTGCCCATCAGTGCCACCTCTCAGTGCCCATCAGTGCCGCCTATCAGTGCCACATATTAGTGCCCATCTGTGTGGCATATTAGTACCTCCTCATCAGTGCTACCTCATCAGTGCCCATCAGTGCCGCCTCATCAGCGCCCATCAGTGAAGGAGAAAAATTATTTATTTTCAAAATTTACTCACAGAAAATAAGAAAACTTTTTTTTGTTTTCAAAATTTTTTCTTTTTTTCTTTGTAAGTGATTAAATACCACCAAAAGAAAGCTCTATTTGTGCGAAAAAAATGATAAAAATTGAATATGGGTACAGTGTGGCATGACCGCGCAATTGTCATTCAAAGTGTGACAGTGCTGAAAGCTGAAAATTGGCCTGGGCAGGAAGGGGATCAAAGTGCACTGTATTGAAGTAGTTAAAGTGCTGAAGTGCGAAATGCTGTAAACAAAATTTGTGCAGTCCGTGCTCCCCTCCTGTGTGCCCACTCACTCACCAGCTGCCATAGACTCCCATAACAGAAGTCATGTGCACTTTGCAAAACATCTCAGATGCTGGGATTAGTAGTCCTCCAATGGAGCTCCATCTTTGTGGATGCGGATTCCCTTCATGTATAGTATACAGTATAATGCCAGAAAAGAGGGAGAACGTATAGCGTAATTCCGTTTATTAGAATGATACTAAAAAACACAGTATTGCACTTTTGTACAAGGTAAAACAAGCAAAAAAAACAGAAACTGGAAGTACGTTGCCACTTGCGTGTCACCAGCCGGATCTGACGTCACCACCTCCGCTCCACTGGCGCATTTCGTCCCTCCCACAGGACATTCTCTAAGGCTATCAAAGAGTGGTGTAAGATGTCTAATAATATAGTCCCTTTTTACACATATATATATGATTTAAGGCACTACACCTTTTAAAGGAGCATCAACCTCACCTACAACATTCACTATTTTACATAGTTTATTTATTATTTCTTACCACATTCATTAGCATGGGTTAATATGTACACGTATATATATATATATATATATATATATTTATTTACATTTTCAATTTTGTAGGTAAATACATTTTTATTTTTATGAAAATCAGTATGATGATCTTTATACATTTTTGCCTTAAAGCACTACTTTTTGAATTTCAGACATTTACACATATAGAATCTATGCTGGGAAAGGTATCCCAAAAGGGGAAACCCACAGCTAGAACCTGAGGTGCACAGGTAGGTGCTGGGGTAAGAAAGTAAGAGAAGGACAAAGGGGGGGGGGGGGAGGGGAGGGGGGGGGGGGGTTTTGGAAGAGGGAAAAGGGGAGATGAAGAGAAAAGGTGGAGAAGGAACGGGAAAAGAACAAGAAAATAAAGATGCGAAGAAGAGGGGAGGGCTGGTGGGACTTTAAAGGTACCAGGTAGTTCAGAATGATAAACACATGATTTAAAAACTGGAAATATTTATTAACATAGCATCTTTAAAATGCAAAACAAAAAGTACAACATGAATACAAATGATTTGACATATACAAGAAGAGCAAATGTACTGAACATAAGGCAGTAATGATGGTGTAAATAACTAGGTCCAATGATGAGCATTAAACCAATCCCGACATGTTTCGCGGGCAATGCTGCACCGCTTCTTCAGGGGAATAAGAGTATATCAACGTACAGTGCCTGTATGATACAGTGACAACAAACAATTATTGTTAGTTCAAATGCATATATCTAACAACAAGAGCAAAAAGTGCATGCTAATATGGAACATCAAGGGAACACTCAGGGCCATCACCATAGAGAGATCCACCACCAAACCAATTGGATAGAAAGCTCCCCAGAATAGACGTCTCACCCGCGGATGTGGAGGGACATAGGGGGTGGGATGGAAATGTAGGTGTGGTAAACTAAAGAGGCTTTCACCGCTCAGTGAGTAAAAAGGAAAAAACCTATTATTAGGTCTAACATATATACCTCATTCAGTGTCTGGAATAGACACGTTTGTATAGTCAGAAGTAAAAGGTAAAAAAGGTATAGGGCAGGGGGTGTCAAGCATGGCGGTCAAGTTGGAGGGATACCCAGCGGGGAAATGATCTGTAGAGATGGAAATCAAAAACAAGTACTGCATCTGTGATCAAAATGCTGTATATTATCTCTCTGTTGAATGGTTAAAAATAAATAAATGAGCAAGAAGGGGGAGGGGCTATACCTGCAACGATGGAGGAAAGGTCCCTCTTGGTAAAGATAGATAGCTAGGGATATAGATGAAGCCCAAGTGTGAGCTGTTACATTTATATTGCTTGATCAGAGGGGTGAGGCCAACCATCCCAGACATCTAAATAGCATATGAAAAAATCAATCCATTATAAAGTGAAAGGAGAGCCCGTCTGTTATCAGACAACAGGTACGCTAATATGATCCTGGGTATCTTACCCGCGTGGGACCGCCATGTCCGCATACACCGGTTCCTGCATGAATGAATGAGACGCTTGTTCCCCCTATTATGGCCCTCAACCCGACGCCACGCCGCGCATGACGTCATGCGTAGCGTGGGCGGGTCAGGTCCTCAACTGCGCGCGCATCCAAAGAGGCGCATGCGCAGTGTCGCTCCAATCAGGCCGCCGAAGGCAGCCCAGAGAGCGGCCACAATCCCGCCGGAAGGATATGGAATACCCGACCAGCGGTGTGTGAGAGGACCACACATCCGCTGAGACGTCTGGAGAACACGCCATCCAGTGGCGGGAGGAAAGACCACACACATGGATAGTGCCCAGAGTGTACCCTGATCGCCAAAAGAATCATAGCATGCATGTAAACAAATATGACAATGGACAGTACAGATAAAATGATAACAAACACACCTATTAATTTTTTTATGTAAGATATAAAGTAATAGTCCTAACATTAAGTGGTTATTATAGAAGAAACTTATAGGAAACAATGGGTTCCCCATAGTTTCTATATAAGGATACCATGTTTTGGAGAACTGAAATCCTCCAGCACACGGAAAATTTGACATCATAGAAAATAAAACATATCATAATGTTAAGTATTGACTACTACAGCGATTTGAGATATAGAATCCCAGAGAGACATCAACTCGAAAAAAGAGTGTATAAAGTTTTCAATAATAAAAGTGATTAACAAACTCACCATTCTCCAGAGTCACATCTGCGGTGCCACAGGGGGCGAGTGGTCCAGAGATAAATCGTGGGCAGGTAGAGGGCATAGATGTTCAGCAACTGGCATCGACCGGGTTCAAGAGCAATCAAAAAATTATATATAGAGTGTAAATGAGAAGGAAAGGAGAAAAAGGAAGGAATAGAGCGTTGGGAAAAGGACCACTTTAACCCAAGAAAGGTTTGTAAGTCAGGACCTCATTAATCCCAGGGGGTATGGTAGCCTCCAGGGATTCGATCCAATAGGATTCCCTTTGTAGAATCCGTTTGTCCCAGTTTCCCCCTCGGGGATCCTGGGGGATCACTTCCAGAGCAAAAAACGAGACCATGGAGTTATCATACTTGTGGCAAAATGCTATGTGGCGTGTGACGCTCGTTTGTATTGTGCCTCCCTCAGAGTGATAGATATGATCCCCTATCCGCTTGCTTAATTTCCGAATGGTTTTGCCGACATAAAATGCCCCACAGCCACAACTCATGAGGTAAATAACCCCCTGAGTGTTGCAGTCGGCATGATGTCTCGACCGAAAGCCTCTTTAGTTTACCACACCTACATTTCCATCCCACCCCCTATGTCCCTCCACATCCGCGGGTGAGACGTCTATTCTGGGGAGCTTTCTATCCAATTGGTTTGGTGGTGGATCTCTCTATGGTGATGGCCCTGAGTGTTCCCTTGATGTTCCATATTAGCATGCACTTTTTGCTCTTGTTGTTAGATATATGCATTTGAACTAACAATAATTGTTTGTTGTCACTGTATCATACAGGCACTGTACGTTGATATACTCTTATTCCCCTGAAGAAGCGGTGCAGCATTGCCCGCGAAACATGTCGGGATTGGTTTAATGCTCATCATTGGACCTAGTTATTTACACCATCATTACTGCCTTATGTTCAGTACATTTGCTCTTCTTGTATATGTCAAATCATTTGTATTCATGTTGTACTTTTTGTTTTGCATTTTAAAGATGCTATGTTAATAAATATTTCCAGTTTTTAAATCATGTGTTTATCATTCTGAACTACCTGGTACCTTTAAAGTCCCACCAGCCCTCCCCTCTTCTTCGCATCTTTATTTTCTTGTTCTTTTCCCGTTCCTTCTCCACCTTTTCTCTTCATCTCCCCTTTTCCCTCTTCCAAAACCCCCCCCCCCCCCCCTCCCCTCCCCCCCCCCCCTTTGTCCTTCTCTTACTTTCTTACCCCAGCACCTACCTGTGCACCTCAGGTTCTAGCTGTGGGTTTCCCCTTTTGGGATACCTTTCCCAGCATAGATTCTATACAGATTAGGGATGTGGTACCCTTTACTTACAACCTTATAAAACAAACACACTTTTTTCAAGACATTTACACATATTGAACAAAGGAATTGTGGAGAGATCTCAGGATTATGCTGAGCCAAGAAATGTTTTTCCCTTAACAGGACGGGTGGAATTAGACCTTTGTGGTCAATAAATGATGTGAGCTGCTAATGGTGGCGATGTGTGTATCACATGGTATTATACACAGAAGAATAAGGTGTCCGTTTATGAAACCAGGATGAACAGCGATCCTGATGATTGCAGCTCATCTCGATCATTATTGGTTTATTAAACAGAAATGATCGGGGGAGAACATGTTCTCTGCTGATCATCTCTACACACGGAGAATCTGTCATTGATTGACACAGAAACGACCAGTTTATGAAGGTGCGATCTCCTCACTTCACTGGCGATCTGTGCCAGAATTCACACTCCCAGAATAGGGAGTAGATTAGGAGACACATAATCCAACACCTTATGGGAAGCTATTACTCCCAAGTAAGTGTCAACCTATTGCAGTGGAAGATCATTCAGGGCTTTCTCCTGGGCACCAGGGTTAATAGGAAAAATAATAGACTTATGCCAGATGGCACGGAGGCCCATAACTTCGGAAAAGACATTAAGGATTCTCACACCCAAGGTTGCCAATTTTAAAGGATAGAGCAGACCAGTTAATAAAAGAAAGCGCAGTTGGTATATTGATAACTATTAGTACTCAAACAAATTTTTCAAGGAAGCAAGCATAGAAAGCATTAAATGGTAAAGATTAACAGTTCATTTGAGGTGTAAAACTGCTAACAGCACTGTGTAATCCAATGGTTTACTGGCCACCTAGGTCAGATAAAACAGTAATACTGTCACCCAGCGTATAACAGGGAACAGCTAAAGAAAGCAGATATGTCGAAACCCCCAGAACTATGCTTCCCTTGTACTCAAGAATGGCTTTGCTAGGACTAAGAGTGCCTGTAGGACCCCGTCTCGACCCTAGCAACCCCCAAATTGGAGACAGGCGGTAAAATGTGGGTTGACTTAATGAACTAGGGAGGAAGGGAGCATTTGTCTCTTCTGCTGGCTACCGTTGGGGCCCTTTTGAAGCATTGGTGAACTTAAAGAGTGTCTTTAATCCAGTGATGACATGCAGAAGGGTTGATCTGGCCTTTGGTTGAGTTGTAAGATAAGTAATGGGGTGAAAGCTAGATAAGTTGGTTGTAAAGGTAGAGCGGATAGGCAGCAATGCCTTAAAACAGAGCTTAACATGCAATCCTGCAGTATGGCTGATCTAAGTCTTTCTGTAAGGGGCATGGCAGTTGGCCTGTTCCAGAATAATTCAGTTCCTACCAAACAGCGTAGAGTTGATAACCCTCTCACCAGTCCTGCGACACAGCTCTAGTAGCAAAGATGGAAGGGGCCCCTCCTCAGTCGCTTTCCCAATCTCTGCCAAGCAGTGCTGTGATTGGTGAATAATGGCCTCTCTGTCTCTGTCTCTCTCTCTCTCTGTGAATCTGTGAAAAGGTGGCTAGATTAGCAATACATGGTCTTATAGTGGTGATGGCTCAGGATATCAGCTCTTCTCTGGCCTAGGATCTCCTACAGTAAGGTGCACTGACATGACGCATGCTCCTATTTGTCCAGGCGTCAACTGCTCTGAACTTTCCCAGGCAGTCTTGTATGAATCCTTCTGACCCTCCTCACCATTATGTGGGTTTGTGGGACATGTAGTTTTCCTCCTGCTTTCCACTGTGCTGCCGCCTCTTCATGGGACTTCATATCCCAAAGTACTGTTCGTGGCAACATCTTTCACAGTAGACATATTGAGAGAGAGGAGGGGGATAAAGAGCAGGCAAGTGGGATGAGGTACGCAGCTTTCCCGCACTAGATGGCCCAAAGTAGTCAATGGGAGCAAACCTGTCGGCGCCTGGCTACATCAGTGTGATTGTTTAGAGTGCTGGGTTTTTAAGTGCATTTGTGTTGCTTAGCCATGTTGCCTTTGGTCCTTTGTGTATTTTTAGATATGGTCTTGGCCTTATTGGAGCATAATAGCGATGTCTTCTTGGTAATATCAATATCTTCTTGGGCATTTTTCCAGAAGGCTGGAAGCCACTTTAATGACAGAGGGTGATGGTTTGGCAACTCCATAATAATGCTTATGGTCATGGGATGGGATGTTTAGATGTCCACAAAAGATGGAAGGGGCCCCTCCTCAATCGCTTTCCAAATCTCTGCCAAGCAGCGCTGTGCTTGGTGAAGAATGGCCTCTCTGTCTCTGTCTCTCTCTCTCTGTGGCTTTGTGACAATGCGGCTAGATTAGCAATGCATGGTCTTATAGTGGTGATGGCTCAGGATATCAGCTCTTCTCTGGCCTAGGATCTCCTACAGTAAGGTGCATTTGGGCATTTTTTTCAGAAGGCTGGAAGCCACTTTAATGACAAAGGGTGATGGTTTGGCAACTCTATAATAATGCTTATGGTCATGGGATGGGATGTTTAGATGTCTACAATCCTTTGGCTACCTAATTATCCCCCAAAAAGACAGAAATTATTGGCCAGACTCTAGGGTGATAATTGGATGGAATATGAAGTCCATTTTTGGAAGTCCCTTCTGTTTTATATAAGTCCTTCTTTCAACCTTCCCGATCCCTCCTGACTCCCACCACCTCATGGCACTCTAGGACAAATGGAAAGGCTACAGAATTAGAGATTTGAGATATTTTTGAAGGAACATTGGTTCAGAACAAAGAAGAGATACTTTATAACTAATGTTCGGACTTTTTCTTGGGAGTCAGGCCAGCTGTAGATAAAGATATAGGTCACTGAGAATAGCCATTTACTGCAAATAAAGAGCAGTGGAAAATAAGCGATTGTAAAACATGATAAATACTCTTATAAAGAAAGTCTTTAGCTGTTTAGTAAACATGCTGTACACAAAACATAGAAAACAAATTAAAAAAAAAAAGAAAAAAAATCCTGGCTATGCAGGGTCTCTGTGGCAACACAAACTCTGACACGCGTGGTAATGGCTGCGCGGTGGTCGAGTAGAGGTTGTGTAATTACCTCCCGAAGATGGCAATAATTACACTTAATAGTAGCTCATTTGATGAACTAAACGGCAAAGCATGTAATTGGACGGAGAGACCCAGACAGGAGTAAGTAGTAATACCTCTTTTAACTACACGAGTTACATATAATTAAACAAAACTCGTTTGTGCTCTGGTAATTACAAAGGATTAGACAGTCATTATATTGCACTTAGGAGCACTTTCCGCAGAGACAAGGAGTTTTTAATCCCGTACAAGTAATCAGACATCCTGCCGGCTGGTTAACCCCTTCTGTGCCCAGCACACCTGACACACTCCAGTCAGGTAACAAATACTAAGCACCTGTTTCTGTACTGTGCAGTGTGCGCCATGTGTAAGGACTGATGAAAAGTGTTACCCAGAGCAGCTAATCCCATTCCAGAATGGTCTACTTACCAGGGAAAATATAGGAGGTTTCTGTATCTCAGAGGTTGGATTGACAGCGCACATAATAACACGCACATGTAGGTGAGAATGGGCCCATAGAGTTTCCCTTTATCTTTTGCACTAAACTGCAGAACAAAGATTTGAACCAGCCACATAGGAAAGAATGGGATTTTTGCTTCACATGCAGTAAATTGCAAGAGTTTTTCTGTAGTAAAGCAGAAAAGTGTGAATAGGCCCTGAGATCTGTGAATTATCAATGGCTGTGCGCAGGTTAAAGCTGAACTCCATAAATCCACTTTGTAAAATTTGCTGGCATACTATGAGTTAAGTCCAACAAGCAGTGCCGGGACAAGGTCATCCAGTGCCCAGGGCAAATATGCCAAACTGTGCCCCCTTCCTTACTTTAGGGTTAGACTTAGGGTGTCCCCATCCCTGCAATAGATTCTAGGACAATATCCCACGGACAATATCCCCCCCGGACAATATCCCCCCTGGACAACATCCCCTTGGACAATATCCCCCCGGACAATATCCCCCCTGGACAATATCCCCCCTGGACAACATCCCCCCTGGACAACATCCCCCCGGACAATATCCCCCCGGACAATATCTCCCCGGACAATATCCCCCTGGACAACATCCCCCTGGACAATATCCCCCGGACAATATCCCCCCGGACAATATCCCCCCTGGACAACATCCCCCCGGACAATATCCCCCCGGACAATATCCCCCCGGACAATATCCCCCCCGGACAACATCCCCCCGGTCAATATCCCACCGGGACAACATCCCCCCGGACAATATCCTCCCTGGACAATATCCCCCTAGACAATATCCCCCCTCTAACCCTAACCCTCTAACCCTGACCCTATATCCTGGGGGGATGTTGTCCCGGGGGGATTATGTCCAGGGGGATGTTTTCCGGGGGGTATTGTCCGGAGGGATATTGTCCGGGGGGATATTATCCTGATACCCCTGCAATAACCCATTGTGCCCAGGGCAGCCGCCCCTCCTGTCCACTCCTTGTCACGGTCCTGCCAACAAGGTGCATTCTACCCTGTGGATTTATCTCTTGCATTTACATATGACAGTCTTGCGTAGCTCTGTGACAGCAACCATTACAATTCTCTTGGGGCTCTGACACTAGAGACGCTGCTCTCTCATACAGCAGCAGCCAGGGCTGCTGATAGAAATCATGGGGCCCCGTACAGACTACCTGACAGGGCCCCCCCAGAAAATATTAATGCTATATAATATTTCGATTCATTTTGTGGTATGCACTGCCTGGAACTGTATGAACACAGCTGCAGGTCTTTAGCCCCAGCCCTATTTCGGACACTTTTTGTTCACAAGTTAAAACCAGTATTTTTTCCTAGAAAACTACTTAGAACCCCCAAACATTATATATATTTTTTTAGCAAAGACTCTGGAGAATAAAATGTCGGTCATTGCAAAATTTTTTGTCACGCGGTATTTGCGCAGCGGTCTTTAAAACGCCATTTTTTTGGAAAAAATTTGAAAAATCACATTTCACTGCATTTAAAAAATACTAAACAGTAAAGTTAGCCCATTTTTTTTGTATATTGTGAAAGATGATGTCACGCCGAGTAAATAGATACCAAACATGTTACGGTTTAAAATTGTGCCCCCCCGTGGGATGGCGACAAACTACGGTCAATAGAGATCTCAATCTGCGACGCTTTAAATTTATTTAACGGTTACCAGTTTAGAGTTAGAGTGTAGCTCTTTTTTTTTAATTATTGCCCACGCTCTGGCGATCGCGGCGATACCTCACATGTGTGGTTTGAACAGCGATTTCATTTGCGGCTCGACTTGCGTATACGTTTTTTTTTGTGCGCGAGCTAACGGTGACGGGGACGGCTAAATTTTTTTTTTTTTTTTTTTCCTATTTATTTTTTCTTTTTTTTTAAACTTTATTACAGGTTTTTAAAAAAAAAAAAAATCTGATCACTTTTATTGCTGTCACAAGCAATGTAAACATCCCTGGTGACAGCAATATGTCGTGACAGGTACACTTTATGGAGGGATCGAGGGTCTAAAAGACCCTAGACCCCTTCACTACACTTCCCTGTATGCAAAACGCCGAAAACGGCATTTTTGCATACAGCCGTTTTTCAAATCTGCCGCCTTTTGCAGCACAGTAACCCGGAAGTGACGTCATGGACGCGGCCTCCGGGTTACGTCATCGGAGACCCGATCGATGCCGTTTCCGGCATTCATCGGGACTCCATCCAGCCGGCGGACGTGCCGGCTGGGTGCTCGGGGCTCCCGGTGGGACGGTAGCCCCGAGCAAAGCCGCGGAAGGCGGCGGGAGGGGGGGGACGTCCCCTCCCGCCCCCCCGGGTAACGACCGTCGGCTTCAAACAACGGTACCGGGATGATGCCTCTAGCTAGAGGCATCATCCCGGTATAACCACTCAAAGTCAGCCGACGTAGAGGTTACGTGACTGGTAGTAAAGTGGTTAATCTGACAGGCGTGGAGATGCAGGTGTACAACCTGAACACAGACAGTTTGCATTTGGGGTCCATTCATCTGCACACCTGTCCAATTTTGGGCCTGCGGCTGTGTTCATACATGCACTGCATCCCCATAGAATAACAGGTGGCTCCAGCCCAAACCCCTCCTTCATACAGCTAGAGTCCCCTTAATTAGATTTTTCTAACCTAAAAAACAGATCTCTCCCGCAATGTGCTGTCACTACTAAGAGGGATTCCATCTTCATCTGGTCTTCTCTCTGGGTTCTTGGGCTCCAGTCGTTTGGCCAAACTGCGATGATGTAAATCACACGCATGGTCACAGCACAGGGCTCTCAACGGATTGTATGCCATCCATTGAGATTGCAGTGCACATGCGCTGGTGCTATCACCGGCTGCTACGTTTAGAAGATATTCACTGTACCTACATATAAGCCCTATTATAGGCTTACCTGTAGATACAAGATAAAAAAACTGAATTTACTACTGCCAGATTAGTTAGTAAATGGGCAGTTGATACATGGATGCAGAGGGAACTGACAGTGAAGAAGCAAAGTTGCATAGATCAGGAAGCAGTCTGGGGGAGATGAGTGGGAAGCCCAGCTACATAAAGCACACTGAACTGCACTGGGACAAGATAACAGGCAGCTATGGAATTCATCACCCCATTGGAATGCAGCTGATCAGCTGTGACCGTGTCAGGAAGACAGAGCAAGGGGGGAAAGAGATGAAAAAAAATATACAGGCTGGGACAAGGAATATAGGAAGAACTGCAGGAAGAGAAACAAAGTTTCAGATATAAAGAGATAACAAACTCAGTAGCAGAGCTAACATTAGAGCCAGTGCTGGGAGGGGGACAACTGTCTCTTTCTCAGCAGATAAAAGTTGGCAGCAGGGAGAGGGGGAGAGATCAGCTTTCAGCTGCTGGAGGAAGATTTCTGTAAATGTCATTCATTACTAATCCCCCTCCCTGTGTGGGTCCCCCTGAGTGCTTGGGTCCCCTACAATAGGACCGGTAGTCCCCCCTCTATCAGCATCCCTGGCAGCAGCTCTACCTACCCCTCCCCTCCAGTATTCATTCGCAGAAGCCTTTGCATCTTGTGAATGAGTTCATTAAATACAAAGTGCTCTGTGATTGGGTAGAAGGAGGGGAGGGATGGGCACAGCAGCCCTTATTAGTGCCTTTTTATTGCCCATGGTTTTGGAACAGGATGTCCTACAAGCTTATACACAATTTTTGATGCTTGCAGCAAGAATTCTTAAAGCTAAACTCCAGGAATTCATCTACTTTGTAGGATGTGCTGAATTAGTAGGTGTTAAGTCCAGCGAGGTACATGCCACCTAATGAACGTATCCCTTTAATTTATAGCTTACATATTTTCTGAGTGCTGGGAGATTACCATTGCTATCATGCTAAATGCTCTGACGCTGGACCCTCTGGTCAACTGCAGGGCCCGGGGGTCTTCCCTCCAAGCCAGGAGCCCTTCCAATTAATCCTGAGGCCCTTTGCCCCCGTTGTGGGGCCCTTTAAAAGCCCAGGTTCACACTGCTGCGACTTATTATTATATTATTATTATACAGGATTTATAAAGCGCCGACAGTTTGCACAGTGCTTTACAATATGAGGGAAGACAATACAGTTACAATACAGTTCAATACAGGAGGATTTAGAGGGCCCTGCTTGTTACAGCTTACAATCTAGAAGACTTATCATGCGACTTGCGATACATAGTTGCATGACAAGTCAAAATACATTAATTTTAATGGTGCTGTGTTAATCAATGTGACTCAAGTCACAGTGACAAAAAAAAAAACTGCACTACTTTTCTGGGATTCTGGAGTGATTTGAGTGTCATAGACTGCAATGTTAAATCTCAAAAGTGACAAAAGTCGAAAACAAGTGGCTAGAAAAGCACAAGCAAGTTGCAAGAAAACTCTAAGCAAGTAGAACGACTTTGGGATTGCAGCAGTGTGAACCAAGCCTACAGTCCCACATTGAGACCCTTTCATATGTTTTTCAGTGGGCCCCATTACTGCTATCTTGGGCCCCCCCCACAGCGGTGGAATGCCAGGGCATGGCCTTTTGCAACCTTGGTAGTTCCGCCACTGTTTGACCACCTTCCTCACTCTCTCAGGGAGGGGGCGGACAGAGGGAGACAGAGAGAGCTGCTCCAGCTCTCCTGTTCTCGATACCATGAATAGTGCAGACCCTGCATAGAGAATGGCGCAGATTGCTCCTAATTAACAGACGTGCGTCCCCTTGTTATCAGAAGCAGGATCCCCTCTATATTCTCAGAAGCCCGCACCACTCTTTCTTTACTCCCCCTCAATGTCATGGTAGAGCTGGCTTTGTGCACAGGAGTACAGTCAGGGCCGGTGCTTCCACTAGGCCAGGGATCCTCAAACTACGGCCCTCCAGCTGTTGCAAAACTACAAATCCCATGAGGCATTGTAAAACTCTGACATTCACAGACATGACCAGGCATGATGGGAATTGTAGTTCCTGAACAACTGGAGGGCCATAGTTTGAAGACCCATGCACTAGGCAAACTAGGCAGCCGCCTAGGGCACGTTGCCACCTAGGGGCGCAGCCACGAGTCGGCACTCTCTCTCTCCATCATAAATGATCCTTGTGAGCTGAGGGGAGGGATGGCAGTGAGGGAGGAAGAAGGGACAGAGGAAGATGCCAGGTGTCTTGGGCAGTGGCGGAACTACCAATCCCTGGCTTTCCACCACTGTTGGGGGGGGGGGGGGCACAAGTAGCTGGTCTTGCCTAGGGCGTAAAATAGTCTAGCAACGGCCCTGAGTACAGTCATGCTGAAACAGAACCAGGCTTTCCCTAAACTCTTCCTGCAAGGTGGGAAGCTCACAATTGCCGAACCCGTCTATGTATTCTGTAGTATTACCGATAGTCTTCACTGGAAACACCTGAACTCAATCATTTGGTGAGCCCGTACACCGTATATGCAAGGGCATTCAATAAGTTGTTATAGGCTACTTCTATAAATCTTTTGTAGCTATTAAATGATCACTGTATTTAATATATTGTATGATGGTTTATTGTAGCAAAATTTCAGGGGGACTTCAGGGCATTTTAAACATCAATACTTTGCAGCTCTCCTTACTGAGAATGGATGACCTATATAGTTTATGTAGCAATAAGGTTTTATTAGAAAATATTATATTTGGAGTGGTTTATTAAACCTCCTAAGGTGTTAGCTTGGCTTCAGAACGATCGCGATTTTTGCCACTTAAAGGGAATTTATGATCAAGATAATAATTTAATAAGTTCATTACGTATAACTGAGCCACGCAAATTTATTCCATTATAAAGGCAATTTTATTTTATGTATTGTTCTCTAGTGATGCATACCCTCCTTAGTATTTTAATCAGATTGTTTTTAGAACCCTAAAAAGAAGTTATGGTTTACATTTAGGACAAGTACACTATTTGTTAACTATTTGTAATTGAATAAACCCTGGGTATGCATTTATGCAGTCATTTGAATAACAAGCATTTTCAGGTACATTATTGTATAATAGCGCAGTCTGTTTGGAAAATAGCTCGCTTAAAAAGCCTTTAAACGATGGGGTTTAAATATTAGAACGTATTTAAATCTGTACACACTTTACATACAGAGGCTGAGCTTTATCTTTCTTTGTCGAGGAAGAACTTAACCACTTAAGCCCCAGCCCTATTTCGGACACTTTTTGTTCACGCGTTAAAACCAGTATTTTTTCCTAGAAAACTACTTAGAACCCCCAAACATTATATATATTTTTTTAGCAAAGACTCTGGAGAATAAAATGTCGGTCATTGCAATATTTTTTATCACGCGGTATTTGCGCAGCGGTCTTTAAAGCGCCATTTTTTTGGAAAAATTTTGAAAAATCACATTTCACTAATTTTAAAAAATACTAAACAGTAAAGTTAGCCCATTTTTGTGTATTTTGTATATTGTGAAAGAACATGTCACGCCGAGTAAATAGATACCCAACATGTTATGGTTTAAAATTGCGCCCCCCCCGTGGGATCGCGACAAACTACGGTCAATAGAGATCTCAATCTGCGACGCTTTAAATTTATTTAACGGTTACCAGTTTTGAGTTAGAGTGTAGCTCTTTTTTTTTAAATTATTGCTCACGCTCTGGCGATCGCGGCGATACCTCACATGTGTGGTTTGAACAGCGATTTCATTTGCGGCTCGACTTCCGTATACGTTTTTTTTTGTGCGCGAGCTAACGGTGACGGGGGTGGCTACATTTTTTTTTTCCCATTTATTTTATTTATTTTTTTAACTTTATTAAAGTTTAAAAAAAAAAAAAAAATCTGATCACTTTTATTGCTGTCACAAGCAATATAAACATCCCCTGTGACACCAATATGTAGTGACAGGTACACTTTATGGAGGGATCGAGGGTCTAAAAGACCCTAGACCCCTCCACTATACTTCCCTGTATGCAAAACGCCGAAAACTGCATTTTTGCATACAGCCGTTTTTCAAATTTGCCGCCTTTTGCAGCACAGTAAGCAAGAGGCATCATCCCGGTACACTACCGCAAAGTTTACAGACGTAGATCTACGTTAGTATGCGGTAAGTGGTTAAAGGGTAACTCCACTTTTGGGGGGAAAAAAATAGCAAATAAAGAAAAAACAATATAGTGTATACAATTGCGACACAAATCATATTATAATGGAATGTTATTAAAAATAACCTTTCCTTTTCAATCTGTAGCTGTTGTACTTTTCTGAAAATGCAATGCAATATGGCTACCTGGAGGTGTTCTGTACACAGAATGTATACTGACCACACCCCCAGAAACATCATTTCCTGCTTGTGTGATTGACTCACCAACTTTTCCAGAAGTCTGCCTAAGATACAAATCAATTTCTGGCATCCCCTGCAGCACAAATGTCATTTTTAGTGAGATACTCCCAATAGGAACGTCTAAAAGGATGCAGGCCCAGCAGATTTCCTCATAAGAGCCCTGCAGCAGCACAGCTGATAGATAATTATGAAACCACTCCCATTTGACCACTCAGCACAGAGGAACAAACAATGATTTCTTCAGGTAAACAAAAGGTAGGAATCTGCAACAAAGTTTGTTAAAATCCTTGTAATGTACAGAGATCACCTACAGGGGAATGTTTATTTCTCAACAAAAGTGGAGTTACGCTTTAAATGAAAATATATATGTATATGTATTTGTGTGTAGAAGTTGTATAGGTATCTATATAGGTGCATCTCATACAATTAGAATGCAGTATCATCAAAAAGTTAATTTATTTCAGTAATTCAATTCAAAAAGTGAAACTCATACTTTATATAAATGCGTTACACACAGAGTGATACATTTCAAGCATTTCTTTCTTTTCATTTTAATTATTATAGCTTACAGCTATAAAAAACCCCAAATTCTCAGAAAGATAGAATATTACTTAAGACCAATAAAATAAAAGGATTTTTAATACAGAAATGTTGGCTTACTGAAAAGTATGTCCATATACAGTATAGTATGCACTCAGTACTTGGTTGGCAAAGTGGTAGATAATTTTTTTTCCTGGGGGGGGGGGGTTCAGCCTTGAGTACCCAGAGAACAATAATTAGCACGTCTGCCGCGCTGTGACAAATTGTGGTGTGTATATATACAGTATATATAGCGCCCCCAGCAGGCACATCTGTTAGTGAAGCAAATAGTAAACATGACTTGAATGTCAGCCGGGCCCTGCCTGTCAGCCTCGTGGATAAGACAGGTGGTCATCCTAGTAGCAGTACGGCTCCCGCAGCTGATAGGCTACACTAGCCTAGCTGCCGTGAAATTAACCGATGCTTTGGGGAGGTTTGGATCCCCCTGACCCCCCCCCCTTATCTACGCCTCTGTTGGTTGAGGCTCCTTTTGCATGAATTACTCTATCAATGTGGTGTGGCATGGAGGCGATCAGCCTGTGGCACTGCTGAGGTGTTATGGAAGCCCAGGTTGCTTTGATAGGCTCATCTGCGTTGTTGGGTCTGGTGTCTCCCATCTTCCTCTGGACAATACCCCACAGATTCTCTATGGGGTTTAGGTCAGGCAAGTTTGCTGGCCAATCAAGCACAATAATACCATGATCATTAAACCAGGTATTGGTACTTCTGGCAGTGTGGGCAGGTGCCAAGTCCTGCTGGAAAATGAAATCAGCATCTCCATAAAGCTGGTAAGTAGAGGGAAGCATGAAGTGCTCTAGAATTTCCTGGTAGAGGGATGCGCTGACTTTGGACTTGATAAAACAAAGTGGACCAACACCAGCAGATGACATGGCTCCCCAAATCATCACCGACTGTGGAAACTTCACACTGGACCTCATGCAATTTGGATTCTGTGCCTCTCCACTCTTCCTCCAGACTCTGGCACCATGCTACGCCACATTGATGCAGTAATTCATGCAAAAGGAGCACAGACCAAGTATTGAGTGCATACTATACTGTACATGGACATACTTTTCAGTAAGCCAACATTTTTTTATTAAAAATCCTTTTTTTATTGGTCTTATGTAATATTCTAATTTTCTGAGATACTGAATTTTGGGTTGTCACTAGCTGTGTAAGCTATAATCATTGAAATTAAAAGAAAGAAATGCTTGAACTATATCACTCTGTGTGTAAATCATCTATAGAAAATATAGGAGTTTCACTTTTTGAATTAAATTATTGAAATAAATGAACTTTTTGATGATATTCTAATTTTATGAGATGCACCTGTATAAGTTGCAGTACACGGTCCAGCTTTGTTTTTTTTTTCAAATATTTTATTTTCACCAGAGAAGGCAGATCCGGTCATCAAAAGAAAAGAATAATACAGAAATAACGGTACACCAGCATGCACAGAATGTACAAAATTGATTAAGAAATGAGATCTGGATATGGAAAGGGAGCAGTGAGTTTGCAGACTGTCCCCAACGAAGACATAGTCCCTGTTCCCGCTCTGTAACCTAAAACCTCCAAAGGACTGGCCATTGTAAGAATAAACAGGACTGCCCAACCCCCCCTTTTTTGTTTTAACCACTTGCCGACTGCCGCACGACTATTTACGGCGGCAGTCAGCCCCTCACAGGCAAAGTGACGTAGGGCTACGTCGCTAACCTTTGAGCCTCTAGGGGGCGAGCGTGCGCCGCCGGAGGCGCGCTCCCGCCCCCTCTCGCTCCCTAACATGTCGCCGCATGTGACCGGCGGACCCGATTTCCGCCGGTCACTCGCGATCATCCGGTACAGAGGGAGAAAGGCAGGCGGCTAATGTAAACAAAGCCGCCTGTCATTCTCCCCTGTGTAAGTGCAGAGATCATACGGTCCTGCTATGTAGGATCGTATATCTCTGTAGTTACACAAACAGCCACATCCCTTTACAGTTAGAATCACGCCCATAGGGACACACTTAACCCCTCCTTCTCCAATAAAGTTAACCCCTTCCCTGCCAGTGTCATTTTTACAGTAACAGTGCATATGTATAGCACTGATTACTGTAGTAATGTCACTGGTACCCCAAACGTGTCAAAAATGTCAGTCAGGGGTCCGATCTGTCCGCCGCAATGTCGCAGTCCCGCAAAAAAAATCGCAGATCGCCGCCATTACTCGCTAAAAAAAAAACCAATAAAAATGACAAAAATCTTTCCCTTAGTTAGTAAACGCAATAACTTTTGAGCAAACCAATCAAAATACGCTTATTGCGATTTTTTTTACCAAAAACATGTAGCATAAAACAAATTGGCCGAAAATGTTAAAAAATTTTGATGTTTACATTTTTTTTGGGAATTTCATATAAAAAAATGTGAAAAATATTGTTATTTTTGCAAAATTGTCACTCTTTTTTTGTTTATAGCGCATGATCAAAAAATCGCAGAGGTGATCAAATACCACCAAAAGAAAGCTCTGTTTGTGGGAAAAAAAGGACTTCAATTTCATTTGGGTACAGCGTCGAACAACCGCGCAATTGTCTGTTAAAATCACGCAAAGCCGAATCGCAAAATAGGCCCTGGTCAGGAAGGGGGTAAAATCTTCCAGCGCTTAAGTGGTTACAATAACTAAAAGATAAGGTAAGTAGATGTAAATTGAAAAAGAGAGGCAAAGCAGGAGTTAAAAAAAGTTAAGGAGGCATAGAAGAGGGACAGGGAAAGGGTAAGGAAGGGTGGGGGGGATGTATGTTTCAATGGAAGGACTCAGGAGCAACTCCCAATCAACCAACTATGGTTCAAAAAGAACCTTCCCTTCTTCAGAGTAAACAAACATGTTCTACAACATTCAAGTTTTGGAATATCTTTCACGTTTATGCTGCGCTGTGAGGAGTAAGTCCTCTGTCTTGTTGATTTCTTCTACCTGATTACAGTTCAGCTTTTTTTTTTATTATTACAATATGGTCTTGACAATAATTGGTCAAACCATCAAGCGCTTTTTTGAGCAATACATTTCCCTTTTACTGTTTTTTCAAATTAAGAAATTCAAAAATTTCTAGGTTGTGTAAAATATTTTAGCATTCTATTGCATAATGGCTATGTGGTTAGCACTTCTGCCTGGCAGCACTAAGGTCGAAGGTTCAAATGCCAACCACGGCACCACCTGCATGGAGTTTGCACATTCTCTCTGTGCCTGGGTGGGTTTTTTTCCGGGCTATCCAGTTTCCTCCCACACTCCAAAGACATGCTTTTTGGCTAATTGGCTTCTATCTAAATAGGCCTTAGTATGTATGAATGTGAGTTAGGGACCTTAGATTGTAGGGACTGATGTGAATGTGTAATATATACAGTCAGGGAAAAAAATGTTTATCCTCTGCAGATTTTGTAAGTTTGCCCACTTACAAAGAAATGAAGGGTCTATAATTTTTATCGTAGGTGTAGTTTAAATGATAGAGACAGAATATCAACCAAAAATTCAGAAAAAACACATAAAACTAACGCTATAAAATAAGTTGTAGTTCAGTGAGTGAAATAAGTATTTGATCCCCAAGCAAAACATGTACTTCGTGGAAAAACCCTTGTTGGCAAGCTCGGAGCTAAGACGTTTCTTGTAGTTGGTTACCAAGTTTGAACACATCTCAGGAGGGATTCTCGTCCACTCTTCTTTACAGATCTTCTCTAAATCCTTTAGGTTTCTTGGCTGTCACTTGGTAACTCAAAGTTTCAGCTCCCTTTATAAGTTTTCTATAGGATTAAGGTCTGGAGACTGGCTAGGCCACCCTATGAGAAAACAACAAGAGAAGGGCGCACCGACCTTGTGCATTACCACTTAAAAGTTTATTAAAATCAAAGAAGGGTAGCGTACAATATATTCACAAACGTAGCATATGAACAAGCATATAGGAAATGGGAACAGCTCGCTTCTAGGACACTTCTCTACTGCTGGATGGCGTGATGGCATCCTCAAAACCTGATGTGGTTTACGCGTTTTCGAGGGAGGACCCTCTTCCTCAGAGCCAAAAAGGCCACCCTATGACCTTAATGTGCTTCTTCTTAAGCCACTCCTTTGTTGCCTTGGGGGTATGTTTTGGGTCATTGTCATGCTGAAAGACCAATCCATTACCCATCTTCAGTGTTCTGGCTGAGGGAAGAAGGTTCTCTTTCAATTTTTTACAATACATGGCCCCCTCCATTTGCCTCTTAATGCAGCAGAGTCGGTCTGTACCTTTACCAGAGAAGCAGCCCCAAAGCATAATGTTTCCACCTCCGTGCTTGACTGCAGGGATGGTATTCTTAGACTCATAGTCAGTATTTTTATTCCTCCTAACACGACAAGTCGCGTTAATGCCAAAGACCTTAATTTTGGTCTCATCTGACCACAGCACTTTCTCCCGAACCTTCTCTGAATCATTAAGATGTTCATTGGCAGGACTGTACATGTGCCTTCTTGAGGAGGGGGACTTGCCATGTTTGGAGGAAGAAAAATGCTGACTATGAGTCTAAGAACACCATCCCTACAGTCAAGCATGGAGGTGAACTGGAAACATTATGCTTTGGGGATGTTTCTTTGCTAAAGGTACAGACTGACTCTGGCGCATTGAGGGGCCAATGAATGGGGCCATGTATTGTAAAATCTTGGATGAGAACCTTCTTCCCTCAGCCAGAACACTGAAGATGGGTCATGAATAGGTCTTCCAGCATGATAACCCGAAACATACCACCAAGGCAGCAAATGAGTGGCTCAAGAAGAAGCACATTAAGATCATGGAGTGGCCTAACCAGTCTCCAGACCTTATTCCTATTGTAAATTTATGGAGGGAGCTGAAACTTCAAGTTGCCAAGCGATAGCCAAGAAACCACAAAGATTTAGAGAAGATCTGTAAAAAAAAAAGAGTAAACCAAAATTCCTCCTGAGATGTGTGCAAACCTGGTCACTAACTACAAGTAACATCTTACCAACGAGGGTTTCTCCACCAAGTACTAAGTTATGTTTTGCTTGGGGAGCAAATACTTATTTCACTCACCGAAATGCAACTTAATTTACGGGATTTGTTTTATGTGTTTTTTCTGGATGTTTGGTTGATATTCTGTCTCCATCATTTGAAATACACCTATGATAAAAATCATATGCCCTTATAGACCAGACTGGCTGTAATATCCCAGGTTCTATTCTCTGTGAGGCACATTCAGCCCGTCACCCAGCTGTTTAGTCACTCCAGTCAGAAAACAAGCCATGCATATCTTTTTGCAGTTTATTTGTTGGGTTAACCTGGATAGGGTGCAGGTGAACCTTGGGATATTCCAGTCTAGCAAAAAATAAAAAGGAGGATACCTGTAACTGTTCTGTCTCTGCGGGGTTCTTCAATTCAGAATTCAGGGGACTCCTTGGCAGAGGTATAACCTGAGTCAGTTGCTGTAATGAGCTCTCCCAAAGGTGACAAGGATAGTCGCTACTAGGTTCCTTAAACTTAGTATTCACTGTGGCCTGGCTACTGTAATGCTTCCCAAAGTATCAGCCAGCCTCTGTATTGGATACTTCTGGACTGGATCCTCTGCAAACTTCCTGCACTGTCTCAGGGACTCTCGATATGGGTCCCTGAGCTCTAGCTGGAGCTGGGACCTAAAAAGGATTTCTTCTGTTCTGCAGTTAATAGCCCAGAGGCCTCAGGCAAGGTCTTCTCCTATAGCAACAAGGCCCTGTTATTCTGGGGCCCAGACCATTTATACCCCTCTCAACCCCCTGCAGGTTACTCTCCAGACCAGGGATTGGCTGAGCCTGTATGAATAGTTACATAGTAGTTAAGGTTGAATAAAGACAATAGTCCATCCAGTTCAACCTGTGTCGGCGTGCGTGAACGTATTCATTTCCCATACCCCTGAATGTTTTTATCCTTGAGATGTACGTCCAAGAGTCTTTTAAAAGTAGCCATACTCCCTGCAGTAACTACCATTTGTGGTAGAGAATTCCACAGTCTTGTAGCCCTTACTGTAAAGAACCCCCTGTATAGTCTGAGGTTAAATCGCTTCTCCTCTAATCGCATTGTATGTCCTCGTGTCATCATACATTCTTTGCGACTGAATCGTTTTTTTTCTATGTTGATATCACCATTGAGGTATTTATAAATTGCTATCATGTCCCCTCTCAAGCGTATCTTCTCCAGAGAGAATAAATCAAGCCCTTGCGAGTGCTCTTCATAATTTAGGTCCTCCAATCCCCTAATCAGTTTAGTTGCCCTTCTTTGGACTCTATCCAGCTCCAACACATCCCTTCTGAGGACTGCGACCAGAACTGGACAGAATACTCCAGATGCGGTCAGACCAGAGTTTTATAAAGTGGCAGGATTAAAGCTTTGTCTCTGGAAAACATCCCCTGCCTTATGCATATAATATTAAGCAGACCCTGGCTCAATATGAATATTAAGCCAGGGTCTGCCTTACCCACTCCCAGTACTTACTGGAAGGCAGAGGGAAGTAGTTGACCATGCGCCAGCAGAACCCAGAACAGCTAAAAGCAATTTAGCACTGCTCCATTGCTACAGGGAAGCCAAAACTAATTTTACCTCAAATATAGCAACCTAGCTAGGAGGATGCTACATGCAGTATGTATATACCATACCTAGCAGATGTTCCTGGAACTGGAAATCTATGCAGTAGACACTGCTACTCCAGTGATCTCCATTTACTTCTGGGTCCAAGTGCTGAGCGGCTGGCCTGATGCATTGTGAACACAGGAGGTTGGCCGCTCTGCATAGGCACATTAAGAGAATGCTCTGCATTTTCTGAATAAATGCAAAGCGTTCTGTGATTTGATGGTGGAGAGATGTCACATGCCCTCCACCTCATCCAATTAGAGAACACTTTGCATTCATTCAGAAAATGCAGAGGATTCTTTGAATGGTGCCCGTGCCATGTGGCGAACCTTCTGTGTTTACAATGCAGCAGGGCGGTCACTCAGCAGGGGACCCAGAAGCAAGTGGAGATCACTGGAGTAGCAGTGACTACAGTGATTTCCTGATCCCACGGGGATTGGCCATGTATGGTATATACATAGTTACATTGGTCAATGCTGGACCAATGTAACTATGTATACAATATCCATACCTGGAATTATTCTTTACCCACCTCCTGCCCGCCGTATTGTATAATGACTGCGGCAGGGTGGTTCTCAGCGGCATTTCCTCACAGGGGAGATCTGCACAGATAATCAGTGTCCTGATTATCAGTGCAGCCCCAACAGTGCCCATCAGTGATGCCAGTCAGTGCCCATCAGTGATGCCAGTCATTGCTGCCTTTAAGCGCCCATCAGTGCCTGTTCATAAGTGCTGCCAATCAGTACCACCTACTGTATCTGTGCTGCCTATCAGTGCCGCATATTAGTGCCTCCTTATCTTGCTTTTCAGTACTGCCTCATCAGCGCACATCAGTGTCCATCACAGAGAAGGAGAAAAAATGACTTATTTACAAAATTTTCTAACAAAAACTAAGAAAAACTTTTTTTTTTTTTCAAAATGTTCATTTTTTTTAGCAAAAAATAAAAAACCCTGTGGTGAATAAATACCAACAAAAGAAAGTCCTATCTGTCTCAAATAAATGCAAAAAATTTCGCTTGGGAACAGCGTTGCATGACCGCGCAATTGTCATTCAAATTGCGACAGCGCTGAAAATTGGGCTTGGGCAGGAAAGGGGGTGAAAATGCCCGGTATTGAAGTGGTTAAATTGTACATTATCTTGAAGAGGTCTTCACAGCTGTCTAAAAAGAGGGAAAATGAGGAGGAGGGACAGAGGGATTTGGTTCCAAATGACAGGACAGTCCCTCTAAATAAGAGGCGATGGGCGCTTTGCATTATATCTATCTATATGAATGTTTTCCTGGAGATTTCATTGCAGTGTCCCAGCCAGCAGATGTTGCAGCTTGTTGTATCATCTATGGACAGGCTGAATGTCTAAACTCTGTGCAAAGTGCAATAAACAGGTAAGCCAGTACTAGAATTTTTTAATTCAGTAGCAGTCATTTTATGGAAAACTTTCAGTTATTAACCACCCTAATGTGTTAGCTTATTGTAGCCAGTGCTTATGTAGAACTACCCCTCCAGGGGCTGCTGGTAACAGGCTCCCCTACTGCTGCACAGCCAGGCAACACACATTCTCCACTTGCATCCAAACACAAAAAGTCAGTCCCTTGGCTTTTTTTTTTTTAATGTTTTATTAGGGGTAACAACTTGGATAAGGTAAAGAAATTTATGGGGTGCCCACCTTGAACAAAGAATAACAAAAAGGGGACAAATTTCCTCTTCCCTACAAAAAGATCCTGAACTGCTTTCTTTCCTTTCCCCACACAGTCCTTAGTAAATTAGTAGCAAAAGTCCATTACAGACTAGGACAGTGATGGAGAACCTTGGCACCTCAAATGTTTTGAAACAACATTTCCCATGATGCTCATAAACTTTGCAATGTAGTTGAGCATCATGGGAAATGTAGTTCAAAAACATCTGGGGTGCCAAGGTTTGCCATCACTGGACTAGGAGCTCTCAGCACAAAAAAGAAGAGGCAAATTGCATACAGGAGTGAATCCTCTCCTTGTGTAGAACTACTCCCAGCTCCACTTCTTGCAGGCACTATCAGCCCCCCTGACTGCTCTGAAGATTTCCCAGGGCAAGGATCATGCATTAAGCACAGAGCTGTCCTTTTGAAAGCTTGCTACATGTGGCAGTCTCTCCTCTTGAAAATCATAGGGTGTGCTGATATACTCACACTGTCATCCTTGATCCCAGTGCACTCAGACAAGATTTCAAATCAAACCGCTCTGCTAAATGGATCCTCCTGAGCCAGCCTATGCCCAGCTTGGGGATGGGTGTCTCCCCTAGACCTTGGAGACCCACGCTAGGCCACCAACAGTCTCCTCAGCACTCAATATTCCACCCAACTCCCCTGCTAGCATGACGCATCCATATTTAGGGTTGGCCCAGCCACTCTGCCAGAACAGTATGCCTGGGGATTGGCTAGGTTCCCCTAAGTATGCAGCTTAACCCTCCTGACCTCTGCCCATTAACTTCTAGAAGTTTCTCCCAGGCTTCCAGAGCCATGCCTGTATGATTCATCCAGCCTGACCTGCAATAAACCCTGACCCAGATTCCAGACTAATACTTATCATGAATGATAAATGTGCCTGCAGTAAACTAATAGCACACTAGAGGATGCTACACTTATAGTAGCTTGATTCAAGCTGTGGTATGCCTTCTAGATGTCCATTTTGTCCTTGTTTTCTGTAAACATGTTTTCCTTTCTAGTTAAATATGGGGCACAGTGTTGATTTTTTTTTCAGGGATAAGCAGGTTTTACTGCCTCCAACAGGAGGCCAGCCATGCCAGCCAGGTGTAACACCTCCCACTCTTAGCATACTTCAGTTTTTGCTTGTGTCCTAGGAAGCTGGATGTCTTTTCTTTGTCATGAAAAGTTTAACTATTTTACAAGCCATTTTTCTTTTTTCAAGATAATTTTTTCTTCAGTAAAGACCTAATATACTGTATATGCTGCTGAGCAGGGCAGCCTATGCAACTACAGTAAAACCTTGGATTGCGAGCATAATTCGTTCTGGAAACTTGCTTGTAATCCAAATCCCTCCTATATCAAAGCAAATTTCCCCATAAGAAATAATGGAAACTCAGATGATTCGTTCCACAACCATTTATTCATAAGTCCTTCAGTTTATAGTCCATATAAAAAGATTATAGCATTGCGATAGGTTGTGTAACCATAAAATGTCCATCCACAAATAGCCGCTTCCACAAGGGGATTAGAAGCAAAATCCAGCAGGAGCTACAGAATATAAAAGAGAAGAGAGGCACCTCTAAGTGTAGCAATATGGTTCCATTTAATTAAGGTACAACATTTAGCAACTCACATGGTTGATGAATAAAACAGGCACATCTAAGTATGCAGGCATCCGGGGAAAAGCTGTCCACATAGACTATGTTCTGCACCGCCGGCTGCCAGTCTGTAATCCTGACCGGGAAGACCACCCTGCAGTAAAGCGATCTGATAGCGAAAGGGGGCATTGAAGGGATGACGTAGATGGCGGTGTGGAAGATGGTCTATGTGGACAGCTTTACCCCGGATGTCTGCATCCTTAGATGTGCCTGTTCCAATCATCAACCATGTGATTTGCTAAATGTTGTACCTTCATTAAATTCAACCATATTGCTACACTTAGAGGCGCCTCTCTTCTCTTTTATACTCAGCTGTGACTTGAGGCTACTTGTATATCAAGACATCGCTTTTATATCAAGTCAAAATTTATTTGAAAATTTTGCTTGCCTTGCAAAGCGCTCTTAAACCAAGTTACTCTCAAACCAAGGTTTTACTGTATCTGCATCAATATGCAATATACCTAGCAATAATCTTGGAAGCCGTACCTGCATCCAACTGGACCAACTGGACCTGCCTGGATGGGATCTTTGGGCACTGGGCTCTGCTTATGGCACTTTTCAGACCTGAGTTTACTGAGAGTTATTTGGTCACAGAGTGCTTTCCAGGTCACGAGCCTTTGGTGTGATCGACTGTCTAAAGACTCTTTAATGAGTACACCATGTGGGCCGAACATTGGAGCCTAGTACATTTATTAGAATTGTTGACATCCAATCGTGTGTGAGCAAAAACACTGTTTTTTTTTTCTTTGCATGTCATTGGGTATTCTTTTCACCACACTCACTAAGCTAAGGGAAGATTCACATCCACAGTGAACAACCTATTTGACTTTAGTAAATTAAGGATGCATAGCTACATATACCCCTCTTTCTAGCACATCAACACTACCGTCACCAAGGTACTAGCCCCCATGCTTGTTCGGCTCCCAGGGCATTCCCATTATGGTATACATGGAAAACTCCTATTGAGGAAACAACAAAAATTCTGACCGGCAATGTGATGGATCCTAAACCTTTGTAAATTACACAATGCATGGAATATCTGGGTCTGATTTGACATCTGACTCACCAAACCCAGACTGTATAGTTCAAGAGATGTCCAACTCTGAAATTCTCCATGAGAGTTCTGGGCTTAATGGCAGCCTCCTCCGAGACAGTGCCACTTGTTCAGTTCCTCTCTAGATCCTTATAACACAACATCCTATTATTGTGGGATAAAATGGTTCAGTCTCTGGGCAAATCAACTTGCCTGACACCGAAGACTAGGTTATCTCTGGTCTGGTGACACGGGAACCCAGCTCTGGAGTTTATTGGTGTATTTTAGTTTTTGTGCTGCCCTAGGCAAGGCTAAAATTAGGTACCGCCCCATCTAAATCTCTCCTACCCCTTCCTGTTTAAGACCCACCTATTCATATTAGAGCTCCACCTCTTCAGAGGCTGGGGGGAGAGAGAGATGGGGTGAGAGAGAACAGGGGGTGAGAGCGAGAGATGGGGGTAATGGGCGATGAGAGAGAAAAAGAAGGATGAGAGAGTGGGAGGAGGAAAGAGGTGGGGGGAGAAAGAGAGAGGTGGGGTGAGAGAGAAAAGGGGATGAGAGAGGCTGGCTCCATTACCCCCCCCCATACTATATCAGGAGTGACGAGCCCTGAAAAATGCCACCCCAGGCAAACGCCTTGTTTGCCTCGCGGTAGATACGCCCCTCCTGGAGTTAGAAAAATCCTTCCTCCTGCTGTCTTGGTAGGACATTAAATCAGAAGCTGTCCTAAATGGGTAGGGTGGAGTCCTAGACACAGGTCTTGAGAGGCAGCCAGTCTCTCTGATTCGGTAAATACCTCCCACAAGGTCTATCATTGCACATAGAAGACTTTTTTAACTGGTACAAGAAAATAACATTTCACCTTAGGAAATACTCCATTAGAAAAATCATTACCTTTCTGCACGCTGACCTGGATCACTATTTAGCCTTGAGAACCATCTTGGCCCTTGCAATCTTATTCCAAAGACCGCTAGCCTTCCATTTATTTGTCAAAACCTTTGTACAGGGTGTCTACCAAACTACCATGTGGCTCCTCCTGTACAACCACCTGTGACTGGGATTTGAATCTGGTTCTGTCAACACTCCAAAGACTGCTTTTTAAAACTATCAGGTTTGTTCACCTTTTCCACTCTTCACTCATAAGACTGTTTTCCCTGTTGCCATCACCTCTGAGAGATCTATTTAAGCTGATAGCCTTGTCCTGTAAAGAATCCTATCCGGTCTTACACAAGCATAAGGTAGTGTTGAGGCACAGATTCTTTATTCTTCCATGGTGGTTTTGGTCTTTCACCTCAAAAAGGTTTTGTCTCTTTGTCTTTCTCCAGTACATCAAAAGTAATTTTACCTTTACCGCTTGGATGTGGTTTGCGCTGTGCGGTTTTACCTAACTGCCACTACTCCCTTTAGCATCATTTCTGATGATCCTCATGAAAGGGAATCAGCGTCTCACTCAACCATTGTATAAGGCTATGAAAAGAGAAACAGGCGCCATGTAGTAAGCCATAAAATTTATTGCACAACGAATAACATAGTATCTTACACTGTGGTAAGCTTCAGTCTGTATCTCAGCGAGTCCAGCCGCACGATCCGGTCGTCCACCGGCCCGGAGGTGACGTCACAGGAAGCTGGTCCGGAGGGTTGGTTACATCGGAAGCCGCGGTGAAACGCAAACTCCCGGAAATGACGCAACGCGTTTCGGAGCATGCGTACTCGGCTCCTTTCTCAAGCGTAAAGGGCTGCCACCTAGAGTCCGGTTTAAATATGGCAGCCTTCAGTCAATTCATCGTGGAAACCAGGGGAAGGGGCGGCGCAATACTCTGCGGGACCAGCTGCATAACCAGCCCACTACAGGATGCGCTCATAATAGTAATGTTAATGAGACTTTTGGACTGGGGCTTTTTCTGGTTTACAATACAACAATTATTACAAACAAAAACACACTTACTTACACATACTGCCTGGTATGTCCGTGTGGCCTGCACTATGTAGGCAGGACCATACAGACCCTTAGAGCACGCTTCGGTCAGCACCGACGCTATATTCAGGAGGGCAAAGATCACCATAGTGTCCCCAGACACTTCCTCCATCACCATGACAAATCCACTGAGGGACTATATGTCTGGGTGATTGAGGCCATTCCCAAAGGTCCCTCCGAAGCTGAGAGGTTCAGGCGTCTGTGCAGTAGGGAAACCTACTGGATATACGCTCTGAACGTTCTCTCGCCCGGGGGACTGAACGAGGAGCTAGATATAAATACGATCTTATGAGTCAGTTTATTCTTAACCATTTCTATTCTCTGTTCCATTTCCCTTCCCCCTCCTTTTTCTCCCCCTTTCCCAAGTACCTTTTGTGTATGTATCACATGGTACATATATAAATATGTATTTTAATATTTAATAAGCTTTTATATATATTATAGCTATTCCACATATTTACGTTATAAATATGTTGAGGTGCTTTTTATGATATAAGATTTTAACTCTCCATGGATCCCAAAAAAACGAGCCTCCTTTTCTTCCCCCCCCCCCCCCCCCCCTCGTGAGTACATGGTAGGGATAGCACTAATTTGTGAATTTATTCACGAACCTACAACCAGTGTCATGAGGTAGCTCGTTTTCCTTTTTCAGTCCTCTTTTCCTTTTTAAACTTACTATACATATGTGTGTGTATTTTTTATAATTACATGTGGATATATATATGCATATACATATATGTATTCTTCTCCTTCCCCTTCCCTTTGTTTCTTATTTTTATTTTTTAGTTAATATGGTATAAATGTCAGCCATGTCAACAAGCGTCTGTCTTGGACAACGTATATGCTACAAATGCTAATAGTGTGTTTTTGTTTGTAATAATTGTTGTATTGTACACCAGAAAAAGCCCCAGTCCAAAAGTCTCATTAACATTACTATTATGAGCGCATCCTGTAGTGGGCTGGTTATGCAGCTGGTCCCGCAGAGTATTGCGCCGCCCCTTCCCCTGGTTTCCACGATGAATTGATTGAAGGCTGCCATATTTAAACCGGACTCTAGGTGGCAGCCCTTTGCGCTTGAGAAAGGAGCCGAGTGCGCATGCTCCGAAACGCGTTGCGTCATTTCCGGGAGCTTGCGTTTCAGCGCGGCTTCCGATGTAACCAACCCTCCGGACCAGCTTCCTGTGACGTCACCTCCGGGCCGGTGGACGGCCGGATCGTGCGGCTGGACTCGCTGAGATACAGACTGAAGCTTACCACAGTGTAAGATACTATGTTATTCGTTGTGCAATAAATTTTATGGCTTACTACATGGCGCCTGTTTCTCTTTTCATGTTCACTAGCGGATTCCTCTGAGTTTCTCCCGCCAGCGCAGCCTAGTATTCAGCCTTTTTGTGACAGCTCCTTACAAGACTTTGGAGACACCCCCTGCATCCCTCTTACAGCGGTGAATCCCCTTGTTTCTCCTCTCTTGCTTGGTCGGAAGCGCCCAACACCCTCTTCTTTTGAACATTGTATAAGGCTATGGTCATAAGGATCGGGTTCTCACTCTACTAGATTTGTGAGTGTCTCTTGGGCTTTTTTCCTCCAGGAAACTGTTAAGGTTTTTAATAGGCACAGAGAAACCACCCCAGTTACATTGTCTGCATTGGCATGGCCCCATGAGATACCAACTGCCTTCAAGTGCATCGTTCCTTGTGAAGGGACAGGCGGGTGCACAGCTTTCACCAATTGCTGGTAGGGTATGAAGGTTTCAGCTGGACCCCTGGACATGCACCAGGTATCTAAGTTCCTGCTTGGGTTGCCTTTTGGATAATTTTAATTCGTTTTTAAATGCACCACACTAAAATGCTTTAGTAAGAAAAGCCTAATATTCCTGCCAATCCTTTCCACACTAAAATTTAGAGGATGGAATGACGCCTAACTCCCCCAATATTCTATACCTAATTAATTTTAACTCCACACTCCCTGACATCTCCAGCACCATATGGGCATCACTTGACAATACCATTCACCAGTAGAGCCATCCTTTGTCAAAGTCATTAAACTATTCTTAATCTAATCTGGTTACTTAGGATGCCATGATCAACCGTAGTAGGGAGGGTCATATTTTATGCTCACCACTTGGACTCCCATATGACTCATTAGGCAGCACAAGCAGTGTCTTGTCTTCAGTTTGATTCTTTGTTGCATGCTGAGGACATGTTGTCTTAACCTGCATGTGAATTGATTATACATTTTCATTATCCCTTTCACACAACTGAATTATTTCAAGACCCTAAAGGTTTCCCTCTCTTGAAATTATGATTAAAATGTGCAAAACTTGATTTTGTTTTATTATTTTGCAGACAAATATGTTGATTAGTTTATTGTTAAGTTGGTGTTACATGAAACACATAAATCCAAATAAAAACATGTCTAAAGAAAGGGACCAGTGTATAATGAGGAGTTACTCAAAAGGAGCAGTCTTGGGTCATTTTATGGCATATTTTAGTGGTTTTTAAGTGCAAAATGTGAACCATAAAGCAACAGTCACGTTTGTGGGCAATGTGATACCCACCACCTATTGATTAGACAGGCTAGAAGACCTTTTTACAGCGGATATTGTTGCTATTGCTCCACAGCCCTTCCTTCAGCATAGGAATAAACATAAACAATAGGCTCAGCCATGAGTTTTTGTTTATGTGCAAACTGGTAGACAACTGTCCCCAAGTGTTCCTTTGCCCCTTTTAAACACCAAAACTCCTTTTCGAAATTAGGACTTTAGTCAGTTTTTTTTATAGTTTTTGCTGTCCCATCAGGGACGACTTTTCTTCACTTACTGTCCCAAAGGCACAACTAGAATGAATCCCACCAAAGTGGGGGGGGAGGACATTTCCCCTTAGGCCCTTAAGTTCATGGGACTGAATGGAAAAAGTTTGCGTCCAGATCTTCTTTTACTGATCTGATCGTATGTGTGCGCTTATACCAGGCCACCCTATGTATTGTATAGCTAATTCTTCCATCACAAGTTAGTGGATAAATCATAATAAAACATTGGTTTCCATTATAATCTGACTCATCAGTGAGGATTATCCTGCTTAGAAGAAATAGAGGGCACCTGGTTGAAAGAGGCCTTAAGCCGGCTATAGATGGTTCAAATCTTGGCCGGTTTAGCAGGGACTGCCCGAGGTTTGATTCATGTGTGGGCAGGCTGATTGTACCCAAGTTGATCCTTCGATCAACTTGGGTACAACCAGCATGTCATATTTTTACATGCAATTGTTTCCAGCGGCTATAGCCTCTTGCAATAGACACTGTGAACCCAATAGCTCCACGGGAGGGGTTTCCCCATCAACACTGACTGTGGTTGCAGGAAAGAAAATCACTTCACCTATGACCTTCCTTAGACAGTTTTCACCAGAGCAGGCGTTCCGATTGGAAGAATCCCCTCGACTCTAGTGACAACTCTGAAATCTTGTATTTCCCATAACTTCTTTATGGGAGACAACTAGGGCTTTTTTTTTTAGCCGGAACACGGGGGAACGCAGATCTGGCACCTCCAGCACTGACTGTATGTAATGGTAAGGGGTGCTGGGGTGTGCTGCAAGGTCTATATATGCTGGCTGCTGGGGGATCTATTCTAGCTGGAGGGGATCCTTTTTTTGCAGGGGGGTCTATTATTTCTGGTGGGGGACCTATTGTTGTTGGGGGTGGGTCTTATATTGCTGGGGGGTCAGCTATTGCTAGGAAAGATCTACTCTTGATGGAGGGGTCTATTGTTGCTGGCTGCTGGAGAGTCTATTGACGCAGGCTATGGGGAGAACAGTTGTTGCTGCCTGGGGTCTATTGTTGCTGCTGGGGGTTGTTTTGGCTATCCCATTGTTGTTGAAGTATCTATTGTTGCTTGGGGGGGGGGGGCTACGGGGGATCTGTTTTACTGCTTTTCTTGTTACCGACACATTCCATACAAATTGCTTATCACTACAAAATTAAACGTGGCTTCTTACTCCTGTATGCTCCAAAAGGGCAGAAATGGTGGAGGGGGGATTATGGTGTGGGGTTGGGTTGTTTTTCAGGGGTTGGGCTTGGCCCCTTAGTTCCAGTAAAGGGAACTTTTAGGACATCAGCATACCAAGACATCTGGAAAATGTCATGCTCCCAACTTTGTGGGAACAGTTTGGGGATGGCCCCTTCCTGTTCCAACATGACTACGCACCAATGCACAAAGCAAGGTCCATAAAGATGAGCGAGTTTGGGTTGGAGAAACTTGACTGGCCTGCACAGAGTCCTGACCTCAACCTGATAGAACAGCTTTGGGAGACTGTGAGCCAGGCTTTCTCTCCAACAGCAGTGCCTGACCTCACAAATGCACTTCTGGAAGAATGGTCAAACATTCCCATAGACACACTGCTAAACCTTGTGGACAGCCTTTCCAGAAGAGTTGAAGCTGTTGAAGCTGCAAAGGGTGGGCCAACTCAATATTGAACCCTACGGACTAAGACTGGGATACCATTAAAGTTTGTGTGCGTGTAAAGGCAGGCGTCCCAAAACTTTTGGTAATATAGAGTATATTGGAAAATTGATCAATCGTGATGTATTGCCAGCCTATCTCATTTCTTGATGACCCAAAATGCCAGCACAGTACAAATACTCCCCAAATGACCCCTTTTTGGAAAGTAGACAGTCCAAGGTATTTAGTAGGAGGCCTGGTGAGTTTTTTGAAGCTGTAAGTGTAAGTGGCCCATAGACATGTTATTGTGAATGCCAAGCAAACTGTTCATAAATGTAGATACCTGAGAATATCCAAAAGGGCAGAGCAACAAGCAGTTATTACATGCTGAGTGCAGGAACAGTTAAAAGCCACATTTCCTTTTAGTGACAAATTCGTTTTTTTAAGAACTCAGATAGGATCGAACACTGCTTTCCGCCATAGTAAATAAATCTATGTGCTGCTATTGGTTGCACCCGAGTGCAATTTAAGAAACAGCGTGCTCGCTGCATCATTTATTCCTTACCCATTTAACAGAATAACAGAGATTACACATATTCATACATGAACAGGAACATCCAGGATTTTTTTTTTTAATGTAATTTCTTTATTTTTATTTATTTGAATACTTTCCTTACACCAGAGCAAGATGGCATGGATCCAGTTCAGCATAAACACACAATTTTTAACCAGAATCATTTAAGAAATTGTTGTATTTCGGCGAACACACAGATATATGTACAGGTTTAATGGTCCTTATATCCCCTTTTTTTTTTTTCAGATATTTTTTTTTTTTTTTTTTAGTACAAAAAAAAAATACAAACAACAATATACAGTATAAAAAAGTTTTGTGCTGTTGATAGTTACAAAAGTAATTTTCTTTCGCACAGAATTTGTGTTACTTTTTTTTGTTTTTAGAATCGGAGTCTTTGTATGGTCATGTGCCAGGGTTGTGAGTTGCGGTCAAAGAGGGGGGCGGTAATCTATTTGGAAACTGCAAACGTTACATGCTGGGAGAAGGGGGATGGGGGAGGCGTGGCAGCATAGCAGCTTTGTCAAATCATAAAGGGCGATCATGCAGAGGGAGGGGAAAGGTTGGAGAGTAAATATCTGTCAGGGTGGGCAACTCACCTGCTCCAGCCATCAAATACATTGACCTGAAATTTTCAACTGCATTTGTGAAAGATTGACTTTCTGGGTGAGGGATCCGCTTTTGGATTGTGAGGACGAATGTGAAGCCAAGCTTCACTTTTCTGGAAATGTTTATATTGTAAGACAAGGCACCCTAAATAATCAGGTATGCAACCCACTTTGTCACCCTGTATTTGTACAGCCTTCGGAAGTGTCATTGGTGTCCAATGAGAAATGTTCCTTGCGGAGAGTGTAGACGGACAATATTGGCGCTTTTCCACTGCTTGGAACCGAACGGTTCGGCACACTTTTGTGCTTTTCCACTGCTGGTACCGCATGGTACGGTGTAGGAACGGTTCGGTACGGTACGGCGGCGCTTTTCTACTGCATGGAACCGAATGGTACGGCTCTCAAAAACAGTACCACCTCGATTGTGGTTCCAAGAGGGTACCATACCCGGTACCATATCCCACAATCCTTTGCATGCAGTCACTACTAGCCACTGATTGGTCAGAGAATCGTTTTTATCCCACCCACTTAACTTTAGTACTACTTTAGTGGAAAAGCAAGCCATACCGTACCGTACCGAACCATTCCAACACCGTACCATGCGGTACCAGCAGTGGAAAAGCAAACCGGGCCAAGCAGGGCCGAGCCGGTACTTGCAGTGGAAAAGTGCCATATGTTGTATGAACATATTTTATAGCTATTGTTAAATGTCTTCCCAAGAAACACATGAATGTTCCCTGTTGGGCTCTGTAGATGCTTCAAAACATCTACACATGCTTAAAGTATATCTAAAGACAAAACCTTTTTTTCCCCATTTTGGATTGAGTAGGAAAGAGTTCCAACCCCTGTTAGATTTTTTTTTTTTCGTTCTGTAGCCATCTGTGCTCCATTGGGGAGATCCCTTCACTTCTTGACTTATAGACACAACAATACATGAGGGAAATCTTTTACACAGTTATATCCCCATTGGAAGATGTTCCCTGTTCCAAAGATTTCGGACTTTGAGTCCCAGTGACAATGCTCACCAGGACAAACTGGAGGGCAAAGTGCCCTAGTGGATTTGGATTGAGTAGGAAAGAGTTCCAACCCCTGTTAGATTTTTTTTTTGTTCTGTAGCCATCTGTGCTCCATTGGGGAGATCCCTTCACTTCTTGACTTATAGACACAACAATAAGTGAGGGAAATCTTTTACACAGTCTTATCCCCATTGGAAGATGTTCCCTGTTCCAAAGATTTCGGACTTTGAGTCCCAGTGACAATGCTCAGCAGGACAAACTGGAGGATGAAGTGCCACAGTGGGGACAAAGACAGCAATAAAAACTTAACAGGGCCTCTAATTCCCTCGCCACTCTACAACATCAATCTAAAACAAAACAAAAAAAAAGTTTTGTCTTTCCATACACTTTAACTTAATTGATAGTAACTACTAATTATGTTATCTCGACATCCTGAGTAATTTTTGGGAAAAATGTATATGCATTTCAGATTCTGCTAATGAATGTAAAGGCCCAAAGCCTTCATCATATACCCAAGTAGCTTGTCTTGTGTGCTTTGTCCTGTATAGTTATCTGCCTCGCATGCATGTATCTTATATAACCATATTTATACACTGTCACGTTATTCTAAGCCAGGTTAGGACCAGGAAAGCATAACCATGTTGTCTAGAAGAGATGACCCTCGCAGAACAGTGTTGCTTGGAGTGCCAACGGCTATGTGCCTATAGTCTCCAGTGATGGAAATCAGACCCTGGGTACAATATGTTCTCTATATGATTGCATGTCACCTAAATTTGGCTTTCCAGCCTTCTGAACTTTGGTAGACAGTAAAATCTACAATAACATGCCTATGACTTCATTTGAAATTGAGGACATTTTCAAAAAATTGTTCACTGAACCAGCAATCATTACTATATTGTAGTCTTTGTGGATTACTATGTGCCTTGTGTGTAGTGCATAGTTTATTTTCCCTGTATTCTTGGTTTTATGTTCCATACCTTCATGGCATGCCTATCTCTTCTCTCCAAGATGGTCAGTGATGCACCATCTATGCCGTTTAATCACCATTTTTCACTATTGTCTGCTAACTGTTCCTAAATGGCACACAAGGATGGTCTTACTCTTAATCGCCCGGGCAGTAGAGGTGGTTACTCAAACTTTGAAGCAAGATACTGAGCCATGTTGTGTACTACCCAGAGTGAGGACACGTGGTATGGAACTTGCGATTTGGATAACACTGGTTTACACAATACTATTTGCTGGTGCTTTGATGTCAAAGTAGCATATCTTTGCACCTAGAAACAACTTCATGACAACTCCGGTATATTAATATTAAACAAACAAAAATACAAGAAAGTAAGTTATGGCCCTGGAAGCCACAGACGTGACCGTCCTTATATAGCAGCTTGCCCACCATTCATCTAGAGCTCCTGCCAAATATTACAAAGCAAAAGTTATTGTCCTCTAGAGTCTGGTGGGCCTTTTATACAGTTCTATAGACACAAGATTTTGTTTGGACTCCGGTCCATCTCCACCTTCAAGAATGCATAGTACAATGAGCAGCCAGTGAGGCCCCCGACCTAAAGAAGAGCTTCTGAAATCCGGTATTTCCAGCAATAAGGGATCTCTTAGAAGGGCACCACCCATAAGCTATTGAAGCTTTAAAGTTGTGAATCTATTATTAATCAAAATATTATATAACCATAGAATGATTAAAAGTCATTATCATCAAGCTCTAAATTTGATTTTAAGTGCCGGTTCACACCAGTACGACTTGTTCAGCCTGGCAATTCGCGCACCATCGCGGTCCATTGTGTAGTACAGGACCCGTTCTAATAGGAGCGACACAAGTCGCTCCGACTTAGAAAAAGGGTCCTGTACTACTTCGGGGCAACCTGGAGCGACTTGCATCGACATTCATTTTATGAAGTTCGTGCAAGTTGCCCCGAAGTCGAGACTTCACAGGTCGCCCCCGAAGTCGTGCCGCTTCAGTGTGAACCGGCAAAAGTCTTGTTCTCTAGCTGCCTAGAACTACAAGTCCCAATCTGGCCTTGTATTCCCTACCAGCTGGTGAACTGTCATAACAATAATACTTTATAATAAAATACTTCCTTCGTGCCACCACCTTAAAAAGATGTTAAACAGAAGGTAAGAATCAATCTGAGTTCCTTTTTTTCTCTCCTTTAAGTCATTACAGATATGCAGGCTATGCTCCAGAAAAGCTCTGCCTCTGGTGACCCTTCCATTAAACAATATACAGCACAATACACCTCCTTTATTAACTGCCCGTGAAACTTCCTGAAAGTTAAATCTTGACTATTTATACATTCACTACTCTGGAAACTGTTAAACCACTGGTATTTCAATTGAATAATTTAACACATAATGCGCAGCATGCTTGAGATTCCCTGCTTGAAAGACGATGCTATTGGTTCTAGTTTGTCAGTTCTGTGTAATGTTTGCCACGCAGATTTTGTTTAAGATGCCATCTGTTAAATCAACAGAATCTACCAAGGGCCTCCTTTGTATCTACCGAATATCTATCTGGATACCCCTTCAATTGAATAATTTCTGTTTCTCTTCAGTGAAGGGTACTGTAAATGCCGCAGAAAATTAAAGTATTTTACAAAGTGGTGTGCTTCCTTGTGGCAAGAGTTTGGAGAAGCCTTTTGTTTTGTTGAGGAATTACTGTGCCCATGAGTGGGCAAAAATGACTACCTACCTAGAGGAGTGAAGGCTGTAATAGCCTCAAAGGGGCAGGGGGCATCTCTATATTAATCAGGGCCATTGATTGGACCCTGAGCAAACATTTCCTCCCCCCCACCCATGCAATTTTTCTCTCCACCCCAACATCCCAAATAACAAACCCCTTTTGCTCTGCATTAAAGACGGCCCTGGTGCTCTGAGACATGCAATAAATAGCAGCTGGACTCAAAATCAGTTTACTGCAGCAGATCAGGCAGAGATTGCAATACGATGCCAGTTGTTACAGCATATCATTACCGCTCACTGACTGGTTGCTACACGTAAGCCGCGTCGAAAAATGCTCATGGTTTACACTGCACTAAATATTGGGCATGGCTTAAAAGGGTGTGGTTAAATAAAGCTTGAGATGACTTGCATATCGTAAACATCATGGGGTATGATGTCATGCTTGGCCTCACAACTATGACTGGACCTGGGGCAGCTGCCTCTTTTACCCCGCGTTAAAGATGGCTTATGGTGTTGGAATGGGATTTCCAACAGGGTCACGTATTTGTGTTGGTCAAGTGTCCAAAACATTTGGCCATATACTATCTAGTATTTCACAATTCCTAGATCTGTTGCAGTACTAGTCCCAGTACTTAAAAGAGCCGTCCATGTTTAAATGTTGGGTCTGTTTAATTTCCCATTTCCTATATCTGTTACAGTTATAATCTTAGTACCTTAAAGGAGCAGTCTGTGTTGGGAGTCACTTTGGGTGGGGGGATCCGTGGATGGGAGTCACTTTGGGTCCCAGCTTCCCTAGGAGAGGTTGGGAAACCACTGTCTCAGCTCCCCAGGTCCCTCTTATGTGTAAGTCACCTTGTGTCTATTAGGGGCACAGGGTGACCGAGAAAACAATGGACAGCTGCCTAATGGACACTGACAATGTGGTTTCGATTACTTCAAATGGGACATTGTATGAGCTTTGCCATATAGCCAGTTGTAAACCGTTGCCAAGCCATCTGCAATTCCTGAATAATCATAGCATTACTTAGATGTGGATTCCATGGTTAATTGTTAATTGGAACACCTACTGTCTCTGCTAGCAAACCCTTGTGGGATGTGTTTATACTTGTAATAATGTGTGCTTTGTATTCACTGTTGTAGGGGCTGAATAGTCTAGTCATCCAGGCTGGGTTAAGTGACTAGTTAATTAGCCCATGTTAATTATGTTTCTGGTTAAAGTTTGTATTATTAGGGTAATATGATCAGGAGGGGGGGTGTCCTCCTGTGTAGTATATATTCTTTTTGCGTTTGTCATATAAACATTCCAGATCTCATACAAGCTATTTGTAGGCTAGTCTTGTATGTTATGCGGCTATAATATCTGATATCTATGTTTAAGACTGGAGGAAGTGGTATACTGACAGAAGTACTCAAGCACAGTGTGGGTCGGTTCCCCCACACAGTCCATGGTAGGATATTAGGCAGTTTATTTTCCCATTTCCTAGATCTGTTGCAGTACTAGTCCTAGTACCTAAAAGATGTTGGACAGTTTAATTTCACATTTCCTAGATCTGTTACTGTACTGGTCCTAGTACTTAAAGGAGCAATCCATGGTTGAATGATCTGTTACAGTACTAGTCCTAGTACTTAAATGAGCAGTCCATGGTTGAATGTTGAGCAGTTTAATTTTGCATTTCCTTGATTTGTTATAGTACTAGTTCTAGTAGTTAAAGGAGCAGTCCATGGTAGAATGTTGGGCAGTTTAATTTCCCATTTCCTAGATCTGTTATTGTACTGGTCCTAGTATTTAAAGGAGCAGTCCACAGTCGAATGTTGGGCAGTTTAATTAACCATTTCCTAGATCTGTTACTGTACTGGTCCTAGTACTTAAAGGAGCAGTTCGTGGTTGAATGTTGGGCAGTTTAATTTCCCATTTCCTAGATCTGTTACTGTACTGGTCCTAGTACTTAAAGGAGCAATCCATGGTTGAATGATCTATTACAGTACTAGTCCTAGTACTTAAATGAGCAGTCCATGGTTGAATGTTGAGTGGTTTAATTTAGCATTTCCTAGATTTGTTACAGTACTAGTTCTAGTAGTTAAAGGAGCAGTCCACAGTCGAATGTTGGGCAGTTTAATTTCCCATTTCCTAGATCTGCTACTGTACTGGTCCTAGTACTTAAAGGAGCAGTCCACAGTCGAATGTTGGGCAGTTTAATTTCCCATTTCCTAGATCTGTTACTGTACTGGTCCTAGTACTTAAAGGAGCAGTCCATAGTCAAATGTTGGGCAGTTTAATTTCCCATTTCCTAGATCTGTTACTGTACTGGTCCTAGTACTTAAAGGAGCAGTTCATGGTTGGATGTTGGGTGGTTTAATTTTACTTTTTCTAGATCTGTTAGTTTAAGGGTCCTAGTACTTAAAGGAGCAGTCCATGGTCGGATGTTGTGCAGTTAATCTTCACATTTCCTAAATCTGTTATAGTACTAGGCCTAGTACTTAAACACCCTGTTTTTGTTCCTCTTTGGGGATTTGGGGCCAAGGTCTGATCATGCGCCTTGTTTCCAGCTCATGCTGCAAGTTGCAGCCATTACAAGGTTGTCTCCATTGAGCTGCATGACTTACCAGTGTTTTTACAGTACAAAGAATACAGCAGGAGAAGTAAAAGTCTCTTGTGCTTAGCTTTGGTGTTGCTGTGGCAGGGGGCTGATCCAGAAAATCTGGCAGAGTGACCTTACCAAGGTGACCATGATAGACATACAGTTATAGTCACTGAATAGAGAGTGACTAGTAACCCTTCATATCTGAGAGGTCAGGCTTGGGTGAATGTCACCTTTGATACATTACGATTACCATTCTAAATATTTTTTGGTGGGGAAAAAATAAAGCCTTTGGTTTTCTGAAACTACCTCTGTATGAAAAGCATGCGGCACTTCTAAATCACAAAGCACACGCTCGGTACAGAATGTAGTCTGGTATCATTACCATGTACAGGGCACTGATCTTCCTGATTGGTCACAGTAATTGCTGTGAGGTTACATAGAACGGCTCCTGTCTCCGCCACCCCTATCACGCAGACTGCAGACACGAGGCCGCGCTGAATTTCGGCAAATTATGGCTAATAAGCTCTGCCGTAGCAGCGTTTTCAGAGACGCAGCTCTCTGCTTATAAACAAAAAGCAATTTGAAATGACTGCTTTCATTCCGGCGTGTTACAGCTGAGCACGCCAACAACACACGGAGCAATAGTAGAGCAGGCCAGGATTGTTCTGCGGAGGGACAGGTGTTCTCCTGCCTTGTACGCAGTCTGCTCTGTGTATTCCGCATCGTTTTTCTTTGATAAGCCTTCTGCTTGCTGCCGGGACCGTTTTGTAATACATGTTCTGAGATAGGAACTGAAAGACAGGTATGGGATTTGATTTGAAATGCCGGGGACTCTGGCTTTTCTGTAGATGGGATTTAATAGAAAATCTGGAGCCTAAAATACAAGAATTAAATATTTAAAAGAACATCCCAGCTAAAAAACGGATTTCTCCATTATTAGACTAGGACTGGGGTGTCTGCGGAATGCTGTCCATGCTCCTGAAAGAGAGATTAGCTTCTGCCCCATCAAAGAGAACTGAGATAAGCCGTTCAGCCAAACCTCCGCTGTCGCTGGTTCTATATGTATATCTACAGAAGGTACACTAGGGGGCGAAAGACACAAAATATTCTTTTATACTGCTACAGATGCCTTCTGTATTTCTCTAATGACATCAAGAACATTGTGTACCTGATCTGATCATTTTACGGCTCCCTTTGTGTCTAAATGAGTGTGTGGCCCCCACAGCCAACAACCAGATTCAAAGCTTTATTCCAGGCAGATATTAAAGACACATATGTATGAATTACTATATATATATATATATATATATATATATATATTTTTTTTAATTTTTTTTTTTTTTTTTTTAGTTATTATTCTATTATTCTAGCTATTACCTACTTGCAGTCACCGATGCAGCAGCACTGAGACTGGGCAAGATTGTAGGCCAATTAAGTGAGCAGTCCACAAAATGTGTTGACATGCTAATAGGAGGAAAGAGCTGAGCGAGTAGGGAGATGACTTCTCCAGTCTACTGCTGCTCTTTCACAGTCCAGTCAGCAGGCTGGGTGTGGAGAGAAGACAGCATTGTATTCCTTAATGAGACACTCGCACTTTGCCCATTCACGGCAAGGTGGCAATGTGTTTCTTAAGTGATGCCCCACACCTCAGTTATACTAACATTACCAGCAACACACACACAATGTTTCTGCCTGTGCTGCTGCAGGGAAGAAAACCCAGCCCGCCCAGGTATAGGGGAGTATATGACCGTCGGAATGAAAACCTGGTGTTTCCAGGTATAGGGGAGTATGTAAGTGCCGGATAGAAAGCCTGGTGCTTCCAGGTATAGGGGAGTATGTGAACGCTGCATAGAAAATGGGTGCTTCCAGGTATAGGGGAGTACGTGACCGCCGCAAAGAAAACCTGGCCCTTCCAGGTATTGGGGAGTATGTGACAGCCGGATAGAAAGCCTGGTCCTTCCAGGTATAGGGGAGTATGTGACCACTGGATAGAAAACCTGGCTCTTCCAGGTACAGGGTAGTATTTGACCCCCGGACAGAAAACCTGGCTCTTCCAGGCATAGGGGACTATGTGACCACTAGATAGAAAACCTGGCCTTTTCAGGTATAGGGGAGTATGTGACCGCCAGACAGAACACCTGGCCCTTCCAGGTATTGGGGAGTATGTGAGCGCCAGGTAGAAAACCTGTCCCTTCCAGGTATAGGGAAGTATTTGACTGCCAGATAGAAAACCTGGTGCTCCCCGATATAGGGGAGTTTGTGAGTGCCAGATAGAAAACCTGGTGCTTCCAGGTATTGGGGAGTATGTGACTGCCAAATGGAAAACCTGGCCCTTCCAGGTATTGGGGAGTACGGACAGCCGGATAGAAAACCTGGCCCTTCCAGGTATTGGGGAGTATGTGACAGCCGGAAAGAAAACCTGGCCCTTCCAGGTATAAGGGAGTATGTGAGCGCCAGATAGACAACCTGGCCCTTCCAGGTATAGGGAAGTATTTGACTGCCAGATAGAAAACCTGGTGCTCCCCGATATAGGGGAGTTTGTGAGTGCCAGATAGAAAACCTGGTGCTTCCAGGTATTGGGGAGTATGTGACTGCCAAATGGAAAACCTGGCCCTTCCAGGTATTGGGGAGTACGGACAGCCGGATAGAAAACCTGGCCCTTCCAGGTATTGGGGAGTATGTGACAGCCGGAAAGAAAACCTGGCCCTTCCAGGTATAAGGGAGTATGTGAGCGCCAGATAGACAACCTGGCCCTTCCAGGTATAGGGAAGTATTTGACTGCCAGATAGAAAACCTGGTGCTCCCCGATATAGGGGAGTTTGTGAGTGCCAGATAGAAAACCTGGTGCTTCCAGGTATTGGGGAGTATGTGACTGCCAAATGGAAAACCTGGCCCTTCCAGGTATTGGGGAGTATGTGACAGCCGGAAAGAAAACCTGGCCCTTCCAGGTATAAGGGAGTATGTGAGCGCCAGATAGACAACCTGGCCCTTCCAGGTATAGGGAAGTATTTGACTGCCGGATAGAAAACCTGGTGCTCCCCGGTATAGGGGAGTATGTGACCGTGGGATAGAAAACCTGGCCCTTCCAGGTATAGGGGAGTTTGTGAGTGCCAGATAGAAAACCTGGTGCTTTCAGGTACTTGGGAGTATGTGGGCGCCGGGTAGAAAACCTGGTGCTTCCAGGTATAGGGGAGTACGTGACCGCCCGATAGAAAACCTGGTGCTTCCATGTACAGGGGAGTATGTGAGCGCCGGGTAGAAAACCTGGTGCTTCCAGGTATAGGGGAGTATGTGACCTCCTTCTGCTATGACAGTGCATGGGTCTAACAGCCAATCACTAGGCCTGAGCATTGTCACATGATAGAGAAGGTGACGTCACCACTCCCGCCAGACTCCAACACAAGTGGTACATTGAGCTCCAGCAGAGCCAGTAACACCTTAGGAGGGGTCTTTTAAAAACACACTGTCAGTTTGGTCTCAATGAGCAAAGTGATGGTGTCTCTTTAACTGTAAGTGGTGTCATTTTCCTGACTGTGCTCTGTGACAGGGCTGTGTAAATCTCAGGACTACATGGTCAGAAATACAAATACATTGGCTCATTGGCTGTATTTGTATTTCATCTGCCTTGAATCAGCTTTAAATGTAATTGTAATCTGCCTGTTGCAGACATGTAGAGGGAGGAGGCCCCATTATTCTTTTGCCCTCTGGCTTCTAGTGACATTTTTTTTTTCCCAACGACACAAACTTTGGCACATAATAAATATAGAGAATAAAATAAAAGAATGCAGGGTAGAGAGGTTATATACTGCATATACTGTAATGTACAAGCATTCTTATCTCCGAACTGCTAGAGAAACCAGTGGAGGTACAGGTGACAGGCATATGCAACCTCTGTACCTTCAACTGTTGAGAACGTCCCAGCGTGCCACTGGGACTTGGCCTCTCTCAATAATCGAAGGGCAACAAGTTGTCTGCACCAGACCATCCTCATTTAATGTCTCCATTTTTATGTCTCAACCCTTCACAGCCTTTCTAATGCCTCGTATGTGGGTCACTCTCCATTCCCTCCTCTGGTCTCTCCTGACACTTCCATCACCTCACATAATGTACCAAAAGGCACTTCTCAAAAAACATTTTTTTTTTTTCATTTTTAATCTTTTTCTTTTTTATGTATATATTTTTTTGTATATTCGTTTTTAAAAACGTTTCTAAAAAAAGTTTTTTTTTTTCCTTCAAGTTAAGACGAGAGAGTGGCGCGTCACTCAAGTCATCAGAAACCTCCCTGCACACCTATGTACAGAAATGGTAGAAAGGGCGAGGGAAGTAACAGTAATGGAATGCACACATGCTGGGTTTGACAACGTTCAAGACAAAAGTTTGACAAAAGGCTCCATTCCAACCGAGGATAAACCAGTCCCCCGCTCTATCATTAATTCAGGGATCTCCAACAAGTGGCTGGTGAGGCACATGAAGCACACTGTGACTTTGCTGGGGAGGTTCTCAGCAGGTGCTCAGTTGGGACACGTATTGCATTATGCACTTAGCGTGAAGCTCATTATTTTTTTTTTAAAGTAGATGTAAACCCTTACCAGATGCACTGTGGGGTTAATGTACTGAAACTGGAGAGTGCAAAATCTATGTTCTGCAAAGAATCCAACCATCTTCCAGGTTTTTTATGTCAAAGCTCAACCACTTTACCACCGGAGGATTTTGCTGTCTTACGTCCAGGCCACTTTTTGCGATTCGGCACTGTGCGACTTTAACTGACAATTGCGCAGTCGTGCGACGCCGTACCCAAACTAAATTTACGTCCTTTTTTTCCCCACAAATAGAGCTTTCTTTTGGTGCTATTTGATCACCTGTGCGATTTTTACTTTTTGCGCTATAAACAAAAAAATAGCATAAATTTTGAAAAAATAACAATATTTTTCACGTTTTTTTATATGAAATCCCCCCCCCAAAAAAAATGTAAAAATCTAAATTTTTTTACATTTTTGGCCAATTTGTTTTCTGCTACATATTTTTGGTAAAAAAAATCACAATAAGTGTATTTTGATTGGTTTGCGCAAAAGTTATTGCGTTTACTAACTAAGGGGAAGATTTCTGTCATTTTTGGTGTTTTTTTTTTTTTAACGAGTAATGGCGGCGATCTGCAATTTTTTTTGCGGGACTGCGACATTGCGGCGGACAGATCGGACCCTTGACTGACATTTTTGACACTTTTGGGGGATACCAGTGACATTACTACAGTAATCAGTGCTATAAATATGCACTGTTACTGTAAAAATGACACTGGCAGGGAAGGGGTTAATTTTATTGGAGAGGGAGGGGTTAATGTATGCCTGGTGCTTACTGACATGTGTGGGGGGAGGTGACTGAGTGACACAGGGACAGATCGCAGGTTCAGCTATGCTGAACCCTGCAATCTGTCACTGTCTGTCACTTAGGAGATCCGCCCGCTTTGTTTACACAAGCGGGCGGATCTCCACACTCGATTCCCCGACGATCGGGGAAGAGCAGCGGTGATCGCCAATGCTCCTCCCCTGGCCCGACTCCCGCTGTGACTGAAAACAGCGGGAGTGAGCCTCCGGCGGCGCGCGCGCGCCGCCCACAAGGGGAGGAGTCCAGCGACGTAGACCTAGACGATAACTAGCCACATTGCTGCAGTAGCAGCAATGTGAGCAGACGGAAAGTGGTTAATTGAACAATCTGGAAGCTGATTGGCTACCATGCACGGCTGTACCAGATTTTGCACTCTCCAGTTGTAGTAAAAAAAAAACCTGTGTATTATAACAAGCAAGTGTCATAATAATTGCCTTCTCTTAAAATACCATTTTCATCCTTGTTTTGCATCTCAACGTTGCTCATCTCTTTCAGCAACTTCCTGTCCACATGAACCTCTTGCAGCATCAGCTGCACATCATTGCTACTTGTACTGGCATCCTGATGGTGACAACGGTGGACCATGCCTGCACAATGTGAGTCTGCACTGCCCACGTGTAGTCTCCACCAGGACCGTATGTATTTGAGAGACAGGGCAAAAGCATAACTGGGGGACAGTTGTCACCCCATAACAGGAAGTGCCTGAACAAGGCTGAATATTTCCTAATAAAAGCTGAAGATTTAAAAAAAAATTGAAAACCACTTTTTGAATTTAAATTGACAAGCTTATGAGATATTAGTGATAGGGTTTAGATCTACTTTAATGGGATTCTCCAGGAAAGGGTTGAACTCTACTTACAAATGTAATCTGTAGAGTGTTTTACAGCCCTCAACTTTTGTAAAGTTTGAGACAGACTAGTAATCAGGAGCATCTGCCAAAGAAGCCAGTTTGGTTCTGTCATTGTGTATATTGCAGTGCCATCCACTACAACAGTCTGCATCGGCATGTCATTTTATTGGGTCCATAATTCACACAGTCCTTTCTATGTCATTAAAGGTAATGGGCTGGAGGCTTTAAGCCCCGTACACACGCGTCGATAATTGGCCGTGAATTTTCCGCCAACGTCCGATCGGCCGATTTTCGGCTTGTTAGTATGATGCTTCCGACTCCAACGTTTCGGCTGAAAAAAATCTGGTGTGCAGGCTATAAAATTTTTGTTGGCCGTCAACACAACGGCTGATTTTCTGTCAGTCAGTACAGATTTCGGCAGACAAAAATCTGATGAGCAAGACTGGGCATGCTCAGAGAAGAAAAAACACACGGAAAGTAAACCAGCACATGGCATCACTTCTGAAGTCGGTTTTTGTTGGCCAAGAAAATTCGTGTGCAGTCTAGGCACATTCCAACCAACAAAACACCTCTCTGGACAAAAGCCGGACGATCGGTCGGCCGATAATCGTTGCGTGTGTACGAGGCATTACAGTCCTCCTCAGTGATAAGTGGTAACCTTTCCCCAATAATCTGTTTGACACGATTTTTCATTTTCATATATTAGGGCTTATTCAGTATGACATAGAGCAGTTATCCCTTCAATTAATTAATCAGTGATCTGCTTCATACACTGTATGGCCAAAAGTATATGGATCCTCCTCCACAGGATTGAGTTCAGGTGTTTCCAGTAAAGAGTACTGATAATGCTACAACCTACAATGACATTTTACACCTGGTGGTAACAGATTGGGGAAGGTCCTTTTCTGTTGCAGAATGACTGTGCCCCTGTGTATATATAGCCAACTCCATAAAGACATGGAAGCTGATTTACTAAAACTGGAGCAGCTGTGTATAGAAACCAATCAGCTTCCAAAGCTTAATTGAACAAGCTGAAGTTAGAAGCTGATTGGTTACCATGCACAGCTGCACCAGATATTGCACTCTCCAGATTTAGTAAATCAACCCCATAGTTTGACCAGTTTGGTGTGGAGGAACTCAAGTGGCCTGCACAGAGCTCTGAGCACCACCCTAATTTATGAAGAATTGTAATGCAGATTGCGATCTAGAGGTTATCCACCATCAGTACATGACTTCACAAATGCTTTGAGTGAATGAGCACAAATTCCCCCAAACACTCCACTTGTGGAAAACCTTCCCAGGAGAGTGGAGGCTGTTATAGCTGCAAGGGAGGGACAGGCGTTAACCTTATATAAGTGTCCATGGTTTAGAATGGGATACCCAATAAGCTCACATAGATGTGATGGTTGGGTGTCCACAAACATTTGGCCATATAGTGTAGGTAAGGGCTGCCATCCATTGGACATCTGTATTTACTCCTCACTGCCTCAATGATTTAGCCCAGTGTTTCTCAACTCCGGTCCTCAGGGCACACTAACAGGCCAGATTTTAAGTATTACCTTGGGGAGATGCAAACTTGGATACTGCAATCACTGAGCAGCAAATTATATCACCTGTGATGTATTTCAGTTTTCTTGCAAACCTGGCCTGTTGGTGTGCCCTGAGGACCGGAGTTGAGAAACACTGCTTTAGCCATTACACAACCAGCAGCTTTATGCAAATGTGGCTCACAGGTAGATGAAGGAGACTTCTGCTGTTATAAGCCAAAGTACAGTGGATGTTTTATACAACGTTATTAACCAACACATCTGTCTTTTTAGAATTTCCAGTCTCATTAATGAACTATGGAACAGTGATGGCTTACACTGTTAACTGTACCTTCCACTGTCACATGATGCCCTCAGCCATTTTGTGGGCACAAACCAATACATTTAAGTTAGAAAGACTATTGTGTATAAAGCTATCAGAAAAGTGGCATCACTGGGGCATCACACGTGACATTTTGCCAAGTGGATAGTCACGATAATTCCGCAGTAATGTCACTGGTTCATGCTAAACCTGCAGACTGCATAACAGTAACCGAAATAAATAATTGCCAGAACGGTGTGTGCTGTAAATAGGTACACTTTAAAAGGCCAGAAAATATAAAGTACAAGTTAGTGTATATAAAAGACTTGGTGATAATATTTCAGTGGCTAAAGTGGTTGTAAACCTCAGACATGAAATATGAGCAAAGCATATACTTCTATACTGTGTACTCGTCTCTATCCAAAGCACTGAGTGTGGTTTCTATCTGCTGCCTCATTCCTCTGTTATCTGCATGAGTCACTTCTGAAAGTTTTTCCTGACTCCAAGAGATAATTAGTAATGGGGAAGGAAGGCTTCAGTACACAGCCTGTGATAGACAGCCACAGCTGTGCATGTTCCTCCTGTACTGTGAGGTGTGTCCTTTTCCTCCAATCAGGGCTCAGAGCTCTGCTCAGTGGGACGTGCAGTGCAAAACTTCAGATCTCCGCCTCCTACTTTTCAGACCTGAGAGATGCTGTGTAAGAGCCCGTTCACACTGGGGCGACCTGTCAGGTGACCAGGTCGCCGTAGGTCGCCTTCCATAGAGAAGTTGTGGACCCGTTCTAATAGGAGCGACACAAGCCGCTCCGACTTAGAAAAAGGGTCCGGAGCTTCTTTGGGGCGACCCGGAGCAACCTGCATAGACTTCAATGATATGAAGTCCGTGCCGGCCGCTCCGAGGTCGCGGTGCGAGCAGCGCACCGCGACTTCACAGGTCGCCCCGGGAAGTAGCGTCACCCCAGTGTGAACGGGGGTCTAAGGGTACATTCACACCAGCTGCTGCATTACAACAGTCTGGCCAGATCAGCGTAGGACTGATGCTTCAATCTTGTTGCATTGCAATATTAATTTTTTTTTTTAAACAAACTTTATTGAAATGTCACTCAGATGTCTTCTAAAGTTCAACTGGGTGCGAAACAATGAATTGCCCCACACTGAGCTTAAAAAGTATGGGTTGCCATACTATTTTTCTCTGCACACCACAGCAATGCAGTGGTGTTAACTGGGCACACAGGAATTTTGCCTTGTTATGCGGCTGGACTGCAAAGGACTAGCTGTCTACAGCAGTCCCACCACATCTGGTGTGAATATACCCTAAAATGTATGTTTTAGAAGGCTGTAGAGAAGAGAGCACTGCAGATAAACAGGTACAACGTATGTAGGAGGATCTGATTGTATCAGCTGAGGCTGGTCAATTCACTGGGTATATGTAAGGGTTTAAAACCACTTTAAGTCAATATTTCAGGAATTGGGGGCGATGGAGTTGTTATTGTTGTGGTGAAGGGACTACTGCTTCCCTGAATACAGTGGACTTTCATCAATTGAAATCTTTTTTAGAATACAGTATTTTCAGCTTTCTTTGGCTGGTTTCTTTAAAGAGTAACTCAGCCTATAGGTCTTCACTGCTATCTATCCAAGAACATTTTCTAATTTAATAGGGGGGCATTTGATTTTTGTGACCTGTGCTCTCTAATAAAGTATACTTAGGCAGGTAAGTGACATAAGTAGCACAGCACAAAAAACCAAGCTCACCTGTTAGACATGTAGGGGTCTCAGAAGACGGTGAACCTGATTCAAGTCCATTTTGGGCAGCTTTGCCGTAAACAATCTTCCCATCAATAAGGGGCACTTTAATATAAAGGCAGCTGGAATGCCCCATCCCCAGATTAACCACTTCCGCACTGCTCACTAGAGCTCTACTGCGGCAAGGTGGCTCGATAACGTCTGGCGACGTAGACCTTCAGTCACAGCGGGAGTCGGGGCCAGGGGAGGAGCGGTGGCGATTGCCGCTACTCTTCCCCGATCGTAGGGGAATCGAGTGTGGAGATCCGCCCGCTTGTGTAAACACAAGCGGGCGGATCTCCTAAGTGACAGGCAGGGTCAGATTGCAGGGTTCAGCATAGCTGAACCTATGATCTGTCCCTGTGTCACATAGCCACCTCCCCCCACACACGTCAGTAAGCACCAGGCATACATTAACCCCTTGAATACCAATAAAAATTAACCCCTTCCCTGCCAGTGTCATTTTTACAGTAACAGTGCATATGTATAGCACTGATTACTGTAGTAATGTCACTGGTATCCCCAATAGTGTAAAAAATGTCAGTCAAGGGTCCGATCTGTCTGCTGCAATGTCGCAGTCCCGCAAAACAAAATCGCAGATCGCCGCCATTACTCGTTAAAAAAAAAAAACACCAAAAATGACAAAAATCCTTCCCTTAGTTAGTAAACGCAATAACTTTTGCGCAAACCAATCAAAATACACTTATTGCGATTTTATTTTACCAAACATTGGTAGCAGAAAACAAATTGGCCAAAAATTAAAAAAAAATTTGATTTTTACATTTTTTGGGGGGGGGGGGGGATTTCATATAAAAAAATGTGAAAAATATTGTTATTTTTTCAAAATTTACACATTTTTTTGGTTATAGCGCAAAAAATAAAAATCACACAGGTGATCAAATACCACCAAAAGAAAGCTCTGTTTGTGGGAAAAAAAGGACGTAAATTTCGTTTGGGTACGGCATCGCACGACCGCGCAATTGTCAGTTAAAGTCATATAAAAAAATGTGAAAAATATTGTTATTTTTTCAAAATTTACGCTTTTTTTTGGTTATAGCGCAAAAAATAAAAATCACACAGGTGATCAAATGCCACCAAAAGAAAGCTCTGTTTGTGAGAAAAAAAGGACGTAAATTTCGTTTGGGTATGGCATCGCACGACCGCGCAATTGTCAGTTAAAGTCGCACAGTGCCGAATCACAAAAAGTGGCCCAGACGTAAGACAGCAAAATCCTCCGGTGGTAAAGTGGTTAAATGACCTAAATATAGTTATTGACCACAGATGGACATCTGAGAGCTGTGGCCTACACAGTGACGGGCCTATTTATAGCCTGGCATTGACATTATTAGGCTGGTATAATACACATGCACTGGCCATAGGGTTGACGGGCCATCTCTAGAGACAGCTTCTGAGACCTTTATATATATATATATATATATCTATCTATATATATCTATCTATATATATATATAGATAGATATATATAGTGTTTGTTAAGGCGCTGAAAGAGTCTAACTCAAATTAAAGTCCTTTAACCATGCTCACAATACAGGAATGTTCCAATGATGATTAGATTCCCAATATAAGCTCTTTATATACATTTCAACTTGTTTTATATTTACTGCCTCTTAAGAGTCTGAAAAGAAAACTAGAATTTCTTTTGAAAGTACTTCTGTATTTTTCTTTTAAAAAAAACAGTTTGTGTTTTTTTAAAAAACTTTGTCAAGTTCTTGTCCACGGCCCAACATTGTTAAATGACATACAGTAGCCTCATATTCATACGTTATCAACGCTAGACAACAATCTTGCCCAAGGTGCTTACCAGCGAATGCGATACTTATATCGTTTAAAGGACAAACTTCCAGATGGTGGCCAAAAATTACCATGGACTTGATTAGATGCCAAAAAACTTAAATGTCAGACTTTCTGCAACATAGGAGACAATAGTGCGTGTATAGCATGCCGGAACAAAACAAAATTACATCCCTCTTGCCCATAGCAGAAGGGGAATAGAAAACAAAAATGAAGATTAAAAGGGATCGTTGATTTCAATTTCGGCCAAACTGAACTGGAATTAAGCCCATGAAAGAAAGTCTGTCTAGTTTAGCACTAAAAAGAATGCAGTCACGAAGAGGGGTGGGATTTGGGAGTTTAATAATAAAAGAAAAAGAGGAAATGAAAGCTGCCGCTGTACAACCGAGGAGGTCCCGTTCCGATACAATACAGATGTCCTGTCAATCCTCCTCTCCCCCGCCGTACAAGTCAGCCAGTTTTTTAAAGCGGGGGCCCCAGTCGTTCAAGTACTCAAAGTCCTGATCCTCAGAGCTGGAGGAGTTGAGGGAGCTGACGGAGCCTGCGGTGGATCCGCTCCCCTCATAGTCAAAAACCAGCAGCGAATCGTAAGGTGGCGCAGTGGGGTCGTTGTCTGCCGCTCTCAGGCCCTGTGGGAAAGATAGAAGGAGTTTAATAAATAATAATGAAGTGTAACATATTGGAGGCTGCTCATGTATGCAAAAAGTTCAAGAGCACATGTTCTCAAACACAGAATTACCACATTTTTGCAAACAGAAAAGATTGCCAGTGCATTGGTGCCCAAGATTTTGAACACAAACCCCTGCTCTCAGTCATACTAAGAAAAATCTGTATGTGCATATGAAAAGGCAGGGCTTTTTTTCAGCGGGAACGCAGGGGAACGCAGTTCCGGCACCTCCAGTCTGAATGTATGTAATGGCAAAGGGGTGCTGGGGTCAGTGGGGTGAGCTGAATGGCCTATTGATGCTGGCTGCTGGGTGATCTACTGTTGCTGGAGTGAATATATTGTTGCTGGAGGGCATTTTGTTTGGGGGGGGGGGGGCTATTGTTGCAGTGGGGGACTTATTTTTGCTTGGGGGAACTATTGTTGCTGGGGGGCTATTGTTGTTGGGGGGGCTATTGTTGCAGTGGAGGATTTATTGGGGGAGGGGGGGTGGGCGATTGTTGCAGGGGAGGATTTATTGTAGCTGGAGGGCTATTGTTGTTGGGGGTCTATTGTTGCTGATTGCAGGGGATCTATTTTACTGTTTTTTCTATTGTTGCAGGGGAAGATTTATTGTTGCTAGGGGGAATCTATTGTTGGGGGGGTCTATTGTTGCTCATTCCAGGGGATCTATTTTACTGCTTTTCTAGCTATCATTAACAAATTCTATTCAAATTACCTAGAACCGCAACATGATACTTGGTTCTGTATTCTCTAAAACGGGGGGTACTGGGAGGTGGGTAGAGGGTGGAACCAAAGGACAGCGCTCGGAGGTGGGTAGGGGGTGGAGACAAGGGGTGACTCAGAAGAGGGGAGTACCTGTACCTATTCTCTGAGAAAAAAAGCCCTGTGAAAAGGTCTGATATTTCTGTCCATCCAGACCTGAGATTAAGGCACACGTCACAGTGGGTGACACCACCTATATTTTGGAATACAGCAGTGACCTATCTCCACCCCCAGATTTTTGATTGGGTAGTGACAAAGCAGCAGGAGACTGATGAAGGCACCTCCCTGCTCACTCTGTTGTCCTCTATGCTTACAAAGCAGCAGGGCAGCCGCTTTTCATGGAACCCAGAAGCTAGTGTAGATCACTGGAGTACATTGATTTCCAGCTTCTAGGGATCCCACAGATATGGTATAGGGATAGTTGGAACAATGTAACTATGTAATAATATCCATACCGGGAATTCTTTACAGTGGTTCTAAAGGCAGTTCGTTTTTTTTTTTTTACCTTCATGCATTCAATACATGCATGCTCTGTGTGTGAATGGACAATGTCCAATCACAGAAGCACATCTTGGAAGCAAGCCTGCTCGAGTGCCCCTATAGCAAGACACTTGTTTTTGGGGGCACTCAGCAGGTGGGAGGAGCCAGGAAGCAAGTTTGCATTTTCACTCATTTATTTAACAAAAATATTAAGGCTCGGTTCACACTATTGCGATGCGGGAAGGCTGCGAATTCGCAGCCTGTTCCCGCATCGCACACGCACCCCCGGCAGTTCACACTGCCATATGCGATCCGCTGGGGGTTTCAATGTAATCTTAACGACACCCCCAGTTTGATCGCATATCGCAGTGCGATCGTGCAGTTCGCACAGGATCGGATCGCACAAGTGTGAACCGCTGTGTGATCCGATCCTGATGCGGCAGCAAAAATGCCTCCTGTGCGTCTTTGCTGCGGGTGCGGTGCGAATTTAGCCATACAAACTGTATGGCTAAACTCGCACCGCACAGCTGATCGCATGTCATGTCGGAGCAGTGCGCTCCGACATGACATGCGAACCCGGCACACGCAGAAGTGTGAACCGGCTCTAAAACATATAATGGTGTACAATGAAAAAGTAAGTACACCTTTGGCATCAGAAGCTGGCATTGTCCTCATTAGCACAAATTTTTTTTTTAAAACTCAGACATTCACTCAAATATATTTTTTAGCACTTCTCCATGCAAAATTCAGGTAAGATGTTTGTTGGTTTCCTTGAATGCATTTGCCATTTCAAAATCCCCTATACATAATTTTAACGGAAAATGAAATCATGGCTTTGACTAAGTTTATCCATAGCCCTGTATTTATTCTTTTTGAGCCATTCCTTGGTTGATTTACTAGTGTGCGTCTGATCATTATCATGTTGACTCGTTTCTGCTTCAACTTCAACTTTTAGGCTGATGACCTTATATGCCCTACAAGCAGAGTTTGATATGATGTAGAATGTATAGTTGACACTATTATTAAATACTTTTAATGTATAGTTGGCACTACACCACTTGCAGATTATTTTCCATACTGCAAGCTGCCCTGAAGTAGCAAAGCAACCCCAAGCCATAACATTTATACCACCATACTCCACAGTTAGTATGAGATTCTACTCCTTAAAGACTGCCTATGGTTTGCGGCAAACATGCCTACTGTAATGGTGACCAAACAACTCTCTTTTGATTGATCAGTCTTCACCAAATTGTTCCCAAAGGTCTCCTCTTTGCCTATAGGTTCAATGGCAAACTGTAATCTTGCTCTAATGTTCTTTTTGGGCAGTAAAGACTTTTTCTTTGTCGATTTGGTGCAATCTCTTTTCGATTGTAGATGCATGCATTTTGACGCAACTGTTTCAAGAGTAAAGCCCCGTACACACGTACCGATTGTCGTTCGAACGATCGGCCGTCTTTTGTCCAGTGCTGTCGTGTTGGTTGAAAAGTGCTCAAGACTGCACACGAATTTTGTCGGCCAACAACAACCAACTTCAGAAGCGATGTCATGTGATGGTTAACTTTCCATGTGTTTTTTCTTCTCTGAGCATGCCCAGTCTTGCTCATCTTGTTTTTGTCGGCCGAAATCTGTACTGACTGACGGACAATCGGCCGTTCTGGTGTTGGCCTACAAAAATTTTATAGCATGCAGACCAGATTTTGTTCGGCCGAAAAGTCGCAGTCGGTTGTCGGAAGCATCATACTAACAAGCCGACAATCGGCCGATCGGACGTTGGCCGAATATTTACGGACGACAATCGGTACGTGTGTACGGGCCTTTACCTGAACAACCTGCATACAACTTCTGGGATTCTGGTAAACTTTTTAGCATCAATATAATATTTTTAAAAATTCTTCTAGCATCAGTCAGCTTTGGGGCTTCGTTTGCTGGGCCAACCAGCCTGGACAAATTTAGCAGTGGTTTAAAACTCTACGCCACATGTAGATTATTTTCCCTACAGTGGAAAAGCTGATTTCAAACCATTTATGGAACTTTTTAAATCTCTTGCTAGACTCCTGGGCATCCACTACCTTTTTTTCTGAGGGCCTTACAGGGTTGTCCAGATCTTGCCACGATGTCACACACACCAACAGCACAGAGAACACCACACCCTAGAGGTGTGAGATATAAGTAAGGTGGGTTCCACCTAGACACTCTATAACAGTGGTCTCCAAATTGCAGCCCTGGGTCTGGATGTGGCCCCTTGCTTGCCTCTATCCGGCCCTTGGGGCACTTTTCCATCCACAATTGCCACTAATTATAGGGCACCATTCCTCCCAATGACATCAATGATGAGATGCTATTCCTTCCACTGTTATCAACAATGGGGCACTAGTACTTCCACTAAAACCGATAATGGGGGATTTTCTACTCCCACTTGCCTCAGTCTGGCCACCCTAAAATCTGAAGTTCTGAATGACAGTAAACTAGCCCTTTGTTTAGAAAGTCTGGAGACCCCTACTCTATAAGCTAATCAAGATTATGAAAATAGATAAACCATGTCAATTGTTCAAGTATTTTCATCTTATCTGTGGGCACTATTTGAGTCTAATGTCTGACGGTTCAATTATGCTGAGAAAGTAAACCATTTTCATGGGCTACAGTTTATCACATGACTGTATTGGTTCTACTTGGATGATAGATCACAGATAGCAGACATTAGTCACTAAAATAGCACCCGGTCACATTTCTAGTGATTGATACTGAGCACAGTGTCACATGGATGTATGTGCAGCTTAAATCATTTAGTCATTTCTAGAAAAGGGAAGGAGTCAAAACTCCATTTGATAGGTAGCAGAGCTCATTGCCCACTCTACTGAACACAAGGGGAATACATCACAGCCAGGCATTACAACCTGGGTCTCCACAACTAGAGCTAAATCACTACTGTGGGTCTTACTTCATACTTCATGAACCACAGCTCAACCTAAGAGATATGGCTGCTGCTTGTTAGAGATACTAGTTCTTGTCTTTATGCATTTGTCAGCTAAAGCCCCGTACACACGATAAGAAATTCGGAAGGGAAAATTCGAAAATTCGTCCGACGACCGATCTGCCGATTTTCGGATTGTTAGTATAGTGCTTTCGACAGCCGACTCCGACTTTTCGGCTGACAAAATCCTGATGTGCAGGCTATAAAATTTTTGTCCTCCATCAACACACGTCCGATTTTCGTCTCATTAGTACAGATTTCGACGGGGAAAAATCTTATGAGCAAGACTAGGCATGCTCAGAGACGAAAGAACACATACAAAGCAATCCAACACATGACATCACTTCTGAAGTTGAATTCTGTCATACAGGAAAATTCGTATGAAAATAACCTCTTCACTTTCCACATCAGACTAGCATGCCACAAAAAATAGACGACAGATCGTTCGATAATCTGATCGCGTGTACGGGGCTTTAGTGCACATCTGAAGAAGAACGAACTCCTTTATGTTTGAGATATGGTAGTAGCTAAATGGATGGGAGCATTGCCTGGTATGCTATAGACCCGAGTTCAAATCCATTGTTTAGCTAATTTTTGTGACTTGCAAAGCCTTGTAATTGTGAAATAGGAGAATAAATACTTCAGTGTTTGAGTTGTGGTGGTAGCTTGGAGGCTAAGTGTAATGGCAGGTTTGCTGGAGACCTGGGTTCAAGCCTCACAAAGGGAAAGCCTTGTGGTGCTGTGCAAGTGACCTCATCTCCCCAGTACTGCCTTGGGGGAAAACCATGTTGCGGTGGAAGCAGAAAAGGCTAAAAAACTGCAAAGTACAAATTGTTTTCTGGGCTGCCCCAGCAAGACAGCCCATTTTTAATGTTGCATTGATATCACAGATTTTGGACCAAAGGAGGTGTGTCCTCAACCTAATGTGATGCCCACATGTGTTACAGGCCTGTGGGGGCCTGGGACTAGAGCAGACTGGTGGGGTGTCAATGGCCTCCAGACTTTTACTCAGGGATTTGAACTTGAGTCTACTGCGCTTTCAGTGATTTGCCCTTGGGGTCTATGGCGCTTTTGTGGATTTGAACTTGGGTCTATGGTGCCATGGTCAATACTCTTTATCCTCTGAGCTATTCACCTCTGCTCAATGGTTTTTGTGTTTGTTCTCCTACTTTAGGAGTTGTTAGGAACTGAAAAGGATAAGCCAGGATTTGAACCAGCAACTCCAAAATCTCTGCTGGCCCTTGGGCTGGCTGCTAAATCACCAAACCAAAGCCCAGCTCTGTTTTATAGGTTTAGCAGATAGCACTTTTGACATCAACACTTAGTAAATACAGACATAGTATATAAAATGGGATTCAAGCTCCAAGCCTCCAAAATTACAATCAGGTTAACAGTGAGCTATTGAATCAGCTGATTGAGAAGACTTGCTGACAAAATTATAGAGGTAGGCTGTGAAGTCTATGAAGTTAATGATGTCTGTAATAATCCTAGCTCTGGGATTGAAATCCAGGGCCCAAAACTATAACCAAATAAGCAGTAGGTTAATTTACTATTCCATCAAGTCAGAAAGTTGACAAGACCCAATGACAAATTAAAGGGGTAGGCAGAGCAGCATCAGTTATGGGACGATAGTACCAACTATAGTAATTCTAACCCAGGCCTCTAAAACTATAACCAAATAAGCAAAACACCATTAACTACAGGAAACTCATATGTATTTATGGATGACAGTCACAAAAAAGAACAGAAATCTTTCTATCAGTGTGTGGCTCTATTAGTTAATGAGGCCATAGTTTTGGAAGTGTGTTATTGATTCCTAGTATTGTAAATGTAGGCTTTAATTTCAGCATTGGCAGTAATTTATTGCATTTATGATGGTAAGATTTGGTGATGACAATTTGAAAATATCAGCCATTATTTCCAGCAATGGTGCTGACACATGGAGTTGGCTGTTAGCAGAAGGGTAGGCAGTGATATTTTTTATATGTTGCAAGCCATCATAACAGCTAACACCAGTGTTTGAATATTGCCTGAGCTTTTAGGCTTTTCTTCATTGGCTGCATAGTGGATAAGTTCAAGATCCAGGGCAGAAATTTTCACCTAGGGTTCCTCCAGAGGTAGTAAGTGGTTCCTTGAGCAGTGGCAAAATAACCTCCCATCTCATGGTGTCTGCATGTTTCCAGATCCAATGCAATTTGGCAGGGTCAACAGCAAGATTGCAAAAGTGACATTCTGATCCCCACTGTAAGGGGGAACTTTCCCCACTGTTCACCACCAATGTAAGAAGCATTGTCCCATGACCTCCCAATGGACTAATCGTTCTCTGAGACCTGATAATTAGTTGAAGACTTCCTCTGGGGTAAAAAGATTGAGAAAGAAGAAGAAGTCTAGGGACTTCTTATGTGAGGATGAAAAGGGAAGGTAGAACCAAGCAGATACTACCATTTGTTCTTTTTTTTTTTTTACAATTTTAATTTTTTTACATACTGTGACCAGAGCAGTTCTGTGTCACCATAGATGTGATCAGGATTTTTTTTCACTATAATTGCTTATTACAAAGATGACCTTATCACCGTTATGAGCAATCATTTTATGAATCGTATCCATTCATGTGCCATTGTGTACTATTGTGATAGCTGTGATTGGCTACAGCCTCCACATGGTACAGGTCCACTTTAAATAGCCCCTGTACCCAGGGCTGCTGTTAGAAATCATAAGGTCCCATAGAGCCTACCTGGCAGGGCCCATCCGAATAAATCAAAGTAATATCTTCAATAAAAATACACTAAAATCATTACTGGCGGACACAAACATAACAGGCAACCTGTGTGAATTAGCCCCTTTTTAATTGTTCTTTTACATTTTTAAAACTATTTTATTTTACAATTTTTAAAAATTATTTATTACAATGTTTAAAGTCTGGGGGTTTCAGACTGACAGGAGGGCATACGGGGGGGGGGGGGGAATCAGAAACAGACAGAACTGGGAGGGGGCCGGGGAAGCAATTACAGGAACAATGCCCTGTGTCTGTGTCTCTCCCTGCAGCAGCTGAAAGCCGGCACAAAGGAGAGAAACAGGCTTTCAGCTGCTGCAGAGAGCTGCACAGGGCATCCTTCAGTAATTGCCTCTCCGCCCGACCATACCGATTTCCCCTGCTGTTTGGGCCCCCCTATGTGCCTGAGCCTCCTACAGGAGGACTGGGGGTCCCCCCCTATCAGCGGCATGTGATCACTTTTACCAATCACAGCTATCACAATAGTACACAATAAATGCCTATGAATGAAAGCCATTGTGTACTATTGACATGTGATGGCTGTGATAGAACACAGCTATCACATGGTACCAGGACCAGCCCATTACAATGATTTGTCTTCTGCTGTGTTCAGTAGACACAGTGGGTGACAGATCATGCCACACTCCTGGAGGAGGTCCTATGATGTCCACTCAGGATTAGAAAGCTCCCCCCTCACCGTCATTTTACAGTATGTTGGGGTAGAAAAGAGTTTATGTACATGTAAACTTTGGATATAACATTTAGTCTGCTCAAGCACTGTAAATCCTCAACCCCTGCATTTTTTTTTTTTATTTACTTGTTTTCACTGTATTTTACCTGCTGTTGCATCTCAGAGCTGCTGATCTCCAGCAGATTTTTTCAGCCACTTCCTGTCTACTTGCACTTAAAGCAGTAATATACTCCACTTTTTAACTTTTACCTACAGGTAAGCCTATAATAAGGGTTACCTGTAGGTAAAATTAATATCTCCTAAACCTGCACGGTTTAGGAGATATTTGTCCTGCATGCAGCCGCTGACACCAGCGGCGCAGGTGCTCTGAAGGTCTGACGGGCCTTCAGAGCTCCTTGCCGGAAAGTGAACTCCCGCACCCATGGGAGTGATGTCATCGTGGCTCCGGCCACTCACAGTGCCGGAGACTCCGAACCCGGAAGAGACGCCGAGGGAAGATGTTAGCTCCCTCAGCAGTGTCCCGGCGACCATGTGGGGGCTTCGTTCTAAGGTAAGTATTTCATAATGAGCTAGTATGCAATGCCTTTGTCCTGCAGGGTTTGTTTGTTTTTTGAGGATACAACCGCTTTAGGTGATGGCTTTGTTGCATTTCCTGGTGCAGTTTTCCTAACAGTAATAATAGTAGTCACCATGCCTAAATAATGTGTGTTGAAATAGCCAACTGTAGTCTCCATCGGAAGCCCATGTGACAGGGTGACAATACAGGACACAACTGAAAGACTGAGACAGACCCTTTAACAGGAAGTGTAGAATAAGCATCTTTATGGCAGGATCACCAGGTATTGAATAAACGAGAGCAGCAGACTAAACATGTATTTATGGAATTGAATTTTAAAATCACATTAAAATTGTTAACCTTGTTAATGCTTATAAAATAATTTGGTGAATGGGTTGGTGCCCCCAAGCACTTATATAAAATCTTGGTGCATCAATGTAATCAATCATTAAAAGTCATAAATTTTACTTTTGTATGAACAACTTGGAATGTATGCAAAATCAGGCTTTCAGTGAAAGTTCTCTAGAACAGGGGTCTTCAAACTATGGCACTCCAGTTGTTCAGGAACTACAATTCCCATCATGCCTGGTCATGTCAGAGTTTTACAATGCCTCATGGGATGTGTAGTTCTGCCAACAGCTGGAGGGCCGTAGTTTGAGGATCCCTGATCTAGAGGACCTTCATATTTTGTTACCCTCGTTATCCTAAGCAGCAGTAAGGGTTTTACAACGGTACCTGTTGGCTGTGTTTTTTGCCTTCATCTTTCTACCTGCTGACCCACTTTGCTAGGACAGCCTGTTTGTGATAGGCTAAACTTACAGAACTCCAAGCAAAATGCATGGCCCTGACCCAGGGGATTTGTCCTTAACAAAGTCAGTGACCGCTGTTATTGTAATCTATTGATTTCATAAATTTGTAAAAACAATTGATACTGAACAAAAAAAATAAATAAAAATCATTGTGAATAAGCTTTACAAATAATGATGTAGCTGGATTTTGAATCAGGCTCCAATGTTTGTCAGAGAAGCTAACAATCTACGACAGCCTGCTACTGTATAACCACAGAGGACTGCTTATGATTTTGTGGGTTCCGTACATGTCCAGGACCGTATTAGCTGCTGCAAACTGTGTGATACCCATCCAGAGTTCCTTGTTGAAAAGCAGCAGGGACCGAGCGGTACTTGAGTTTATACGACAAGTGTTCCCCTCATATAATGACAAGTGCAAATTAATGTGCACCTGTACTGTATTATTTGGTCTGCAATTGCCGAGCTCCTTGTGAAAATGTCTGTCTGTAAATACTTGGAGTCACAGATTCAGAACAAGCATGCAGTATTCAATGTGAGTATTGCACATTTGTTCCAGGTAATGACACATAAGGGTTGATTTACTAAAGGCAAATAGACTGTGCACTTTGCAAAGTGCGGTTGCTCCAGAGCTTAGTAAATGAGCAGAAGCTCTGCTGACTTTCATCATCCAACCGTGAGTAAGCAAAAATGCTTTTTTTTTTTTTCTCCTTGCATGTGATTGGGTATTCTTTGCAAAGTGAAGCTTTACCTCATTTACTAAGCTCTGGAGCAAGTGCATGGTCTATTTGCCTTCAGTAAATCCACCCCATAGTATTTAAGGCATTAGATCAGAATATTCAGGGGAGGTCAGCAATGGCAGGCTACAGATTCATTCAGTACAGATTTTCATCTATGACCCATTCACACTTGAATTTTACCAAGCTAAAATGCATTTCAGAGAAGTCATTCTTTCCTATGTGACTGGTTTGCACTCATATACTGCAGTTTAGTGTGTTTTTGAAGGGAAAGGGCAAACCCTACTTGTGTGGGTAGATGTGCATGCAAAGTTTAATAGGCTTTTACTGTATAGCACTGACCCCATAAGGACTGCCAGATTTCACATTTTTGGGTCCCCCTGAGTTACCAGAATACATAAATGTCAGTTTCAAGTCCTTACATTCTCCTTCCTTGGCTCGCTCCAATAATCAGTCCAGGGGTATTTTGGTTGTTTTGTGTTTATTGTAAATTAGGGAATAGGGTGCTACTCCAAATTAACTTTGCACAATGGTTGAGGACTCCTATCTTCAGGTACAGCCAGGCTGTTGAATCACCCTGCCACCATGGGTAATTTTAGGTTATGGGTCCTTTCACATGAACGATCCGATCAGATCCGCCTGTCAGTTTTTTAGGCGGATCTGATCGGATGCTCCATGCATCCCTATGGAGCAGCAGATGTCAGCGGAGACATGTCCGCTGACACCCACATCAGATCCTGCCCATGAAATCCGGATGGATGGAAACCCTATTTTCCATCTGTCCAGGGGATCGGATGAGAGTGGACAGATGGTCCGCTCTTATCCGATTCCCCCATAGAGAGCAGTGGGGCTCTGACACCTCCCTGTCATCTGCCTGCTCAGGATCGGTCCCCGCTGAACAGAGAACGGAGCTCATCGGAAGGCGGATCGTGTGAAAGGTCCCCAAGTTTCTTTCCTCCTGATAAGGTGAGCTTAGCAATTATCTTCATGACACTTTCACTAGCATCCTCTTTCCTTCCACTGCTGACACCCATCCACTGACTATACTACAGGTGGAGTGGCCCCCCTCAGGTCAGGCCCCTTGACACGAGACCCTGTACTCACAATACTGTGGTCCCAGGGTCTCCAGTGTCTCCCCCTCAGTCAGCTCTCCTGGACCTCTGGGTTCAGCTCCTCTCATCCATTCCTCAGGCCGACCTCCTGTGACTGCATGCCACTGCTACAGAGGAGGAGGCAGCCGCTCTCCAGCCAAAGACCTCTCAGCACATGTGCTCCTGGCTTTTATACAGTATCCCCGAATGCACTGAGGCAGCCTGCCCCCTGCCAATCACCAGGACTGTATCAAAGCCTATGCATCCATTTGTCAGGTTTCCTAGCACTCTCCAACATGCCTCCCTATAGGACCAGTGTGAAACACTCCTCTAGACATAATAAATTGCATACTGAGCAGACCTCACTACCAGATCCTACTCTCTGGTAGGCAGAGAACAATATAGATATACCCGCAGCCCCTCTGGTAAACAGATAAGGCTTAAAACTATACTCTCTCACTATCACCTACCTAGGAGGGTGCTACAACTGTCTGCAACCTATTGTACTACTTCATCTTCTCTATAGACCATGAACATTTTGGAATATGGTGGTGTGTAGAGATCCCATGAGATTGTATGGTATGGGGAGCCCTCCCATGCTCACCCTTCCTCTCCCGTTGGGATAAGGTGAAGCCATTTCTTTATTCCTTAGAAGTTGACACAAAAGTGTCCAGCCTAGCATGGAGGCTGCATCCTCTCCAGCACTGGACAGGCCCCCCCTATGTCATACAGACAGACATGCAAAGGCTAGCCTACCGTAACAGTTACCAAATGCAAAAATCACCAACATGGTTTGCAGATTCTTTATTACTTTTCAGGAAATGACCAGCACAGGAAAAACATAACACCACATCATACGTACATAGTGTATGTCTAACATAGCTTTTAATACAACAGATCTACACACAGCACAGCTGCAGCAAAAAAAAGAAAACAAGGAAGCAGAGGGATTTTAGGTCCCAAAGAGGAATGGCGCTGTGCTCAAAGCTATTTTCAGGCCCCCCCAACGGTGTTTTGTTGATTTCCTCCCAGGAACACACTAACTGAACAAGATTTGTCTGAGCTCTTATAAGATAATCTACATCATATGCACTGTAGGAGAGGCCTGAAGGCATGTTTGTTGGAAGCCAATTAGCTGATATCGGCAAACATTTTCAGTATAAAACTTTCCCTGGCTGCACATAATCATTTTCTTTATTAAATGAGACCGATTGTGTGCTAATGATACTACTGCCTGATGGTAACTTAAACTGTGCAGTGCATAGAGCTATGATGATGTCATAGTACTTAGACGAGGCAATGCCAAGGGCGCCACAGCGGTCCAAAGAGGGAACTGGTGATTTAACCTGCCAGAAAACACCTACAACTCAAATATCAATTTTGAATGAACTTACCCTTCCAATGGTTGTGGGCCCTTACCCAATTCACAATTACTCCCCCCTTCCCAATGGATTGCCTAAGTCCCCCACATACCCCTTTTGCCCTTTACCTAAAAATATATTTTGGTTTTAATCCACATAGATAGCTAGGAACAGAACAGCTGAAAGAAAACTAAGGATTGCATTTGATTTATTTAAATAATGTCATCTGACACAGGGATCGATTTACTAACGGCAAATAGTCTGCAAAGGTTTGCATGGAAACCCCTATACATTCCTGTGTCGGTAAACATAGCCTACATTACTACTACAGTGTATGCCCTTATTGAACCTTTAAACCAGTGTAGAAATGGACTTTATTTGCCTTTAGTAAATCAGCCCCATAGAATGTGCAGTTGCTCCAGAGCTTAGTAAATTAGGTATAGCTTCACTTTGTAAAGAATACCCAATCACATGCAAGGAAAATGGGGGAAAAAAACCCCAGCATTTTTGCTTGCACATGATTGGATGTTGGAAGGCAGCAGAGCTTCTGCTCATTTACTAAAGCCCTGTATACACGCAAAGAAATTTCCGCCGACCGGTCGTCCGTCTTTTGTCCAGAGTGGTGTCTGTTGGTTGGAATGTGCTCTAGACTGCACACGAATTTTCCCGTACGACAGAATTCTACTTCAGAAGTGATGTCATGTGTTGGATTGCTTTGTATGTGTTCTTTCTCTCTGAGCATGCCTAGTCTTGCTCATAAGATTTTTCCCCATCTAAATCTGTACTAATGAGACGAAAATCTGAGCTGTTTTGTCGGAGGACAAAAATTTTATAGCCTGCACACCAGGATTTTGTCAGCCGAAAAAAGTCGGAGTCGACTGTCGAAAGCACCATACTAACAAGCATTTTCCTGGCTGAATTTCTTATCGTGTGTACGGGGCTTAAGCGCTGGAGCAGCTGCAATTGCAGAGTGCAGTCTATTTGCTTTTAAATCAACCCCATAAAGTCCATTTCTACACTGTGAATTAAAGGTTCAATAAGGCCTCGATTATAAGGGTGTACACTGTAGAGTTAGTAGTACACTATATACTGTAGTAATGCAGGCTGTGTTTACCGACACAGGTATGTCCAGGGGTTCCATGAATCCCTTTGCAGGCAGTCCCATTCATTTCTATTGGGACATAGTGGCTGCAAAGACACAGCTGCTGCTCTTGATTTGACATCCCTGGGGGTGCATGGCCCCAATCGCAGACGCTGTTTGTATTGGGCTGTGCAAACCCCATGGATGTCATATTGGGGACCGAGGCTGTGTTTGTGCAGCTGCTGCATCCCAATAGGCATAAATGGGGCTGGATGCACCTAGCACCCCTGGATCCCCTTTGCAGGTAAACAGGGCCCTCGTGCAGGCGTAGTATGCCCATGTGAACAAGGCCTAATGCACAGAATAATCCTGGATCAATATTTGAAAACATTATTCAGAGGTGTAGTCCTGTAACCCTATTATCTGGTTCCCATATCCCAAGGGTACCAGTACCCCCAAAACCCTAGTTAAAACTCATCTTCATCTTTTTTTTTTTTTTTACCCCTTCCCCCTCTCTTTTTCTTCTGGGTGGTGTGATGATGTCATGTATCCCCCCTCTTCTTCCTAAACAGTAGCAGTGAGCAATCCCATGTAAGGACAGTTGTGTGCTGCTCAGTCAGGAATGCTGGGAACACGGGCTGCATTGAGTCAATGATTGGGGGGGGGACGGGGGACAGGTGACAGCAGTAGGATGAAGCTGATCATTTGTAGGGGACAGGACCAGATAGAAAGTACTGCAGTGCATTATTTTGGAAAACAGCCAGTGTGGTAGCTGGAGTTCTGCTCTGAGAACCTTTGGACTAACAAAAAATAAAGTTTACTTTCACAAGTTTTGCTGTAGACGGTGCATGATGAGACTAGGGATCCACCGATCTGACTTTTTTGGTCCCGATCCCGATCTTTTGCTTTGTGAAATCGCCGATCCCGAGTCCGATCGGGAAATACTGTTTTGTGAGCTTTTAACAAAATAATACTTCCGGATCGGTATCGGCAGATACCTTATAACATTGTGCATTCATAATCTAAAATGTCATGGGTTTAGTCTTTAAGAGGTTAAACTTCCCTCCATCCGGCAGACAGAACGAAAAGATACATTGTAATCATTGTGTTTACTTAACTGGGAGAGTTGAAAGGCATTTGCAGGAGGCTCTTTTTTTTTCTTTGACAGCTGTTCTCTGCTATAAAGAGCGAAACCGGATCGGCCCGCGGATCTGTTAATTTTACCGATCCCCCGATCCAGCTATTTTGCCCGTATCAGGGCCGATTTCCGATCCGAATATCGGATCGGTGCATCCCTAGATGAGACCCTCCCCCATTGCGACTTTGGCCATTTACTGACATAAGCATGGTATGTAGGCTGAGGCAACTTAACAACTGACAGATAAAAAGACAAAACAATATGTGTTTATTGTAATTAAAAACATGGCTGCATTTAATATTCCTGACTTCTGCCAAATGTCTCAGAGGAAATCAAATCTCCATTTCATTAAAAATCAGGAAAGGCTTTTCTGTAATAAAAAGAGAGTGAGCGCACAAAGAAACATGATATCCAATGTGCTCCGCTGACAACATTCTGAGCTTGTCATTTATACAGAGAGCTCGAAATCAGAAATTCTCTAAAATCTACATTCTATTTTGTTAAGCCAGCTAAACATCAAAAGTTCTGCTCAGCTCCTCTAATGACGTCAAATTAGTATCCAGGTCCTGAAATGCCAACATGATATGCCTCCTAATACGGAGCAGATGGTTATAGCGATAGGATTAAATCTGAAATGGGCAGCTGTATAGCCAGGGAAGTGGTTTTACAAAGCATCCAATACGACTGATTGAGACCTAATTACAGGTCTAAATCCAAATCCCATCACATGGCCAGAGACTTCAGGCCAGACACAGCAAGTGGTGCATGTGGCACCCATGTTGGATGTGATTAGTTATGTTCCAGCCATTTGTATTAAAGCAGAGTTATCTTTTCTGAATTACAGTGCGGCTCTTCCTTTCAGGGAAATGTTAGATGTGAGGCAAGACAAATATCACCTTTGTAGACAGTATATAAGGGATCGTGTCACTTTATCATAAAAAGATCATAAAACCATCCAACATGTCCAATAGACAAGTGCAATTTGTTTCATTTGGATTCGTTTTTCAGAGATTTGGATGTATCCGAATTTCCGAAAGGACGTGGAAACGAATGGCAACAAATCCAAAACAAAATTATAACAAAAAAAAAAAGAAGAAGAAGAATGCATTCGTTCATTTGGATGAGGTCATGAATTCTTTCTATAACATCTAGGATGTCATCAGTGGTCCTGGCTAGCTCACTAGATTGCTTTAAAAAAGGCCTGGATTCTTTCCTAGGTGTACATAATATAAATGGGTACTAACATTTTTTTTTTAGGTAAAGTTGATCCAGGGAATATCCGATTGCCTCTCGGGGGATCAGGAAGGAATTTTTTTCCCCTGCTGTAGCAAATTGGATCATGCTTTGCTGGGGTTTATTTTGCCTTCCTCTGGATCAACAGCGGGTATAGGATTGTATGGTTGGGTTTTCAATACTGTTTTTTTTTTTTTGGTTGAACCAGATGGACTTGTGTCCTTTTTCAACCTGACTAACTATGCAACTAAAGAACACCCCACCCTCCTATGTTTATCGGTCATTCGGCGAGAATATCTACACAGGACACACTGTGTTCAGCAGGCTTTTTTGTGCAGGTTGGCATTCATCGTGAGGAGGATAGATCTACTTCGGGGGACATTTTTTTGTTTTGTTTCTTTTTTTAAATAAAGGATTTGTCAAAACTGTCCCTGGGTTTTCATTTACTTTTAACTTATTTTTTTTTGGTAAATGGGGGGGGGGGGTCTGGGGGCTTTCATATTCCAATAAGTTACCCCTCACACCCCCATAACCACTGGGCCAGGGTTGTGGGGAAGAGGACTTGTGTTCACATAAACCGCTGTGTTCATGTGACTATTCCACACCGCTCAACCTCTGAGATAGAAAACAGGGGCATATTTTAGACAATGGGCACACCATTACCATCCTTTCAATCACACAGACCATTGGAAACTAAAGGGTAAGAGTGACAGTTAAACAGTACATTTTCTTTATACAGATCTCCACACCAGAGATCAAAGAGGAATAATTAAGAAGGGACAAACAGGGGAGAGTTGGGGCCTATACTATTTCATTATCTACTCCACGTACCTGAAATCAAAAGATATCCATTAGCACACTTAATACAGTAAAAAAAGGAGCATCTAATATCAATGGGTACCATTATACAGTAGCAATTATGTAATAAGCTCTACCTCGCTGATGAAGTCGGCGATGTCTCCTGGGTGTGGTATGACAGGTCTGATTGGATACTGAGGTTCGGCTCCTACTGGCCGCTCATCCACCCGTCTGACACCGGCCACTTTGTTTAGGACATGGTCCAAGGTCTCTGGCTGCTGTAGTTGGCTTAAATCATAGTCCTGTTTGATGAAATGTATTGTGAAGGAATAAGAGAATGCTTGACTATCTCAACAAAATCTACACAGGAATATTATTATTATTATTATTGTTATACAGGGTTTATATAGCGCCAACAGTTTACGCAGCGCTTTACAATAAAATACAAGAGGGCTAAGAGGGCCCTGCTCATAAGAGCTTACAATCTACACCTTAGATTTAGTTGGATCCAGTCTAGTGGACTTAAAACCCAACTTCCAAAACAAAACAGGTTTTTTAGGTTTTGGTGTAGGAGGGGGTTAGAACCTCTCTCAGGTTTGTATTGCCATCTGTGATCCTGGTTTCCTCTCTTTCAAAAGTGAATGCTCAGTTACAGTGCATGGCATGGTACTAGTATATTTCAAATGTTTTTATGACCGTCGGGAAACACTAAACCGTTTTTAAAGTATCCGAAGAATGGTCAATTGGTCTCCCCTTCATTCTGCCATACTGCATCAGGCAAAAGCAATAAATGCTCTTGCTAGAAATAGATGGAATCTAAGTCTAAATATGACTACAAATCAAAGTATAAGGCTGCTTTAAAGTGTAAAAAAATAAAATAAAAATCCACCGTGTAATAGAAAAATATTAATACCTACCAGGCCTGCTGTTGGTGACTGCAATACTTGCTCTCTAGCAGGGCTTAGCAAGCCGCAAAAATGCTTCAGCCCTCCACTGCATGGTGCCTGCAAATACATTCTAGGGACCTAGCGGACAGCTCTGTAGGGGCCCCCTAGTGACGTAGCAGTCAGCTCTGCAGGGACATACTGGTGACAGAGGGTGGAACCACAGTGTGCAACAGGAAACAAGAGGAACCGACACACCTGGAAGTGTCGGTTGCGAAAAATTCTAGTGGCCAGTGTAGTTCTGCAAGTGAAGACTGGAGTCACCGGCAGCACGGTTGGTGAATAGTAGTAATGTTCTCCTTTTACATTATTTTTTAAGTGAAAGATTGACTTTAAGACCACTTTGTGACTTATTTAAGTAAGGTGATGTTACCTGGTCCTCTTCTCCTCCTCCTTCCTCATCATACTTCAGTATATTGTCTCTCACATCGTCCTCTGGGTCAATGAGCAACTGCTTGGTGTGCCTCTCCTTCTCCCGGCGCTTCATCCACATGACAAACAGAAGGACCATGGCTGCAAGGAGAAAACACTGGATCAGTTATCCACCGACATCAATCCCCAGACAACAGTCCGAAGTTCATTACAAGTGGCAATAAAAGTTATCTTTAACAATTTATTTTCCAGGCTTGTGAAAATCTGAGTGCCTGTTTCTTCCGCTGCTGTGGCTATATTTGTATGTCCACCCTGGTTAACTATTCCGGTTTTTATATAAAAATCACCCAACTCAAAAAAGAGTCAACTAATAATACCTCAATACAAAAAAGTGTCACAGCAGGCTGCCAGAGAAACAATATACCCAAACACAATCAAATAAATATAATAAATGAGGTGCTGTGATAACAGATAATAAACACCACAGTGCTAAAAATGTGAAAACGGTGTCAGCCGTCATAAACAGTCCCAAACATATTCTTATTAGTGTAAAGTTCTTCCCATATGTGCCACAAATGCTCCCGTGCTCAACAACACTCCCCAGCAGACTAATATTAGCCATACACCAGTCTAAAAATCGTTCAAACTTATTTTCAAAAAAGAACACACGGTTGTTAAGAGCAAATGATATAGCAATAATGTATTGACTGAATTTTGAATGATAAATCGGTCAATGGACATGGAAGAATCCGTTTCTCATTTGTTTTTGGCTTCTGGGTCACATATGCGCAGTACCAATAGTTCAATTTTTTACCACTTCAGCTCTGGAAGGTTCCCCCCCCTTCTTGACCAGGCCATTTTTTGCAAAATGGCACTGCGTTACGTCAACTGACAATTGCGCAGTCATTGCAACACTGTACCCAAATAAAATGCATGCCCTTTATTTCCCACAAATAGAGATTTCTTTTGGTGGTATTTGATCACCTCTGCAGTTATTTGAAACAAAAAGCGCTCATCTAAGTCTTTATGGACCTTGCTTTGTGCTCTGCTCCAAACCATTTGGTGGGAGGGGGAGATAATGGTGTGAGGTTGTTGTTCAGGGGTTGGGCTTGGCCCCTTAGTTCCAGTAAAGGGAACTCTTAAGGTGTCAGCATACCAAGACATTTTGGACAATTTCTTGCTCCCAAGTTTGTAGGAACAGTTTGGGGATGGCCTCTACTTGTTCCAACATGACTGCACACCAGTGCACAAAGCAAGGTCCATAAAGACATGGATGAGTGAGTTTGGGGTGGGGGAACTTGACTGGTCTGCACAGAGTCCTGACCTCAACCAGATAGAACACCTTTGGGAGAAATTAGAGAGGCGACTACAAGCCAGGCCTTCTCTTTAACATCAGTGCCTGACCTCACAAATGTGCTTCTGGAAGAATGGTCAAAACATTTCCATAGACACACTCCTAAACCTTGTGGACAGCCTTCCCAGAAGAGTTGAAGCTGTTATAGCTGGAAAGGGTGGGCCAACTCAATATTGAACCTTACGGACTAAGACTTCATAGCTATGAAGGAGCACGGCTGCCTGTCCATCGGCAGCAAGCACGCTCAGAAACGCGTCGCACTCTTGTGACATCATCCACCCACTACCACTAACTAAGCCTCGGTTTCCCCTGATGGATTCTCAAGCCTCATTCCCACCCCTGCGCCATCCACCGTAATTGCCGGCAATGGTGAAAAGGTGACACACTTCCTTCCGATGGCGGCGCTCACTGGATGATGCACACCCCCACCCGGGATACATCCAGGAGGGTGTTAACCTGTACTTGTTACCCTGAACCAATGTGAGTGTTTTATTACACATCAATAAATGCTTTAAAAGTCTACACTTAGAGGCGCCTCTACTTTTTGTTCATCCTAGTCCTGTTGGAACCCCTGGCTTATTGGTTCCCCTGATGGCTGCCATATATGTTGGACTCCCTCCCCTACATAGACTTACATGGACTTTTTGAAACAAAAAAAAAACTGTGCGGCAGATGCCCCGGTTATATATGTTTTTCCTAATGATGTATATTCTGCCTGTGCTTCTGTTGCAGATTTTCCCTCTCACTGTCTGGCAGGGAAATCCCTTCCCCAATAGCTGTAAAATCTTGAAAGGGGTTCGAATCCTTTTCCACTATACCCAAATCTAAAATGAAAACTTTTTCCTGGACTTGCACTTTACCTGCAATATTTAATGCAAAAGTGCAGGTAATTATAGCGTCTATAGATATTGCATGAAATGAAGACTTCTGCGAACCGATCTTGTAGTAAATATTGATTGAATTAGTGGTGTGGTGAATGCCATGAATGGCGTCATTTAGGTTATGTGACGGTAAGGTGCAGTGATAGGCTCCAAGGACATCTTATCACTGCACCAGATCATGGCAAAGTTTTGACTCCTTCTAGTATCCAAAAGTATCAATTAGATTGAAAAGATTTGGTGTGTATAAATAAAATGTACAGAAGAAGTCAGAGTGTTTTATAGTAAAGCCATGACACCGTGTTTTTCCTCTTTTTTTTTTTTAAAGCAAACTAAATTCCCTAAAGCAAAAAACTAAAACAGTGAAAGCTTTCAAAGTGGCTCAGCATCACCCCACAATGAAAGAACATCTCCCAATTACCCTTCAAACAGAATTAACTTCATGTGATGCTCGGCTCCTGGATTTTAAACAAACATGAAAGTTAAACATATGCAGAAATAACAAAACGCACAGGCTCGGTGATTATTCTCGGTTGCACTCCATGCTAATGATTCCTCTTGATTATGGTCACCTTGCTGCCAGTGCTGAGTGATTGGAATAATTTTGGGTATAAATGACAACGTCATGACATTGTGAGCTCCAGCAAGGAGAAAACGGAATGCAAGCAAGAGGCCTGGAGAGGTGCTGACACTGCCACTGTCATAGGTATTGATGAAAGACGGACATGGGAAATAAATACTAAATCCATCCATATCTGAGAGGAAGCTTAGATACATGGAAGAGTGATGGCAGAACAAGACCAAGGGTTCCATCAAGTCTATGCAGCCAATACAGTGCATCCGGAAAGTATTTACAGCGCCTTTACTTTTTCCACATTTTGTTACAGCCTTATTCCAAAATTGATTAAATTAATTTCCTCAAAATTCTACAAACAATCCCCCATAATGACAACATGAAAGAAGTTGGTTTGAAATCTTTGCAAATTTAATAAAATTTAGTACAAGTATTCACAGCCTTTGCCCAATACATTGTTGAAGTTCCTTTGGCACCAATTACAGCATCAAGTCTTTTTGAGTATAATTCTACAAGCTTGGCACACCTAATTTTGGGCAGTTTCTCCCATTCTTCTTTGCAGGACCTCTCAAGCTCCATCAGGTTGGATGGGGAGTGCCAGTGCACAGACATTTTCACATCTCTCCAGAGATGTTCAATCTGGATTCTGGCTGGGCAACTCAAGGACATTCACAGAGTTGTCCCGTAGCCACTCCTTTGTTATCTTGGCTGTGTGCTTAGGGTCGTTGTCCTGTTGGAAGTTGAACCTTTGCCCCAGTCTAAAGTCAAGAGCACTCTGGAGCAGGTTTTTATCAAGGATGTCTCTGTACATTGCTGCATTCATCTTTCCCGTGATCCTGAATAGTCTCCTAGTTCCTGCCGCTGAAAAACATCCTTGCAGCATAATGCTGCCACCACCATGCTTCACTGTAGGGATGGTATTGGCCAGGTGATGAGCGGTGCCTAGTTTCGTCCAGACATGACGGTTGCTAGTCAGGCCAAAGAGTTAAATCAAGCCAGAGAATTTTGTTTCCCATGGTCTGAAAGTCCTTCAGGTACCTTCAGGCAGACTTTCATGTGCCTTTTACTGAGGAGTGACTTTCGTCTGGCCACTCTACCATGCAGGCCCAATTGGGGAAGTGCTGCAGAGATGGTTGTTCCTCTGGAAGTTTCTCCTTTCTCCACAGAGAAACGCTGGAGCTCTGCCAGAGTGACCATCGGGTTCTTGGTCACCTCCCTGACTAAGGCCCTTCTCCTTTGATGGCAGTTTGGCAAGGCGACCCGCTCTAGTAAGAGTCCTGGTGGTTCCAAACTTCTTCCATTTACAGATGATGGAGGCCACTGTGCTCATTGGGACCTTTAATGGTGCAGACATTTTTCTATACCATTTTCCAGATCTGTGCCTTGATACAATCCTGTCTGAGATCTACAGACAATTCCTTGGACTTCATGGCTTGGTTTGTGCTCTGACATGCACTATTAACTGTGGGACCTTATATAGACAAGTGTGTGCCTTTCCAAATCATGTGCAATCAAATGAATTTACCAGAGGTGGACTCCAATCAAGTTGTAGAAACATCTCAAGGATGATCAGTGGAAACAGGATGCACCTAAGCTCAATTTTGAGTGGCATGGCAAAGGCAAAGTGAATAATTACGTACATGGGAGTTTTTTTTTTTTTAAATTATGCAAAGATTTCAAACAAACTTCCTTCACGTTGTCATTATGGGGTCTTGAAACAGTCACACACACAATGCCTCCTGCTCTTAGGAAAATGGCCCCTCCAGATGGATATGCTTAGATCTTCATTACGCTTAAAAGTGGATAACCAAGGTCTTGCTGCCCCCAAAGACTTTGGGGAAGTTTACAACACTGCAACCATACAAAACACACAGAGGGCACACTATCTAGTATATTATCCTGAGACAAATAATTTGTTTATTACTGCATTACAAACGTAAGTGTAGACTTGGAGGAGATCGCGCTGCATCTCCCTTCCAAGTCTAACCCTTGTATTTACACAAATCATTTGGAGTTTTTTCCTCTTATGATGTACTTCATTCATGGGATATAACACTCATTATACTCCTTTTTATATACTCTAAAAATATAGAAGATCTCCATCAAGTGGGAAATATAGCTACACCTAATCTTTGGACCCGAATCTACGTGGCCCTAAAGTAAATTACGTTTATCACCTTACTTTCTCATTTTTTCTCCTTTTTCTTTTTAATTACCAGCCGAAACACACAAAACTTTTTTATCCAATACAGCATTGTTCCTGCAGCTCCCGGAGAACCTCTGGGGAGGCAAATATTTCAGGAAGTGGGCAAAAAATGAAATATGTATGTTAAATTATACTTTATATATATCCTAATCTAACCTACAGTATAAACTACCATTATTGATAATTTATTTTTATCAATTCCAGAATCGGTAAACATATCCTTGATAAAGGCTGTTACTGGCCGAAACATGTCGGATTACCGATCAGGCCCTTTCTCTGCATCAACCCCCATCCCTTGATATGAGGAACAGCAGAGCAGGACCATTTACCCATTAATGTCCAAGTCACTTATTATCACGTGTAACACACATTTTCAATACTTCCTCTTCACCCAGCACAATGGGACTTTACCCATTATTTCACTCGAGAATTGTGTATACCATCTACATATGTAAATAAATTTTATCTATAAATTGTATTACTACCTTGTACCTCTCTTACTCCTGCCCTTAAAATCCCACAACTGACCTGAGGCACCACAAATTGACACAATATACTCTTGGGATGGTGGCAGAAAACTACTATTTCTTTCCAATATAAAGATCCAAAAAACCTATCTAAAAACACGGTAAGGATTATACTCACAATATTGCAATAGTAAAAAGTGCATCACAGATCTCAGCATGTTCCATCCAAATGCATACAACAGAAACTGAAGACCCCCGTGGGTCCTGTGTGATGCACTTTTTAATACTGCAATTTTGTGAGTATAATACTTACCGTGTTTTTATAAAATAAATTATTTGTCTCAGGATATTGCAATAGGTCGGTGCGTCCTCTGTGTGTTTTGTATGCCATTATGGGGTATTGTTTGTAGGATTTTGAGGAAAATAATGAATTCCATTTTGGAAAAGGGCTGTAACAACAAAATGTGGAAAAAGTGAAGCGCTGTGAATACTTCCCGGATGCACTGTACATAAGTGGTCATGGCTATAGTGCGGCAGGGATATGTGAACCACAAAACTGGCTGAACAAGATTACAAATCCTTTTTCAGGGAAAATGTGTATTTCATCATTGTATGTTGTCACTTGCCTGGTGTTTAGAAAGAACGTACGAGTAGAAAAAACCTGACCTGTAATAGAAGGTACAAATTCCAGGGCTGAGTTGGAGCAAGAATGTGCAAATCGGGTCCGGTGATTTTTTTTATACACTGATCAGCCATAACTTTATACCCACAGGCAGATATTGTGCAAAATAATCTCTTTGCTGTGGAGGATCAGGTTCCAGTCCTGACGTCACCTGCGGTAGCTGCATTACTGTAGGTGATGTCAGGACCGGAACCTTAAGTAGACAAGGAGGCTAGTCTATGGTGTACAGAGGTGGTGAGACCGATACAGGTCCATCCCATGGAGAGAACGAACCGAATGTCACCTTTACATTTATATGCGATTTGATTGTTTTAACATGTGAGAGTGGCTTTCTGCTTGTTAATATATTGTGTTTTACTTGGGTACTGAACTATTGGGAGGATAACTTTGCTTTTTTCACAATGGCCATTTATGAATCCTGGGGAAATACATCATATCCAAACGCTGGATATTTACATGTTTTATGCCAACCATGAGAGTGGGTAGCCATTGAGATTTGATGAGTGCATATTTGTTGGGTAGAGGCATCACCAGTGCACGCGAGGTGGTGTGTGATTGATAATAATCTCAATGGAAGAAGATTTAAACACTTTTGCTTTGCACTATTTTGGTGGACTATATTTATGGACTTTTAGTTATTATAGACGAAAGCCTATAATAGAGCATAAATCACAGCGCCACTTTGGAGTGATAATTAATTTACACTTTGAGTACTGACAGATATTGATTATCTCATTACAATGGTATCTGAAAATGGGTGGGATATAATAGGCAGCAAGTAAACGTTGTCCCTGAAGTTGATATAATGAAAGCAGAAAAACCTGGGCATCATAGTTTGTTGCGTATGGGGCTACATAGTCATAGACCAGTCAGGGTGTCCACAGCCAAAAGAGCCTACAATAGGAACGTGAGCTTTAGAACTGGACCACAGGGCAATGGAAGAAGGTTGTCTGGTCTGATGGATCACATTTTCTCCTATACCATTTGGATGGATGGGTGTGTGTGCACGCGCATAACTTACCTAGGGAAGAGATAGCACCAGGATACAGGATGAGAAGGCAAGCAGTGATACTTTGGGCAATGTTCTGGTGGGAAACCTTGGGTCCTGACATTCATGTGGATAATACTTTGACATGTACAACCTACCTAAACATTGTTGCTGACCAAGTACACCCCTTCATGGAAACCATATTCCATAATGGCAGTGGCCTCTTTCAGCAGGATAATGCGCCCTGCCACACCACAAAAATGGGTCAAGAATTGTTAAAGGGAACACAACAATTAGAGTGAGGTGTTAACTCGGCCTCCAAATTTTCCAGATCTTAATCCATCGAGCAACTGTAGGATGTGATGTAAAAACAAGTATAATCCATGGAGGCCACTCCTCTCAACTCACTAAAGAATCTGCTACTGATGGCTTGGTCTCAGATACCACAGCATACATTCACAGGCCTAGTGGAGTCCATTCCTCACCGGGTCAGGACTGTTTTGGTGGCAAAAGGGGACCTACTTAATATTAGGAAGGCGGTGATAAAGTTATGGCTGATTGATGTATATGCACATGTTGTGTTCCAGGTCTGCTATACACTAATAAGGATGAGCTCAGGCATGTTCAGATCCGAATCCAAACCTACCTGAGCAATCCCGCAAGGAAGCTGTCACTATCCTTGGCCAAAAGTGGCTGAGGAATTCCCCACTCCACAGCCGCATGCATTAGTGTGGCCTGGGGTGTCCAGGGATGCCTTGACGGCTTATGAATGGCCAAGGACAACTTCCTGGCAAGATTGCGCCTAGGATCCAAACACTCAAGAGCTCATACTCACAAACTAATGATAAATGGATTAGGAGTGTGCACCTTTACAACAAGTTTCCTAGATGGGTTACCTTTCAGGTAACTTGCGTTGTATTAGGTGGAAGTCATGTTGTCTATGAATATTTTTTTGCAACTAATCTCTACAATTTTCTTAGAGATAAGACCGGCATCTAGGCTTACTCTAATGGTCTTCATGAACATGAGCATGCATCCTCACTTACTGAACAGCAGATCACCAAAGCTTGCATGTTCCACTACAATCTCCAGACAATTGCTGGGCACTCAGAGATTTTGATTCAAATTCGATCCATGAAATCAATAAAATTAACCCTCGAGTGTGCAAAGTGATTTTCTACTTGATTGGATATCATTTGAATAAATAAATGCTGGAGAACTTTGTTGATATGACAAAGGCAATCTGAAACTCAAACTGACCGTGTGTGACCTGCTTGAGACTAGCATTACCCAACCTGCCGAGACAACTA
>NC_138778.1:198886013-199051013 GCF_965119305.1 Pelophylax lessonae | reverse complement strand
ATACTACTGCGGCAGAGTGGCTCGTTATCGTCTGACGACGTAGTATTAACGTCGTCAGACACTCCCCCTTCTGGGCGGAGGCTCGCTCCCGCTGTTTTCATTCACAGCGGGAGTCGGGCCAGGGGAGGAGCAGCGGCGATCGCCGCTGCTCTTACCCGATCGTCGGGGATCGAGTCTGGAGATCCGCCCGCTGTGTGTAAACACAGCGGGCGGATCTCCATAGTGACAGGGAGTGACAGATCGGACTGTTCAGCATAGCTGGACATCCGATCTGTCCATGACTCACACAGTCACCTCCCCCCCTACACGTCAGTAAGCACCAGGCATACATTAACCCCTCCCTCTCCAATAAAATTACCCCCTTCCCTGCCGGTGTCATTTTTACAGTAACAGTGCATATATATAGCACTGATTACTGCAGTAATGTCACTGGTACCCCCAAAAGTGTAAAAAATGTCAGTCAAGGGTCCGATCTGTCCGCCGCAATGTCGCAGTCCCGCAAAAAAAATCGCAGATCGCCGCCATTACGCGTTAAAAAAAAAAACACCAAAAATGACAGAAATCTTTCCCTTTGTTAGTAAACGCAATAACTTTTGCGCAAACCAATCAAAATACGCTTATTGCGAGTTTTTTTACCAAACATATGTAGCATAAAACAAATTGGCCAAAAATTTTTAAAAAATTGGTTTTTACATCTTTTTTGGGGGGAATTTCATATAAAAAAATGTTAAAAATATTGTTATTTTTTCAAAATAAACGCTCTTTGTTTATAGCGCAAAAAGTAAAAATCGCACAGGTAATCAAATACCACCAAAAGAAAGCTCTGTTTGTGGGAAAAAAAGGACGTAAATTTAGTTTGGGTACGGTGTCGCACGACCGCGCAATTGTCAGTTGAAGTCGCACAGCGCCGAATCGCAAAAAGTGGCCTGGACGGAAGACAGCAAAATCCTCCGGTGGTAAAGTGGTTAAAGTCCATGTGGTTGTAAAGACAAGCGTCCCAATACTTTTGGTAATATAGTGTATGTGTGTATTTTTTTTTTTTTTTTTAATAAGGAGGTGATGAAAACACTGAACACTGTAATACATTTTTCAGAGGAACATTAATGTTCTAAAATTGCAGGAGAGGAAACAAAATCAAATAAGAGATTGCCTTTTGAATGTAATGGCTGTTTAATACCCTGGGGTGAAATTTTGGCTCTGGTTTCCCCACAGCATAGCACAAGGCAGTCACCAGATGCCTTGTTGGGATTTTAGTTTTCTATATCTTGTGAAGAAAGTTACACTCAATCAAGTCCCCATCCAGGTCCCTTGCTGGTGCTGTTTACAGGTGCGGGGAACCACTAGTCCAGTCCAGCACTGCAGATGGTCCCTCACAGGCTGCCCCTTATGCAATGGAGGATCCTAAGTGAACCCCACCAATAGAAAGTAAGTATCCACATCATGCGGACAACTGAAGAAGGTAACAAAGGAAAAAAAAGAGAAGATTCGGCATTGGAGGATCACATGACCACAGTAAGTAAAATGAGCGTGTAGATTAGTTTTTGTTTTTTTATTGTTTTTTTTCCATCAATCAGTGGGTAGAGATGGGCAATAAGAGCAGACACGCATCTACCTCATCAGAGATTCAAGATTACCTTTATTATCTAGAAAGGTCTCTGCTTCTCTTTCTGACTTTGTTTCGCTTTGTTACCGAGGCCTGACTTCATGACAGTGGAATTGCAGTTCTTTTGGCTTAGCCATGAAGTCAGTCTGGAAAGGCACACCTCAGTATCTAGTTAGTGAAATAAGAAGTCGGAAGGGTTACAGAAGAGGCATTTCCCAGTTAGTAATGGTCATAGCAGATATCGAATTGGTGACTGGTCCTTGATCAGAATTCCAGGAAATAAAAATAAATAAATAAACCCCCGTCTCGTCTCGCCTCACTTTTTTTTCTTATACACCTTATACCTTAAATCCAGGTGTTTTCTAGCTGGTCATGTGAGGTCTTGGGGGTCCTCTTTTTTGCCAGCATTGGTCAACTTTCTGTATTGCGGAGAATGCCACCCTCTGCTGTATTGGGCTTTGAGCCCAGGCCAATGTGGTAACGCACCCACAACCATTATGTTCATGGCAGTCTGGGAGCATAGGAAGTGGGTTGAACAACAATGGCTGCCATTCAACCCAGAAGAGGACCAGGGGAGCGCAGTCTCTAAGGGGGGCAGCTCTAAGAACAAGGCAAGGGCTATACATGTGAAAGTGCTGGGCTGCTCATTCACTTTTTTTTATTGTTTAATATATTTATTTTTTTTTTTAATATTAAGCCTTAAGCATAACTTTTCCTTTAAAAAGGTTTGGCTTACAAATATTTCTCTCATTCACATGCCGGATACACTGGAGGTATCATTTGCATTTTAATGCAGCTCTAGCCTGTGACCTTGGCATGCCCCCCCCACCGTCTTCCCCTGATTCTTGCCCTCCTACGCCACAGCCAAGAGGTCTGAGCCCTGCTGAAAGCCCCAGGATTATGAATATGATGAAACATTGATTACTTGTTACTTAGTAACCAACAAATGTCTATACACAACACAACGAGGCCTTGTCAATATATGAAGAAATACCAGACAAAAATGGCCAACAATTCCCTTTAAGCGATTAGAACAGCCATAAGTCCTTTTCTCAGTATTCAGTCCTTGGTATTATCAGCATCACCCATTCAGTATGGCTGCTTCAACCTTAACAGTGTGACCACATTGTCTGAGCCCACTGTTATTAATCTAAACACCCTCCTGATATTGCTTGTATGATTGTGTTTGCCATCCTTCCAGTGCCTTATGATTGTCAAGACCTGCTATGCACAAAACATCTAGAGAAGAACAGACCTGAGTTTGCATTCACACAGCTCTCAGCCTCCGCTCACAATAAAGTCATACCTACGGTATACTATATGCAATTGTACAGCATGGCCTTGTGATAATTCTTACTTTCAATGGCAGCAAGAAAAGCAACAGAACAGGTGGCAACATTTCCTGGAATCTGCAATTCATCCTCCACTGATGCTGGACACTTGACCAAACACTTCAGCCAGAAGAAGCTTTCTTACTATTGCTGAAGGTGGAAGTTATTAAAATGTAATCTGATTTACTTAGCTGGTGTCTTTATTTTGCAAGACACAAATATTGGGTAAAACCTCTCACTTTAGCTAAATTCCCAACTCTCAGCCCACCTAAGCTAAGCTGCACTAACCCCTCACCCCAGCTGCCTTAATTCCTTGGTTGTACTTCCATCTTTTTCAGCCTGTCCAGCATACAGTATATTCAGTGCTGGCCACTGAGTCCCTATTTCTATGAATGTGGCCATATATCAAGACTGCAGATCCTCAGTCTATTACTCCATTCAAGTAAATGGGAACTCGGCAAGCATTGAAGAGATTTTCATCAGACAAGATGTAACAGTGGAGTTAATTAAGCAGCAGGAGTGGTGGTTGGTGATAGTGCAGTTTAGTTTAGAAGAACTGGGGGGGGGGGGGGGGGGTTGGCAGTTTTAACGGTACACCTTTCCTATAGGTGCCGGTCCCATTTATGAGATTCTATCAGTTTGTGCATTTATCTGGTCAAATGTCAGATTCCTCATAGATTCCTATGGTCTTAACCACATGTGTCAAACACAAGGCCCAAGGGCTGAATCTGGTCACTAAGGTATTTTATGTGGCCCTCACACCCAGGTCTTTTTTTTCAACCGGAATGTGGCTGCCACCTCTGGCTCTAGCCCTATTGTCAGTGAGAGAGAAAGGCAGAGCTGCCTACACTGCTAGGAGGCCCTGGAGCTGGGATGGGTAGGTGAGATGTGGGGAAGCTTAGGGACGGGAGAGAGGAAGGGCTGTGGAGGGAGATGTGTGCAGAGGTGGGGGATGGAGGAGAAAGGTGAGGAGGTCAAACCGAGGAGGGGGTGGAAGCGAGATGTGAACAGCCTGTGAAAAGAAAGATGAACCCTGCATAGCACACTACTCAACCCTGTACTTTGTACACAGTGCACCCCTGAACTCTGCACTCTGTGCATAAGGCACTCCTGAACTCTTCACTATGTATGTAGCACACCCCTGAACTCTGCACATAACTTACACCTGATATTTATTGTCCTTTTAAGATCATCCCACTATTATTGCAATTTGGCCATGCCTACTGTTCAATGCATTTCAGCAGGGGGGGGGGGGGGTTGAGTTCCTGCACCTATTCTATAAGGAAAAAAAGCCCTGGAAAAATTTATATATGCCCTCTTCCCCTCTCTGTCAATCCTTGCGCTGGCTTTCACTCACCCAATGAATAAAATTTTTTTTTTTTTTTTGAAAATTCTTTTTATTTGTTTCAAACAGAACAACATACAAAAACACAGCCATTGGGCATTCCCTGGCTCAACAACAAGACAAAAAAGAACAAAATAAAATAAAATGAAAAAATACACAGCAACAAAAGGCAAAAACAACCCCAAACAAGGCTGCACCCAACTGCTACTTCATAAGGGTGTTCAACGCACAAGGATCCCGGTGACAGGAGCAATCCGTTCACTGCGTGAAGGTCCATCAGTTCAATAAAGAAGAAGATCTGAACAGAGTCCACTGCATGTAGGGGAAATAATTAGCAATAGCAAATACAATTAAGGGTCCTAAGTCAACACAGCAGGGCCCCCCGCATCATTGGTAGTATCATCAGACTCCAACCAAATGTCCCACACCTTTGAGAATTTTTGCGGGCAACCCCTATTAGCATAGGTCGCTTTGTAAAGTGGGATTACTGAGTTCACAAGAGATTTCCACGAGGAAACGGTGGGTGCAGCAGGCTTCCGCCAGTGGAGAACCACCATTTTCCTAGCGTAGAACAACAGAAGTCCTAAAAGAGTGCGAGACGCCACAGAGTGGGCCAGATCATTCACAAGCCCCAGAATACAATACTTCAGCTTTAGAGGCACGCGGATGGTGGTCACTCGAGCAACAAAGTCCAGAATCCGGGTCCAGTACTCCACCAGGGGTGGGCAATGCCAAACCATGTGTGTATACGCGGCGTCCGGCGCTCCGCAGCGCCAGCAGACCGCAGGCGTATCAGGGAAGGCCCTGTGCAGTCGGGTCGGGGTTAAATGAAACTGATGAAGGATTTTAAACTGCACAAGGCGGTCCCTGGCGGCCACCAGGTGACGGAACGGGTAATCCCAGACGTCCTCCCAGTCCTCCGCATCAAGGCCGGGAACCTCTGCCACCCAGAAGGCCTGCAGGACCTCCAGCCCCGAGTGCACACTGGGGAGCAGGGTACTATAGATAGTGGAGAGTGGTTTTTGTAAGGTCTCGTTTCGGAGAATGGCCTCTAAGTCCGCTAGCGTGAAGTCGCAAGAAAAATTACCGAACTGTTTGTGGAAGGCATGGCGGAGCTGCAGGTACCTGAAAAAGTGGGAATTGGGTAGGGAGAAATCGGCCTTCAGTTGGTCGAACGACGCAAGCTCCTCCCCCCGACAGATGTGAGAGAGAGACAGAATGCCCTTGGAGGCCCACACGGAGGGATCCGGAATGGAGAAAAACTCCGGTAACTCCGGATTCATCCATAGGGGGGAATTCGGGGAACGCCGACCAGGTCCCAGCCGAATGTAGGGCGATTGCAACTTCCATGCCTTAATCACTGCCAACATCGAGACAGTGACAGGGTACGGGGCCCTCGGTCCACGCAGCAACAAGTTACGTAAAGCCTCATACGAGCCCAGCAGGCCCGCCTCCAGGGCTACCGCAGCATTGGAGGCATCCGAGATCAGCCAGTTGTGTGCATGCGTCAAAAGTCCCGCCACGAAGTAACGGAAAAAATCCGGACACGCCAGTCCCCCCCGAGTCCAGGGTCGCTGTAGGATCGTCAGTCGAAGCCTAGGAGGGCGAGAATTCCAGATAAAAGTAAGGATGCGAGAGTGGAGCCGACGAAAAACGGCCTTCGGTATCCAGACAGGGGAGTGACGAAGCACATATAGGAGAGGGGGCAACAGCTTCATCTTGACTAGGTTAATGCGGCCAATCAGGGTCAAGGGGAGAGTAGCCCAGGAGCGCAGCTTGGTCCCGAATTTCAACAACAAGGGAGATAAATTAAGATCGCAAAAGTCTCGAATGTCAGGGGATATCACTATGCCCAGATATTTGAGCCTGTCAGTCCAACACAGGGGCAAGGACGGGTCCGCGTGGGCACGGGCCCCCGCGTCCACCGGAAGGATGAGCGACTTGTCCCAGTTCACTCGCAGGCCAGACAAGGTGGTGAAGACTGCCAACAGATCCAGGGCCGAACGGAGCGACCGGCCGGGGTCCCGGAGGAAAAGGATAATATCGTCAGCATAAAGCGCCAACTTTTCCTCCAAGGACCCCACCCGGATCCCCCCGACCGCCCCGGAACCACGAACAGCCGCCGCCAGAGGCTCAACAGCCAAGGAAAACAAGGCAGGCGAGAGAGGGCACCCCTGGCGAGTGCCCCGCGCGATCGAAAAGGGACAAGACAGCCTCCCCCCCAACTTAATCTGAGCACTGGGGTGAGCATAAAGCATGGCAATCCATTTACAAAAAACAGGGCCAAAACCAAACCTGTCCAGAACTAACATCATATAGGACCAGTCCACCGAATCGAATGCCTTTTCTAAATCAAGTGCCACCATCACACGTGTACTCTGAGCCTCCGCTGGGACCTGCAAATGAGTGAACACTCTGCGTATGTTAATATCAGTGGATTTGCCTGGCATGAAGCCAGTCTGGTCCATGTTGACCAAGTAGGGAAGGACCTTCATCAATCTGTTAGCAAGCAGTTTGGTAAGTATCTTCAGGTCATAATTCAAAAGGGAAATGGGCCTGTAGGCCGAGCACAAAGTAGGATCCTTCCCCGGTTTATGAATTAAGACTATGTGCGCCAAAGACATGGACTCCGGGAGAGCTCCCAAGTCAAGGCAAGATGCATAGGTCTTCAAAAGCCTAGGAGCTAGTTCAGAGACATACATCTTGTACCAATCCCCCGGCAGGCCATCGGGACCAGGGGTCTTCCCAGGGGGAAGGGAGCGAATAGCCAGCTCGACCTCCTCCAACGTGAAGTCCGCCTCCAGGAGAGCCACGTCCTCCGGGGCTAAGGTGGGCAGCGCCAGCTCCCCGAGAGACCCCAAGTCCCGACCCCCCGGCGGGGGGGGGTCCGCCCGGTACACACGTTCATAGAAATTACGAAATTCCAGGAGAATATCAGCAGGATCCCGAAGAACACTGCCATCCGCAGATTGTATGACTGGAACCACCGTCTGGAACCTAGAGTCCGCGGACAAGTTAGCCAAAAGCCTGCCGTTCTTGTCCCCGGACTCGAATATCCTGGCCCGCAGCGACCCCACCTCCGCCTCAGCGGCCGATGACACATGTAGGTGCAACGCCCTCCGAGCCTGGGCCAGGGAGGAGGACGCCTCAGGGGAGGGATCCAAGGCAAACGCAGCCTCGGACTCCTTAACCACTGCCTCCAATTCCGTCCTCGCCGAGGCGCACTCCACCCGCGCAGCCTTAATAGCGGAGATATAGTCACCACGAATAGTGGCCTTGAAAGCATCCCAACACACCAAGGCGGATGTGGTGAGGTCATTAACCTCCCAGTACTGGGCAATCTTACCAGACACCCCCTCCACCACCCGTTGATTCTGAAGCCACCCACAGCCCAGCCTCCAGCCACCCCGCTCCCCCGGATCACCCAGCCGCAGCTGAATCTCAAGTGGGGAGTGATCCGAGAGACCGGCGGGCAGGTAGCCGGCCGACAGCACAAATGGCAGGACTGAGGGAGAGCAGAATGCAAGATCTATACGGGAGCCGGAGTGGTGTGACGAGGACACGTGAGAATAGAACCGATCCTGCGGGTGTTTCCACCTCCACAGTTCTGTGAGCTGCAAGGACGAGGCCCAGGTGCACAGCTCAGAGCAGGATTGACGATTCGCATTCGAGGTGTCCAAGTCACCATCCGGGATGCTGTTAAAATCCCCAGCCACAAAGATGCGCTGGGTCGAGAATTCGGCCAAGCGATCATAAATGTGGTACAACACAGCACTAGAAAAAGGTGGGGGGACATACACGTTGACAAAAATAAACAGTTTACCCGCAATCTCAAGAGCTAGGATAACATATTGACCCTTAGGGTCCGTTATAACCCTCTCAACACGACAGGGCAGGGCCCTATGTACCAAAATGGAGGTCCCCCTGGCGTAAGTGGAGTAGGTGGCGTGGAAGGTATGACTCACCCAGCGCCTGCGTAGTGCCAATACAGCACTCCCCGTCAGGTGAGTCTCCTGGAGGAAGACCACATGTGGTTTAGAGGATTGGAGATATTTGAATAGCAAAGCACGCTTGAACTTGCTATTAAGGCCCCGCACGTTCCAAGATAGCACCTTAATGCGGTCAGCCATAGCACTGGGAGAGAAAATTGGGCAGGAGAAATAGGAGCAGCGGCGGGGGAGCCAGGGGCCAGATGAGAGACCAACCACGCCACCCCTCAGTATCTAGTGCAGGGAAGCAAGCAGCTCGGACTGCGACCCACAAGGAGTCAGCGACACACAGTGAAATAGCACATTGCACAATGAATAGTAAAACACAGTACGGGTATGCAGCCAAAAACCAAAAAAGAAAAAAAAGAAAAGACAATAAACAAGAACACATAGAAACCCCTGTCAGCCAGAGAGCAACAGTGCTACAGGCCAACTTCATCCCAAAAACCTAGAAGAAAAAACAACACACTATCGACTAGGAAAATGCCCAGCCAATAGTCATCTGGCACTAGGCCAGGAGGGGAGTAGCCGGAGGGCTAACCAGAGGCAAGGCCGGCCGACAGTCCCAACAGTCCCAAGGACCAGGAACAGCAATCTTGTGGGAAAAGTCTAATAGAGGCCGTCACCAGCCCCAGCTCCAGGGACGCATATGTAGAAAGGGGGAAAATAGCAAAAAAAAAAAATAAGGGCAAAAAATAAAACTACTCAGGGGCATTGATGTGGAGAGTCAGAGATCATCCGGGGAGAGGGAGTCCCCTCCAGTCACAGTCCAACAAGACAACTCAAAAAGGGGGGACGGAGGGGGGAACAGGGAGTCTAGCCAGCAAGGTCAACAGAGTAGGGACAAGGAAGCTCACCGCAGGCTGAGCAACCAAGCGTCCGCGTCATCAGGAGAATCAAAAAACTTGACGGAGCCAGCATGTTGCACACGGAGTCGGCTGGGATAGAGCATGGAATACTTGATTTCTTTTTCACGGAGCCTCCGCCGCACATCATTGAAGGTCTTCCTCTTTTTCTGAAGCTCTGCAGAGAAATCAGGGTATAGATGAACTGCAGCGTTTTCGTAAGGCAAAGTGTCATGCTTGCGGGCCTCACTCAGTATACGGTCCCTGTCACGATAGTTCAGGAAGCGGACCAAGAAGGGGCGAGGGGGGGCCCCAGGGATCACACAGGCTGTAGGGACTCTATGTGCCCTCTCAACGACATAGGTGGGAGCCAGGTCAGTAAGGTGCAGGAGGTCCTTGAAAAAACGTTCGGCAAAATCAGCAGGCCTATCCCCCTCAGCCCCTTCAGGCAGTCCCAGCACCCGCACATTATTCCGCCGCTGGCGGTTTTCGGCATCATCCGCCTTAGCTAATAGCATCTGAACTGTGTGCTGAAGGGAGGAAAGGGAGGCAGAGTGCTGGGTAGTGAGGTCCTCAGCCGAGGAGATACGCTGTTCAGTGTCCGTAAGCCTCCCCCTAATCTTGTCCAAGTCAGCCCGGATAAGATTGCACTCCTCCGCCAAATAATCAATCCTGGCCAATAAGGAAGTCTTACTCTGCTCAATGGCAGATAAAATCATGACAGTGTCACTTGCCTGGACCGGGATGGATGCAGATGGAGCAGCAACAGATTCCGCCGGGAGCTCCATGTTGGTAAGTAGAGCACGCAGGCCTTCCAAGATGGCGTCCGGAGGCACCGCCGGCGGGGAGGCCGGCTTCTGTTTCGCAGCGGCGGCCGCGGATTTTCCCTTCCCGGGCATGTCGGACGTAGCCCACGGGTGTCCCGACCCTCCACAGGTCCGGTAACGGCAGGCAGAAGCGGGGTGAAGGATGAGAGAAACGAAGGATTAGTCAGGGTCCCCGGAGCTCCAGGCAGGCACGTCTGGTCCGCTCTACATCCGGTCACGCCCCACCCAATGAATAAAATTTAAAGTACAAACCATAACTTACAAAGCCATCCTCAATTAACTCTGCTACATCACTAGCCTGATCTCAAAATATGCCGCTCTCTTCAGTCCTCCCAAGACCTCCTGCATGATTTCCAACAGCAGCCCTGCCCCTGGTCTTAACATATACAGGAGTGCAGAAAAGTACAGGCTCTATAGTCTAAGACATGGGCCAAATTGAGTGTAGTGAAATTTTCTCGGGCCGTATATAAAATATATACTATAGTTAAGGCATATAAGTAATAAAATGCTGCCGCGCCCTTCCCACGCCGCTGCACCCCCCGCACTAATTTAACACAACTAGAGGATCAGTATACAGAGGTTTATACAGAGATAATAAATGAACACTCTAACCACCATGACCACTTCAGTGATTTGAAGTGGTCATGGTGGTAGGAGTCGGAAACACTGCACATGCTCCCCTCCCCTCTTAGGCAGCCTCTGCCTACCGTTAGTGGGAAGCTGCTGTGGCCATGCCCCCGACCCGACTTCCTTCCTCCCCGGCAAAAAAAAAAAATTGTCAGGGGACAGTGGGCCGCATTGCCTGCGGTTCTGGGCCGCAGGTTGGACATGCCTGGTCTAAAAACTGACTTGGCCTGTCACCTTTTTGGTGGTATAAGGGTTTTATAAACTCTTGCAAGCGTTTTTAGTAATGTAGTACAAAGTGATGATGATGTGAAAAGTACTCGAACATACAAGAGGCATTCATATTTGAGTTTACTGAAGTCAGATCAGGGAAAAATGAAATCATCATTGCTTTCTGCACCACCTTATTAGAGAAGCATGACTGCATCTGCATCCTATAGATAAATCCCAAATGTGATTAGGTTTGTTATATTTCACCCCCTGGATAGTTTGTTAGTATGCTCACTCACCGTTATCTGTGGCTAGGAATTTAGCTTCGTAAATGTCATCTTTCACAAAGGGCGATTCACGGTCTAGCACAGCGGTAGTAAACACTTGCCCATTTGAGGCATTGATGGCGAGCCAGTTTGCCGGGTCGTACAGCTTAGAGTACCTACAGGAGATAAAATACAAGGATGACCTGTGGTGACTGTATACTTCCTCCTCCTGTTACTAAACCTAAAGGCTCCACTTTAAAAAAACGGGTCTGGCTGCCAAACGAGAGTTGTGTTTTCTTCTGCTCTGTGCCTCAGGACAGACATTGGTCAATGCAAAGTGGCTTTTCACTTGCTACAATTGAATTTGAGCCTGCCTGGACTCAGCCCAAGATTTTTTTTTACACAGGGACGGAGCCAGCCGAGGCCGCTCAGCTCCTAAAACTTCAGACGGCTTCTGCTCTCGCAGCCTTCCAAACTCATTAAGAGAAGTCTTGGTTACTGATGGAACCAATTTTCTTCTAAGATTGACCTGAATGTGTACATTTAAATCTTGAGTTTCAGCGTCGATAAGCTCGGGGGCACTTATTGTATAGTTCATCGTGCCTCCCAAGGAGGAAACAAAAACAACACAACAGGGGACAGCAAGCTCAGACTCTATTCATCAAAGCTCTGTTTTACGATTTGTACAGATTTCAAACTCTGCTTCTTTTTATTGCCTTAAAGGACACGTTCAGCCATGCTTAAAGGATATGTCCAGCCTTGAATAAACACAGGTAATAAAGTACTATTTTAAGTTTTGAGCAATTTGTAGAATAAAGAGCACATGCTTATGATCCCCCCACTGCTGCTATAGTTATGTAACATTGCTCGCCTGAAAAGCACTTGAGGGAAACTTGTCACAACTGACCTTTCCGTGTGGGCTGATCCTTGAACTCCAACTAAATGGCCCAGCGGTGGGGGAAGGAGGAGGGGGGCCAATCTTCCCCGGGGGTACCCCACTCCCCCTGAAAGGTGCCAAATGTTGCAGGGGGGGGGGGGGGGGGGAGAAAGCAAACAAGCGGAGCTTCCTTCTTTTGGGTAGAACTCCGCTTTAAATAGCTTTTTTGGTTTGTAGTGCCCAGATGCAGTGCAGTTCTGCTTTAATTCTAGATTACTGAATATCTGCAGCAAGCAAAGTTAAGGTAAGGACAGAACACCCCCTCCCCTAACTATAATCCAATAAAAAAACAAACGAACATTGAATAATGATGTGTAGGGGGCTCATGTACAACAAAGACATCTGAGGTTGTAAGAATAAGCATAGGCCTGCGCACAGGGTGTGCTGGGTGTTCCTGGGCACTATATTAAAGGCTAGGTTCGAATTTAGGAACAGGTTACACCTGTATTTAGGGTGTAATGTAATATGATCCTTATCAACTGCATCCCGTCACCAGAGTGTCCTCCCTGCGAGAGCAGGTGGCGTTCATATGTGTTTGACCTTTGGGGTGCACACCCTAATGAAATAGGCTGCACACACCTATGAGAGTAGGGTACTCAAGTAGAGGTTAGTGGCTGCTTTTATACATTGAGGAAAACCTTTGAGAGCTTGATCAGAACACCGGGAGCTAGTGGTAGAGTGATTTATAGTACAGTGGGAGTACTAGTTCTTAGTAAATGGAGAGACTAATGGCACTTTTTCACTGCAAGTACCGGCTCGGCTCTACTCGGCGCGGTTTGCTTTTCCACCGCTGGTACTGCATGGTACGGTGTTGGAACGGTTCGGTATGGTATGGTTTGCTTTTCCACTAAAGTAGTACTAAAGTTAAGTGGGTGGGATAACAACGATTCTCTGACCAATCAGTGGCTAGTAGTGACTGCATGCAAAGGATTGTGGGATATGGTACCGGGTATGGTTCCTCTTGGAACCACAATCGAGGTGGTACTGTTTTTGAGAGCCGTACGGTTCGGTTCCATGCAGTGGAAAAGTGCCGCCGTACCGTACCGTACCAAACCGTTCCTACACCGTACCATGCGGTACCAGCAGTGGAAAAGCACAAAAGCGAGCCGAACCGTTCGGTTCCATGCAGTGGAAAAGAGCCTTAAATGGCAGACCAGCTCACAGAAAGATCTGGAATACCTACTGGCAGGAGGTAGGAACACCAGTCTATTGACTTGTCCTTTGTGTATGTTGTGGCAGAGTGAAATTTTGGTGAAGCGACCACCCTTTACAGGGGACATGTTATCTTCGGAGGTGGCACATTTATGAAATGTCACATATTTCAAATGCACAGCTCTTTTTTTTAGAAACACTGGCTGTTTTAGAGAAGTGGTTCCAGGACCTGGACATGTAGAAAGTGTCCTTTGACATGTGTGCTAGAGGAGGCTCTCTGTAGTGAAACAGTGGGAAAGACAAGACCCCTTCGTATTTCTGACTTATAAAAGCTACCTTCACTTTAAAGCCTCGTACAAACGCAACGAATTTCCGCCGACCAGTCTTTTGTCCAGAGTGGTGTCTGTTGGTAGGAATGTGCTCTAGACTGCACACGAATTTTCCCGTATTCTACAGAATTCTGACAGAATTCTACTTCAGAAGTGATGTCATGTGTTGGATTGTGTTCTTTCATCTATGTGTTATTTCATCTATGTGTTCTTTCATCTCTGAGCATGCCTAGTCTTGCTCATAAGATTTTTCCCCGTCGAAATCTGTACTAATGAGACGAAAATCGGACATGTGTTGACGGTCGACAAAAATTTTATAGCCTGCACACCAGAATTTTTTCGGCCGAAAAGTCGGAGTCGGTTGTCGGATGCACCATACTAACAAGCCGAAAATCGGCAGATCGGTCGTCGGACGAATTTTCCCGGCTGAATTTCTACTCGTGTGTACGAGGCTTAAAAGCGTGACAGGTACACTTAACTGCTGCAAGGAAAGGATTTCAACATGTCTCAATTTTTTTCAACAAACCGAAATAGCCTCCTAGTCATCAGTCTTTCCTACAGCAAACAATAAGATATAAAAAAAAAGGAGGGAGAAAGGGGGCAAGGGTCTGCAACCTTAAAAATAACAGCCACAGGGAGAGCAAAACACCTTGTGACAGTTTTAGAGCTAGAACCTGGAACAAATGCGAAGAAACTGGCTCGTTAACTGAGAACGTCTTTGTAAAAGGCATCATTATATGTACAGAATGGACAGTAAGCGGAGCTTCTATGAGTCAATATAATCATCTTCTCTGTCAACTGGCCGGGCCCCCAAGTGAAGGACCTGAGCCACATAATGATTGTAAAAATGTCACGAGTGAAGTGTGGGTAATTGGACTCGCACCAGCTGGACACTATCCTTTTTCTTCCTCATAATGAAAAAAATAAAAAAGCTAAAGTACGGTAAAAATCCTGAAATGGAAATCAATATACCGTCCCAATCTTCCTGTAGGTGACCCCTTTTGTCACCTTTCTCTCCTTGGAGGCCATATTACACCTGAACAACTAGGGGATACTTAAGCTGACCACATCTCTCCCTGACACAATTTAACAATGAACCGAAATCAGAAACATAGGTCTCACAAGCTGCTCGGACATATCGTTCTGACAGAAAGGTCATCACTTTGAAGGCCCAGAGGATGTCATTAGAGCAATGCGGCGCTGGGACATTGTCCGCTAATAGATTTAATAACGTGTGCAGAGCGGTTGGCCTGTGACCTTGCTAGAATTGCTCAGGTTAAGTTGTAGCATTAAAGACTTTGTGGACGGTGTGTGGATCTGAGAGTAGATGGCTATGCTGATAGCAGATTGATGTGTCCCTCTGAATTAGGATATAGCAACTCAGTATCGTAAGCAGTTCAACCAACTTAAGCGTCACTTGTGACAATTTTCGATGTTCAGGGTTTGGTAATAATACACAAGAAGAGTTGGAGAAAAACTGCAGTGTGTCCTAGAAATTTGGATGAACACGGGCTGAACTTCCATTGGCCACAATTCTCTGGAACAGATTTTTCCATGTATGGTGGGTGTAAATTACTACTATAAAACACTAGTCAAGCAAAATTACCGAGCATGGGGAGGGAAAGGACAAATCTGACTGATTGTGACGGACAGCAGAGAATTCTACCAGCAGAGGAGTTTCTCAACAGAGAAGGAGCCATCCTAATTAATGGGCATTTCCTCTAGGCACACTCGCGGCCTTGCTGCCCGATATCTAATGTTCTATAATAGCTGATATCCCAACCCCTCTGGGAAAATTGATAATTGTTTTCCTGAAAGAAACCAAGGAGGACCAATATTCCTTGGCAATCCTAGTTGGAGAACACACAGAAATAAGAGGACATTCACCCAATCAGGAGGATTCTGGCTACATCAGGTTTAGATATTTAGTCTGTAAAAAGCCCCACCCATTTCTATGCAAAAGCCAAGTAGTGAGACATTTGCTCATATTTAAAAGGCTTGAAAACTGCCAAGACTCGCAGTAATCCTAATGGTGCTTGCCTTGCAAAAGCTTTGTTTTTCTTTTTCCAATGAAGACGTTTGACTGTTGCTCGTGAAAAGATTTTCATATGATAATGATAAGTTCTGAATGGAAAGGCCTGTTGCCAGGTATCTGCTAGCGATGCTCAAGCTGGTCAGGTTACTTGCTTTCATTGGAATTTGTAGGGCAGGCCTTTAATTGGGTGAAATACAGTATAATACATGCTGAAAATGTGAATCCTAGATGCCAAGTGTTCTCGAACCCTCAGAAATGAATAATCTCTCCTACCTAAAAAAAGATTAGGTCCATTGCATTGATAAAGATATTATCCCAGCTCTATTTCTAGGTAACAGCTTCTTTAAAACTAAATTAATAAGCAGTGCTGCAAAAGAAATAAGTATTGTAGCTTCTGCCCTTTTTTCTACAAATATACTTTTTTTTATTAGCTTGGAAAATGTGGGTTGAAGTCCAAGCCCGTTTTTTGCACACTACCATTGTAAGGCTAGAAGTGGTGAACTAAAGTCAGGCAGTAAAGTCACAGTCTAAAATACATCCAGTCCACCCTTACTAAGGAAGTCGAGCGTCTTGGACGTATGACGCAACGTGTATAGGGGGGCGGAGACTTTCGGACAAACTGGAACCTGGCAGCCAGCTCCGTTTGAGGTTATGAGACAAGCGCTTAAGCCTGCACTGCTTTGAAAGTGCAAACCCATGTGAGTTTTATCATTGTATTTCCCAATAAAAGGAACTTTTTAAGCAGAGAGCATTAGATTTCTGCCTCTCTTTTATAGGTTATCCCGGATGAGGCTGGGAAGTGATCAGAAGCAACGAATATATCCAATCCATTGAGCGATCCTTATGGAAAACGATCTATAAGAGAGAGATCTTGAACCCTTAGAGCAGTGTTTCCCAACTCCAGTCCTCAGGGCACACTAACATGCCAGGTTTGCAAGAAAACTGAAATACATCACAGGTGATATCATTTGCTGCTCAGTGATTGCAGTACTCTATTCTGAATCTACCCAAGGTAATACAAATCTGGCCTGTTAGTATGCCCTGAGGACCGGAGTTGAGAAACACTGCCTTAGAGGAACTGCTCACTCGACCTGGTGGTAAAACACGGGTCTGAGTTTCAGGCGAGCGGCCTTCTTTGGGTGGTGGTGGCGGAAGCACTAGCACTTCCAAGCATCTTCTCCAGCCTATTTTTTGCACAGGGCAGAGGAAGCTACTAATGGACTGATATATTCTGGACATTCCATTGCACTTTAAGAAAGTTTTATGCACTATTTATTTGGCACATTTTGTCATTTTGCACTTTATAAATTTCTGTGCACATAGCCACTTTGATTATCTTCAAGCACTTTACTCAGTTTATTTTGCACAGTGGCATTGATACTTGGCACATATTAGTGCTGTACCTTTTTTTAATTATAGTCTAAAATACATGTTCAACTATCCTACCTGCCAAAATATTTGTTATTCTGTTTAGTCAATTTGGAATAACTGGCCTAAATGGGGTCCTTTTTATTGGCCTTAGGTGAGCCTATCGCTTCACATGAGTCAACACGGCACAATTTTCCGAGCTCCAGACCAAATCATGTGGCTTAATCATTAATGCAGAGAGTCTACTGTTCTTAATCAGTTACGAGACAAGAGTATTTAACTATGCTGCCCTTATGTTCATAGACAATTACAAATGTTAACATAACAGCAGGAGTTTTATTACAGTCACACTAACACAGCTATTATATCTGAAATCAAAATTAAAAAAAGAGCACATTCCTTTATATATGTGGATGACTGGCACCATGTTACGATGTTATGTATCATACCGTAGAGCTTGCTGCAAGGAGCGGTCGGGATCCACTGCAGAAAAAGTGGTCAGCAGTCTCCCAGCAGGCTCTCCCTCCAGTTGTCTGATTGGGTCATTTCGGTTGGGAAAGTAAGGGGCTTCATTTACGTCCATTACGGCGATGGATACCGTAGATGTAGATTGTAGGGACATCTGGATCCCACTGGCCAGAGGTGCTTGATTGGTCACCATAATGTTTAGTGTAAAGGCCTTGTTCATCTCAAAGTCTACTGGCTGAAAGGAAAGAGATGTAACATTCATAAATGGTAAAAACCACCCAGACTCACGGTGATGTCTAGGTCATTCCTAAATGCACAAAACAGAACTGGATACTAACATTTATGGGTAAACACAGCAGGGATAGTTGATCCAGGGAATATCGGATTGCTTCCTGGGGAATCAGGAAGAAATTTTTTTCCCCCTTCTGGAGAAATTGGATCATGCTTTATTTTTTTAATTTTTTTGCCTGCTTCTTAATTAACTGTGGATATTAGATTGTGGATATGGAGGTTTTTCTATAGGTTGAACTAGATGGACTTGTGCCTTTTTTTTTCATTCTGACTAACTATGTAACTATGTATTTAGCTGACAGTTCATATATTCTAGAACTAGTGAATAATATGTGCATTATATATACCGTGGGTATAGAAAAGAATCACCCCCCCCTTTAAAAGAATCACGTTATTGCTTTGCAGGCTAAATTGAAGGCAGTCACATTTGTTTTATCCAGCTGTATTTACTCAGTGCAATTTATAAAGTTAATACATCCAAGAGAAACATATAACATCAACATGTCAGAAAAAAAATAAAACAAAATAAAAAATAACCAAAAACAGAATCAATGAGTTAGAAAATGGATCACCCCCCCCCCCCCCCCTTTGTGAGTATTTTGTTGGACCATATTTTGCTTAAATTACAGCCTTTGGTCTGTTGGGATCAGTCTCTACTAACTTTGCAGACTTTCCAATATTTGCCCACTTTTCTTTGCAGAACTGCTCAAATTCAGTTAAATTTGATGGTGACCGTTTGTAGACTGCATTCTTCAAGCCACTCCACAGATTTTCAATGGAGTTTAAGTCTGAGCTCCGACTAGGCCATGCGATTTCATTCACCTTTTTCTCCTTCAACCCCTGTGTGGTCATTTTTGCTGTGTGCTTTAGGTCATTGTCATGTTGGAAGGTTAACCTTCTTCCCATTGACAACTTTCTGAGAGAGAGCAGCAGGTTTTCCTCAAGAATTTGATGGTATTTTGTCCCATCCATTTTTCCATCTATCCTGACAAGTGCTCCAGTCCCCGCTGCAGAGAAACACCCCATAACAGGATATTACCACCTCCATGCTCTGTGTTATTTGGACAGTGAACTTTATTGTTTGGTTTTGAGGCAAAATCATAAAATTTTAGTCTTATCTGAAAACCTTAAATGCACCTTTATGATTCTGAGGACACATGGAAAAAGTGGTTATGCTCAGATGAGACTAAAATTGACCACTTGACCTCCAGAAGATATACCCCCCTTCATGACCAGGCCATTCTTTGTGATAAATCAGTCAATGGACATAGAAGAATCAGTTTCTCATTTGTTTTTGGCTTCTGGGTCACATATGCGCAGTACCAACAGTTCAATTTTTAACGACTTGACCTCCGGAAGATATACCCCCCTTCTTGACCAGGCCATTCTTTGCGATACTGCACTGCGTTCCTGTAACTTGACAATTTCACGGTCATGCAACGCTGTTTATAAATTACATTTTGTCCCTTCCCCCAACAAATAAAGCTTTCTTTTGTGCTATAAATATAAAAACTGACAATTTTGAAAAAAAAAACAACATTTTACTTTCCGCTATAAAACCTAAATAAAATAAAAAATATATGAAAATTAAAACTTCTTCAAAAATTAAAAAGATTTGTATTCTGCTACATATCTTTGGTAAAAAATCCCAATATGTGTATACTGATTGGTTTGCGGAAAAGTTAGAGCCTCTACAAACTATGGGATATATATGGGAATTTTTATTTATTTATTTTTATACTAGTAATGGCGGAGACCAGCGGCTTATAGCAGGACTGCGATAAACTGTGGACAAGTCTGACACCAACTGAAACTTTTGACACTATTCAAAAAGCAGTGACACTACTACAATAGTTAGTGCTAAAAATATGCACTGTCACCGTACTAATGACACTGGCTGGGAGGGGGTTAAACATCTAGGGCAATCAAAGTGTTAACTGTGTGCCTAACCAGTGTTTTTGTGTATTGTATGTGCTGCTCCCTTTGCAGGGACACAGAATCCATCCCTTCTCCCCCTGTCAGAATGGAGATCTGCCTTGCTTAGATCTCTGTTAGGGGTCTCTGTCCGACAATCAGCGAGTGCCGGCAGACATCCAGTGCCCGTCGCCCGCAGATCATCTTCTACTGTGTGAAAAATCACAGTAGAAGTGGCCTGCCAGCAGCGCATATGTGTCCCCTGTAGGAGGAAGTGCAGAATCACGTACAGGCATATATACACATGGTTCTGCACAGAAGAGCCACCCTGTAGTAGTAAATCTGCAATTGGTCGGTCAGTAAGTGGTTAAAATAATCCTTGTCGATCCTGCCATGGAGGTCCTTGTTCAGGCTTTTCCTGCTACATGGTGACAATGCCCTTGTCCACCAATTGTGCCTTTGCATTGATATTTTGTCACACGGGCTTCTGATGGATACACTAACCATTGTTGTCACCATCAGGAGACACACCATGGGAAGTGCTGTGCTGCCATCACTAGACTGAATGTATAGCTGCATAGAATCTGCAGCAATCCGATCTTCTTTTTCATTGTTTGTTACACTGTTAATGGAACTTCCAGCCAAAAGATATTTCTTTGTTTTGGACAGACTGAAAGACTTCTGACTAGCGATCGACCGATATCGGTTTTTTAAAGCCGATACCGATATTTTGGCCATTGAATATCGGTATCGGCCGATATTTTTGTACATTTCAATGTTTTTTTTTTTTTTTCTTGACAGGTACTGTTGTGGAGGGATCTGGGGGTCTAAAAGACCCCAAACCCCTCCTCTGCACTTAAAAGCATTCAAAAACACCAAGTTTGGCTGTTTTGAATGCTGTCATTTTTTTTTAAATTTGCGCCGAGTACCCGGAAGTGATGTCATGACATCACTTCTGGGTTTTTACATGGAGACCCGATCAGAGCCGAATGTGGCTTTGATCGGGTCTTCTCTTCGGCGGCCGTGTAGGATGGTTGCATGGGTCTCCTCTACGTCCCCTCCCGCTCCTTGTAAAGACAGCCGAGCGGCTTCTCTGCCACATCGGTTGTCATTACAAGACAACCGACCATCAGCTATGGACGCCGGTACCGGGGTGATGCCTCTAGCTGCAGGAATCCCTTCCGGTACAAGCACTTTCCCGAAATATCGGCAATATCGGTAACCTCAGGGGTAGATTCCGATATATCGGGGAAAGTGCATATCGGCATTGTCGATAATAGGTCGATCCCTACTTCTGACCTCTGTCAGGATTTTAGTGCTGAGTATGCACCATGTGGGAGTTACTCATGAATTCCTGTCTGAGAGACAATGCTTCCTAATGTGTAGACAGGCACATTGTATATGAACTGTATAGAGAACCTGCTAGATGGGACCATTCTCCCTTTCATTTGTGGACTGTTAAGCTTTAAGTGGTCACCACCCTCACTAGTGTAATATATGTATCCCCCAACTATAATCTCATCACATCTGTCAACCTACCTTCACCACAGTGACGATGCCCTCGTTGGTGACGGGGTCAGTTTTTACAATAAAGTGGCCAACAGGATCACCACTGATGATTTTGTATATGGCGTTCCAGTTGGGCGTATATGGCTGATCCCGGTCTACCACAGTCAGGTTGGCCACAACAGCTTCGATTCGATTTTCTGGAACTACAGCGCTGAACTGTGGAGACATAGAGAACATAGACAACATGAATACAATTAGAATTGCTGAGTAGGGCAGAAGTGCCTCAGCCAACTAGAAGGCCTAAATCTCTACAGATTGCAAATAACTCTTCTAGACCTGGATTATGTTGGACAGGATCTTAAAGCAGAGTTCCACCCAAAAGTGGAACTTCCGTTTTAGGTACTAATAACCCCCAGACATGCCACATTTGGCATGTCATTTTTTTTTGGGGGGGGGGGGCGGGTACCTAGTTTTGACAGATACCCGCTCCCACTTCCGCTTGGAGCGCCGCAGCGCCCTGAACGGAAGTTCTCCTCTCCCCCTCCCTCCAATCTTCTGGGACATGTCAGAGGTCCCAGAAGATTGCCGGCCAATCAAGATGCGCAGCGCAACTCGCGCATGCGCAGTGCATACCCGGCTGTGAAGCCGCAAACTTTCACATCCGGGTGCCCACACCAGTGATGCCGGCGCGGCCGAGACCAGAGGGAAGAGGATCGAGGCTTCGGGCGGCCGCATCGCTGGACCGTGGGACAGGCAAGTGAAAAGGCTGGAACTCCGCTTTAAAGTGGTTGTAAACCTCAGACATGAAATATGAACAAAGCATATCCCTCTGCAGTGATGGCGAACCTTGGCACCCCAGATGTTTTGGAACTACATTTCCCATGATGTTCATGCACTCTGCAGTGTAGTTGAGCATCATGGGAGATGTAGTTCCAAAACATCTGGGGTGCCAAGGTTTGCCATCTATAGTATGTACTTGCCTGAATCCAGACCACTAACTGTCATTTCTATCTTCTGCCTCGTTCCTCTGCTACAACCATGAGTCACTTCTGACAAGTTTTCCTGACACCAAGAGAAAAATGGTGACAGGGGAGGGAACTCCAGTACACAACCTGTGATTGACAGCCTCAGCTCTGTTCCTGTGTGAAGGGGGAGGGTGTCGCCTGCCTCCAATCAGTTCCCAGAGCTCACTACCCTGCATTCAATTGTGCACTCTGAATGCATGTAGGAGAAAGATGGCTGTAGATAGACAGGCACAACTTCTGTAGGAGGATTTGTTTCATCTTTGTGTATCATCTGAGGCCAGTCACTTCACTGGGTATATGTGAGGGTTTACAACCACTTTAACAGGAGTTCATGTCACAGGGAGCTTCTGGAAATCAATGGCATCCCTTCAGTGCTGGCTGGTAGGTCCAAGGCTCCTTCTTCAATAGATTACCTTTACAGCTAAGCCTCAGAAAACCCTCAATAAACAGAAGAATACATACATAGAGGCTGGTTTAACTTCCAAAAAAAAATGTGTAGTTCTCTTTATTCAGATTTACCTACTTTCCTCCACTCCGTCAATATTCCTAATCTCTCCATTTGTATGCCCTCCATTATAGACAATCAACCTGTTACAGTACCGGTCCCAACTCTACACTGGGATACCGGCCCCTGTCTATGTTTAGAACACGGACATTGGACATAACATTGCTGTCACTGGCCATACAGCATTTTATTGCTTAGATATAAAATGTGACCACTGTACCATGCTCCTAAGGTACCAGGCAGCCACACTTCCTCCAGCTGGGCCTATGAGGTTAATGCCAGTCAAACGCTACCCCACCCTCTTTACTGTTTGTATTATGCATATTCCAATCACAAAGACCAGAGGTAAAGTGAGAAAGGGGAAAGTTTCCTCAAGTGTCCTTCCCACTGACAAAGTTGACTGCGTGCCCAGTTTTTGTCTAAAGCGGGGTGTCAAACTCAATTTCATCGCGGGCCGCATCAGCATTATGGTTGCCCTCAAGGGGCCGGTTATATCTGAAAAGATTAGATGTCCAGAGCACCCCACGCCCCCTTACATCCTTAAATGAGATGTCAAGGGCCCCCCCCACCGTCAGAAGTCAAGAGTCACCCACCCTTCCTTACATCACAATGCACCCCCTTACCTTGTGCTGCCGCCAGGAAAAAGATGCGGGTGGATATGAGAATTAGAAAGTGCAGGGTCTGGAGGAGAACCAAAGGAGGGCTGGAATCAGCTTCCAGAGTCTGCCCAATGCTGAGACCAGGGGAGGCAGAGGAAAGGTGGTGTTGCGGCTGCACAGAGAGGTGCAGGATCTGTAGGAGGAGTTCTGCCCTCCTCTCTGCTGCGGACTGCTGAGAAGTGGGGGGGGGGGGGCAAAGACAAGCCTTTCTGCAGCTGCACAGAAGAGTGCAGGATCTGGCAAAGGAGTTCAGTCCTCTGCTGCTGACTACTGAGACAAGGTGGGGGCAGAAACAATGGGGGTGCTGCAGCTGCAGGAGAGGTGCGAGGGCCACATGAATTGGCCTGGGGGGCCAGCGGGCCTTTTGTTTGACACCTGTGGTCTAAAGGTTTTGCTGAAATGTTTGACTGTACCTGTGCCTCATGTTATTGGATGTACAGTTTACCCCACCCTGTGTCTCTATGCAAACAAGAGGGGGGAGGGTGGTTCCCAGGGATATATATATATATATACAGGGCTTTTTTTCTCAGAGAATAGGTGCAGGAACTCCCCCTTCAAAGTTACTCTGTGTCTCCACCCCCTACCCACCCCCAAGCACTAACCCTTGGTTCCACCCCTTCCAACCTCCAAGCACTGAAACTTGGTTCCACCCCCTACCCAGCTTCCAGTACAGCCTCTTTTAGAGAATATGAAACCAAGTATAGTTTTGTATTGGAATGTATGCAATTAGGTTATGATAACAAGAAAAGCAATACAATATATCCCCCACAGCCAGTAGCAATAGACCCCCCCCCCCAGCAGCAGCAAAAGATCTCCCAGTAGCCAACATCAATAGACTCTCTAGCAGCCAGCAGAGACCCCTCCCTAAACAGTAGATCCCTTCTAGCAACAATTAACCCTCAGTATCAAAAGATCCTCCACCAGCAAAAATAGATAGCCAGCATCAGTAGACCCTCCATCACCCATTGGAGGTGCCGGAACTGCGTTCCCTCTGAAAAAAAGCCCTATATATATATATACATACATACATACATATATACATATACACACACACACTGTCTGTTCTTCAATAAAAGTATTATGCTTTTATCCACCCTACACAGAGTTCTGACTAGTGACAGGGTGGGCTGCTGGATTAGGTATTGTCCTGGCAAGGGAGCTAATACAACAAACATACTCCTCAGGACTATGGGGGTCCGTCACACTCCCCTTTCAAATGTCTTTTGTACTGGCATCATCATTTAGAATGCTGGCAGGCTCACACACATACACAATGCATGTCAGTTAATAGGTTGCATCCCCATAAACACAAACATTGGGTGCATCCATTGGAGACAGGTACTCCATTTCATTAATTCAGCCCCTTTAGCTGGTGGGTCACATACAGGATTCACTGCCTGTACTTCTGTCCATTCATTGTGCAAAGCGAGACAAAGGGGAACGCTCAAAGGAACAATAATAAATAAATGCGTTTACAAAGCAGATGGGGAAGTAAAAGCATTTATACACAGGCTAGCAGTTAACATTCCCTTGGCCTTTGCAACAACTCCACAAAGAACAATATATAGAGTAAATAGGCCATAGACATCAATGTACTAAAAGTCCTTAAATTTAGTTCTACTTTGTAGGAATTACATATTATCCCAGCTCACTTTGTTTAACATCAAACGCTTTTTTCTTAAACCTATAAAATGAGATGATTCTGGAATGGTCAGGATTTGATGAGTTGCATCAGGTCAAGAGACGAGACTATGGATGCGTATGATGTGTGTGACATACTTGCCAACTGTCCCTTTTTTCCTGGGACAGTCCCTGCAAATAGTAGAGTGTCCCAGGTAATTTATATTGTCCCTGGAAGCGCCTGTTAATCGCGCTGCCCATAAATGTTACGCAGAAGTAGTCCAGCTGAATGGGAGAATTATTCCAACTCTGCTAATGTGGCCTTAAGTTTGAAATTCCCTTTTTAATTTCCTGTAATTCTCTCTATATTGGAGTAGACTCTATAATCTGATAAACAGGCGAGATTAATTATGCAGAGTGGGCGGAGCTTCATTGAAGTGGGTGTGGTAAGTAATTGATAGCTGCGCTGCAAAGTGTCCCTGGAAATTGTTTTTAAATGTTGGCAATAATGGTGTGAGCTTCTCGGTATTCTACATGCTGATGGAAATCCTAAACAAATCTCAAAGGGGGTTCCATACTGAAAATGATATCAATGGTAGGGAGATCAGGCATAGAAGTGGTGGAGAAAGGAAAGGAGAAGGCTGTGTAAACTGTACCCCCAAATCCCTAGGACACAAATATGGCACTGTGACCCCAGGTTTCTTTAATGTGGCACTCAGGTTCGATCACTGTGGGGAGTAGTGTGGGTGATGCTGCATCCACTGCAGGAGTGCCAGCAAGAGACAACCTCTTGGTTCCCCATGACTAAGCTCCAGGGGAAAATCAAACACATTGGGGGTGTGACCTTGCGGGAGCCCAGGCTGAGGTTGTCTCTCACACCACTATAGGACTCTATGGATGTACAGGGTTGAGGTCAGGACTCTGTGCAGGCCAGTCAAGTTCCTCCACCCCAAACTCGCTCATCTATGTCTTTATGGACCTTGTTTGTGCACTGGTGCGCAGTCATGTTGGAACAGAAAGGGGCCATCCCCAAAGATGGGAGCATGAAATTGTCCAAAATGTCTTGGTATGCTGACACCTTAAGAGTTTTCTTCACTGGAACTAAGGGGCCAAACCCGACCCCTGAACAGCAACCCCACACCATAACCCCCCCCCCCTCCACCAAATCATTTGGACCAGTGCACAAAGCATGGTTCATAAAGACATGGATGAGCGAGTGTGGGTTGGAGGAACATGACTGGCCTGCACAAAGTCCCGACCTCAACCCAACAGAACACCTTTGGGATTAATTAGAGCAGAGACTGAAAGCCAGGCCTTCTCGTCCAACATCAGCACCTGATCTCACAAATGTGCTTCTGGAACAATGGTCAAACATTTCCATAGACACACTCCTAAACCTTGTGGACCGCCTTCCCAGAAGAGTTGAAGCTGGAAAGGGTGGGCCAACTCAATATTGAACCCTACGGGCTAAGACTGGGATGCCAAAAAAAGTTCATGTGCGCGTCAAGGCAGGCATCCCAATACCTGGTAATAGTGTATATTGCTCCTTTTCAGCCCTTAGATGTGTACCTGCATTCGTTTTCTTTTTTTATGTAAGCACATTTTCTACAAGTACAGAAAATACCTGTTGGCATTGGTGGAAATCCAGTGTCCTTGTTACATCCAATGCACTCACCTGATATCTTACATCGAATTCACTCACCTGATATCTTACATCCAATGCACTCAGCTGATATCTTACATCCAATGCACTCACCTGATATCTTACATCCAATGCACTCACCTAATATCTTACATCCAATGCACTCACCTGATATCTTACATCGAATTCACTCACCTGATATCTTACATCCAATGCACTCAGCTGATATCTTACATCCAATGCACTCAGCTGATATCTTACATCCAATGCACTCACCTAATATCTTACATCCAATGCACTCACCTGATATCTTACATCCAATGCACTCACCTGATATCTTACATCCAATGCACTCACTTGATATCTTAAACAATGTTAACGTTCTTCCCAGTTTTCTTCCTTTAACCATATGGTTAGGTTCACATTTGAGCAGTTCTGCATGCCGTGTTTAAAAGGCACAACAGCCCATTCATATGAACAGTCTACTATGCATGTGTGTCCTGTAGGAAAAAGGTGCCTGCATCTTTTTTAAAACACGCCTGCCAAAGCACCAATTTCCAAATGCTAGAAACTGCGTTTTTCAGTTTGTGGGGATATCATGAAGAATTATGGCGCCTCCATGTGCTTTCTTAAAAGAGTGTGTTTTTAGTGAGGTGGTGTGTGATTCGTTCCTCCATAAATGTGAACCTAGCTTTGGGCTTCATGCACACAGGACCTTTCAAAAACTCTCCTAGAAGCCTTTCCTCTTGGCAGGAGCGTTTTGGCAGAAAAACGTCTGCTGCTTCTAAAGGCATGGAACGCTTTTAGATGCGTTTTCAGGGGTCAAATGCTTGAACGTTTATTCTGGCCAGTGGATCGAATTATCATTTATTCTGGTTATTGAAATGAATTAACTCTCAAGCGCTAAACGCAAATGGAAGCGGAAGCGTTAATGCAGGTTTACACACGTTTTCAAGCGTCAAGCATTTTTTTCAGCCAAAACTCTGCTGCTCCTGGACGCACTGGCAGTGTTTTTTTTTTTTTTCCTGCCACTAATCGCTGCTCAAAGTCCATGTATGTATGTATGTATGTATGGTGTAACATGGGGGCCGTTAGCTCTAGTGGTAGATGCATTTTTCGAGGCATTCACGTCAGCTGGCACTTTGATTTCAGGGGATGACAGTCCATTTTAATTAAAAGGCATAAAAGAAAGTCCATAACATATAGAGTTTCCCACACAGGTGTTCTTCTCCAGTCAAGATAGGATAAACAGAAAATGCTAGCCCACCTGGCTCTTAAGCTCTCACTCAGCTTCTTAGTTGCAATACCTCTTCTCTTTATGCTGGTCCCCAGGCCATAAATTCTCCAAAGCTGACAGCTTCACTCTGGCCTTAGTCCTCAGGCCATTACCCATCTCTTGCAGATACACGCACACATGCTCTGGCTGCCACCTGCAGCCTCTGACTCCTCGATCCCTCCTGTCTCTCTTGGGTGGAGCCGCCTCCAACTGGGAGCCCTGAGGTCTTCCTAAACCTTCATTATAAGAACTGTGTGCACCTGAGCACAACCCCTGCTGGTCCTCCACAAAACCCGCACACAGGGTTAGAGATTCCATCCCACCCAAGATACTGTGGAATCTCCCAACTACAGAGCCCCAGGGCCGCCATCAGGGGTGTACAGGTGATACACCTGTATGGGGCCTGAGTGTGAAAAGGGGCCCAAGCCCCGGCAACCAGGAGGTGTGCACAGTGCAAGAGAGAGGAGATGGGATGGAGGAGGTGACACTGCTGGAGGAGGACATGGGATTGGGGAGATGGGGTGGAGAAGGAGGAGGGCATGGGATGGAAGAGAACATGGGATGGAGGAAATGACACTGCAGGAGGAGGACATGGGATGGGGGAGATGAGATTTAGAAGGAGGAGGGCATGGGATGGAAGAGGACATGGGATGGAGGAAATGACACTGCAGGAGGAGGACGTGGGATTGGGGAGATGGGATGGGGATGGAGGAGGGCATGGGATGGAAGAGGACATGGGATGGAGGAGATGACACTGCAGGAGGAGGACATGGGATTGGGGAGATGGGATGGGGATGGAGGAGGGCATGGGATGGAAGAGGACATGGGATGGAGGAGATGACACTGCAGGAGGAGGACATGGGATGGGGGAGATGGGATGGAGAAGGAGGAGGGCATGGGATGGAAGAGGACATGGGATGGAGGAGATGACACTGCTGGAAGAGGACATGGGATCGGGGAGATGGGATGGAGAAGGAGGAGGGCATTGGATGGAAGAGGACATGGGATGGAGGAAATGACACTGCAAGAGGAGGACATGGGATTGCGGAGATGGGATGGAGAAGAAGGAGGGCATGGGATGGAAGAGGACATGGGATGGAGGAGATGACACTGCTGGAAGAGGACATGGGATCGGGGAGATGGGATGGAGAAGGAGGAGGGCATTGGATGGAAGAGGACATGGGATGGAGGAAATGACACTGCAGGAGGAGGACATGGGATTGCGGAGATGGGATGGAGAAGAAGGAGGGCATGGGATGGAAGAGGACATGGGATGGAGGAGATGACACTGCTGGAAGAGGACATGGGATCGGGGAGATGGGATGGAGAAGGAGGAGGGCATTGGATGGAAGAGGACATGGGATGGAGGAAATGACACTGCAGGAGGAGGACATGGGATTGCGGAGATGGGATGGAGAAGAAGGAGGGCATGGGATGGAAGAGGACATGGGATGGAGGAGATGACACTGCTGGAGGAGGACATGGGATGGGGGAGATGGGACGGAGAAGGAGGAGGGCATGGGATGGAAGAGGACATGGGATGAAGGAGATGACACTACAGGAGGAGGGCATGGGATTGCGGAGATGGGATGGAGAAGAAGGAGGGCATGGGATGGAAGAGGACATGGGATGAAGGAGATGACACTACAGGAGGAGGACATGGGATTGCGGAGATGGGATGGAGAAGAAGGAGGGCATGGGATGGAAGAGGACATGGGATGGAGGAGATAGCACTGCAGGAGGAGGACATGGGATTGGGGAGATGGGATGGAGAAAGAGGAGGGCATGGGATGGAAGAAGACATAGGATGGAGGAGGACATGGTATGGGGCTTGGTGGGACAGCCGGGGGGGGGGGGGGCTTGGGGAATGTTGATGGTCAGTTTAAGGGGGGGCCCAGGCCTAAAGCTGTGTAAGGGGCCCCCAAAATTTCTGATTGCTGCCCTGCAGAGCCCCATCCAGGTATACTAAAACCTGGAGAAAGCTGCAAAATCAGTTTTCTACACTCCACATCTATGCTCTGTAGTCCTGCACAGAGCCAATGTGCACACTGTGTCCTTTAAATGACCATTTTCAACGTGACAGAGCCTCGACCTGTCACAATGGACACATAGGCCAGACACCCCTAGGAGCAGCTGTAAAAACATCCAGTGTGCATGAGGCTAAAAAGAACATTTCTCTATGGAGGTGTTTGTAGTCCAGATCAGGAAAGCACTCTAGGGGCAGCAAACTGCATTGTCAGTCTGTCCTGGCTTCATACATTCATTGTTAAAAAAAGGATATTGAAAAATGTGCTGAAGATGAGACCATTCAAATACTGAGTGGTGGTGGTGGGGATGGGGCGTAGGATGTTTGGGTCTTGTTTGCAGTGCCAATGGAATTCTTTTACATGTATTAAACTACAGTATATGTAAAACCAGGGCTTTTTTTCAGCAGGAACGCACCACACACCTGATATGGCAGCACTGGAGAAGAAATTTTCAAGGTAAGTATTTCTTCTAAAAGGTAAGTGCGACCCGGGACAGATCAGAGGCTATCCATTGTGGAATGCACTAGCCCTGACTGTCCCCGGGGTATTTTTATTTTTATTACTCTGCTTTAATTTACATTTCCTTTGGCCCCATCATGTCAACAGAGGGGTCCAGGAGGTGGGAGCAGATGAGGAACTTTTTTTTTTCTATTTTTGGGGCATAAGCGGATAATGTCAGTGTTGCTGTTCCCCTGCATCTCGGGGGGTGGAGGTGTGCCTCATCTGTAAGGCTGTATGGGGCCCCATGATTTCTAATAGCAGCCCTGATCACACCAGAATCCAACGTCCTAACCGTGGGGTGGATGTGATCTGTAGTGAGCTCTGTATTCCCTTTTCTCCACAGATAAGAGAATGATCAGTGCTCGTTTGCACAGAGACTTTCCAGCACGTTTCGCCCATTGAAAGCGTTGCTTATCGCCTTCACAATACTTTACAAAAAAGAGCCTGACTTTAGAAACTTAAAAACTAGCCGGGGGATTTTTCTGAAAAGGGCTACCCTGACGATTTGGTTAATTCAGCTTATGAAGCTTATCTTCCAGGGAAACTCCCCAGCTCCAAAATTAGAGAAGAACATCACCCGGTTCGATTTATTACTAGGTTTCATTGCCATTACAAAAAAATGGAAAAAATTCTATCAAGACATTGGGGTATTTTAAAACAGGACCCCCACCTTAATTCCGTCATTCTAGAGAAACCAAAAGTGACATATAGGAGGGCCACTACTTTAAAAAACAAGATTGCGCCAAGCAAATTAAAAAACACCAAGGCCACCAATCACTTGCCCTGGATGATCCCGCTGAAAGGTATGTACGCATGTAAGAAAAAATTATGCAAAATGTGCACCTTTGTGAGACATGGCCAAAAAGACTTCACACATAATGATAAAACCTACGTCTTAGATAATTTTTACAACTGCTCTACTGAGTATGTTGTCTATTGTTTAATATGCCCGTGTCAGTTCCTTTATGTGGGTCGTACCATCAGACCAGTAAGACAACGGTTTGGGAAACACCGTCGTCTCATTGAAGGTGGGAGTGACCTTCATAGCGTCCCGCGACACTTTTCAGAAGTCCATGGAAAATCGACTGAGGGATTAAAAATTTGGGTCATAGAATCCATTTCGAAAGATCTGTCAGAAGGAGAACGTTTTTCCAAATTATGTATGCGTGAAACCTTTTGGATATACACGCTAGATGTTCTCGCCCCTCGAGGATTGAATGAGGAACTAGACGTACATACCATCCTATAATTGAGGTTCTTTTCCTTCCTCTCCTCCTCTTTCCCAATTAATACAAGAGGTTTCCTTTTAATTATCCCTTTTTGATAAACCTTATATATTTTTTATGTATATTTTTATATACGTTCTCCATCCCATGTATGTTATGTGTATATATTTTTTATATATATATAAAAAAATTTTTTTTTTTTTTTTTTTTTTTTATATATATATGTATTGCTTATTTCGAGTTTTTTATACACCTTCCAAATTAGACGGTTTATATACATATATATAATTTTATGTGTATATTTTATATATATTACATTTATGGGGTTTTTATAGATAATTAATATTATTTTAGTATTGTGATGCATGTTCTATCATGTTATAATATTTTATTATGTTACATTATGTCCTCCTGGACCATTAGTCCTAAATATATCAACATTATAATTTTTTCCCCTTTCCCCCTTCTATATACCTGCTGTCCATAGGTCTAGATTGTTTTTCATCCCAAAGATATCCACTATTTTATTAATGTTTATGACTTTTTATGACCTTTTTTTTATATATATATATATATTTATACTTTTGTTATTTTTAGGAGTCATGATCAGTTCTTGTTCACCCCTCCATTTTTGATTATTATCATTATTCATCATCTACTATCCATCATAGCATATATCTGAGTCTTATGAGAAATTGTCGCTCTAGTCCCATACACGTGAAATTGTGGCCAGCCAACCGAGTACAATTCCACCTTTGACATATGTTTTTAATCCTGTGCAATTATGTATAATTGTTTTTAAAGTTGCTGTGTTTTTTAATGAACTGGTTGCTTTTTAGCTCTGGTTCCAAATCCTTTTATCTTCGAGCCATTTCCCCCTTTTCCCAGCTGTGGTGAATCACTAATCAACTGAGCCATATATAAACTTTGTAGAGTCTACGGCGCTCCAGCACCTGAAGAAAGAGCGCGCCGGGTAAACTGACCCCGCGCATGCTCAGAAACGCGTCGTGCCTGCCGTTTTTTCGCTGTTGGAGTACACCACCCCTGGTGACGGGAGAGCGCCCATCCACCTACGGAACCTTATAGCCGCCGGTCATCTCCATCTGACCGCTTATCGTGCACTCAGGCGGGAGGCAGCCGGCTTTTTTTCCTCCGATCAAACACTGACTCAGCCACGGACGGCGCCTTGGAGTGGATGGTACACACACCCCCCTCCCCCCAGAGGATGTCTCAAGATCTAATGGTGTTACACAGCTTGACTTTCATTCATGTCTTGTGAGTTACCACATACATTGCCTTGTATACTATAATAAACTGTCTGCACTTAGAGCGCCTCTCCTCTTTGTTTCTTTTGCTCATACAGAATTTCCTCTTGGTCTGTGGAAGAGCGGCTCAGTGCATATGGACTATCCTCCCTTGCCAACACGCTGATCCCATACAATACAGTAATTTCCTTTTATTAGTTTCATTTATTGTCCAGTCCTTTGTTTCCTTTTTTTGTCCTCCCCCCCCCACCCTCCCCTCCTTGTTTGGCATTTGATTTGTCATACACATCTCCTGTGTTGGAGGTTTTTAGCGCTCTGGTCATACATATATACACTTGTTCTCTGAGAGGTCTCCTTAGAGCTGCTTGACCGATCCAACACATGACATGGATGTGCTGACAGATAAATCATATGTTTTTTTAGGACACCATATATGATGTATATGTGGCATTCTACATTGTACATTGAGTGTTGTATTTCCATATCATCCATTTACCATCCTTTGCATTAACTATTGTTGTATAGCTATTGACAGAACACTTTGTCCACATACTTCTAGGGTGGAATCTGTCTCGTTGGCTTGTCACCACTCATTCATGTGTTAGCAGCACCTGTTTTACCCCCCGGTTTTTTCTTTCCAGTTTATCCTCAGTTGTGCATTTATATACACTTTTTTATTTTCGATTATTTTCTTCTCATTTGACCAGAATTGTGCGATTATGGATCTTATTAGTGATGTTGAGTCACATAAATACGATATTCTAGACACACTATACTCCATCTTTTCAATAGATCTGTTTTCTGAAGACCCCATCAGAAAACGAGCGGATCGTTATGTATTATGCGGTATGTTTAAGAAATTGGAGAGACTCATGCATTCAGCCAATACCCAGTGGTGGGATGAATTTTTTCTGAACAAATATCTATCAGCCAAAATTTCCCCTAGGGGACTTAGGATTACACAAACTTGTTCTTTTCTGGATCCTGCCCACCTAAAAGAGTGGCGGGGCATTGCAGAGTTCTGCACAACCAAGTGGTTAGGGCTTCTTGCCACCCAGCGACATATCAAATATGATTCGCTTGTACATAATATACAAATTTTGATACAGGATATTGAGGACTTTCATATCCATATCCCTCTTGGGTGGCTAGACACCCTTAAAAGGAACACAAAAAGAAAAGAGGACCAGCTTATACACACAAAATTAGACAAATTCAGGAGAGATTTAGACGATTACAGTAATGATAAGGTATTTCTATGGAAACAGAATCACCACATACCTCCACTGATGTCTCTAGAGGTCCACCCAGTCTCACCCATCAGGGCTCCACCCCCTCGTAGGGCAGGCCACCCACCGCCTATCTCTAGATATGGACCAACACCTACAGCTAGAAACCAGACCTTTAAGGGAGATAGAGCTGGTGGTCTACAGAATAAGAGAAACCCCCCTTCCAGTCGTCCAACCAACAAATCATCCAACAAATCATATGAGTATAATAAGACTAATAAGAAAAACTTAGAGGTAGTAAACAAAACTGAGAATACTTCCGCCATTTGCAATAACACCACAAACGATAGGCCCTCTAGTAGCTCTAACCTCCCAGTCATCACTGGGGAGGTTATGAGCCTCTCTCCAGCCCAGATCCCTTCTAGTGCCAATCAGCCAGAGGGTATGAGTCCTCTCATGGCCAGTCAGGTAATAGTCACCCCCAGATCGCTTGAAGGCAGCGAAGAAATATCCTTCCCTGTTATGATCAATGAACTTGAGACGGCTCCCCTTATATCAGCTTCCCCCCCCCCCCTGTGTCTTTTTTAGAGGGGGATCCACTGACCAAAATCAGAAAGAAAAAAAGAAAACTATTAGACGAGGATGCAGAGGAGGTAAGCGAATTACCAAAAACAAACACCAAACAGCGGAGACTACTAAGATCTTCAATTTGTCCTCTGTCCCATTAAATCAAGATGACCTATCTCTCCTACATAAAGGCTTAAGTTTTGCTCCCACCTCCTTTCCCAACTCCTTTCAATTATTTCGAGACCTGAACAAATTCATACGGAATCTCACATTAAAACGCTATTTTAATATAAAGTCTAAACAAGCTGACAATACCCCCCTCATGGACAAAGTGGAAAGTAATGTATCCACTTCCATAGAGGAATCCATCCCTGGAAGTCCTTTTAGCACCTATGATCCCTGTGAGAGTGAAGATTCGTATCTGGATATGCTGCTATTCACACAGCATCTCCCAGAGTCGCCACGCTTTGTCCATACTGACTTACGCCCTGAATCTGTTTTTTACCCTACCCGCTCAAAAGGCCCATATCTAGAGTCTTTTTATAGGACGGTTTTTGCTGATTTTCAAGCCATGTGTTCAGATACGTCCAAACACATCAAATACTCCCATTCCAATCTGAATCATAGTGAATCTCAGGCTCTCAAGCGATTATCTGACAATCCCGATCTTATCATAAGATCCGCGGACAAAGGAGGTGGTATTGTTCTATTAAACAAGACCGATTACATCAATGAAGCCTGTCGACTATTAAATGATAACAAAACATACACGAGACTCCACAAAGACCCACTACCAGCGTATAAAATTGAGGTTGAACAATTGGTACAATCGGCGTTACTGAATAAAGTGATAAATAAAGATGAGGCAGCTTTCTTAAAAAAGGACCATTATAACACCCCTTACTTTTATCACTTACCAAAGGTCCACAAAGACCCTCTACATCCCCCAGGTAGACCCATTGTAGCAGCAATGGACAGTGTGACTAGTGGCCTCTCACAGTTCATTGACGTCTTTCTGCAACCTTTGGCCCAAAGCCTGCAATCATATATACGCGATTCAGGTCACCTATTAGAACAAATCATTCCGTATAGATGGGAAGATAGTTACATCTGGTTATCGTTGGACGTCAGTTCGTTATATACCTCCATTCCCCATAATATAGGCTTACAAGCCATACAACATTTTCTTCTTCAAGACTCCTCCTTACACCATGATCAAGTGTCTTTTATCTTGGAAGCAACACAATTTTGTTTAACTCACAATTATTTTCAGTTTGAGGACACTTTTTATTTACAGATAAACGGGACAGCCATGGGAGCTAACTTTGCTCCGTCATATGCAAATCTGACCATGGGTTTCTGGGAGTTAAGATACATCTGGCGGAACAACCCTTTTGCCCAGCACATTGTTTTCTTTGGGCGGTATATAGACGATATTATCGTCATTTGGGATGGCTCTGCCTCCCAAATTGACGATTTTGTCAGCCATTGCAACAGTAACACCCTAGGCCTTTCCTTTACCTCAGTTTCACATCCAGACTCTATGCCTTTTTTAGATCTGGCACTCAGACACGAGTCACACCACATATATGCCAAAAACTACAATAAACCCACCTGCGGAAACTCCTATCTTCATTACAATAGTTGCCATCATCCCCAATGGACAAATAACATACCTAAAGGCCAGTTCTGTCGGTTGAGACAGAACTGTACTAGGGACCTTGATTATGTAGCCCAAAGCGAACATCTAAAGAAAAAATTTTCTGAAAAGGGCTACCCTGACGATTTGGTTAATTCAGCTTATGAAGCTTATCTTCCAGGGAAACTCCCCAGCTCCAAAATTAGAGAAGAACATCACCCGGTTCGATTTATTACTAGGTTTCATTGCCATTACAAAAAAATGGAAAAAATTCTATCAAGACATTGGGGTATTTTAAAACAGGACCCCCACCTTAATTCCGTCATTCTAGAGAAACCAAAAGTGACATATAGGAGGGCCACTACTTTAAAAAACAAGATTGCGCCAAGCAAATTAAAAAACACCAAGGCCACCAATCACTTGCCCTGGATGATCCCGCTGAAAGGTATGTACGCATGTAAGAAAAAATTATGCAAAATGTGCACCTTTGTGAGACATGGCCAAAAAGACTTCACACATAATGATAAAACCTACGTCTTAGATAATTTTTACAACTGCTCTACTGAGTATGTTGTCTATTGTTTAATATGCCCGTGTCAGTTCCTTTATGTGGGTCGTACCATCAGACCAGTAAGACAACGGTTTGGGAAACACCGTCGTCTCATTGAAGGTGGGAGTGACCTTCATAGCGTCCCGCGACACTTTTCAGAAGTCCATGGAAAATCGACTGAGGGATTAAAAATTTGGGTCATAGAATCCATTTCGAAAGATCTGTCAGAAGGAGAACGTTTTTCCAAATTATGTATGCGTGAAACCTTTTGGATATACACGCTAGATGTTCTCGCCCCTCGAGGATTGAATGAGGAACTAGACGTACATACCATCCTATAATTGAGGTTCTTTTCCTTCCTCTCCTCCTCTTTCCCAATTAATACAAGAGGTTTCCTTTTAATTATCCCTTTTTGATAAACCTTATATATTTTTTATGTATATTTTTATATACGTTCTCCATCCCATGTATGTTATGTGTATATATTTTTTATATATATAAAAAAATTTTTTTTTTTTTTTTTTTTTTTATATATATATGTATTTCTTATTTCGAGTTTTTTATACACCTTCCAAATTAGACGGTTTATATACATATATATAATTTTATGTGTATATTTTATATATATTACATTTATGGGGTTTTTATAGATAATTAATATTATTTTAGTATTGTGATGCATGTTCTATCATGTTATAATATTTTATTATGTTACATTATGTCCTCCTGGACCATTAGTCCTAAATATATCAACATTATAATTTTTTCCCCTTTCCCCCTTCTATATACCTGCTGTCCATAGGTCTAGATTGTTTTTCATCCCAAAGATATCCACTATTTTATTAATGTTTATGACTTTTTATGACCTTTTTTTTATATATATATATATTTATACTTTTGTTATTTTTAGGAGTCATGATCAGTTCTTGTTCACCCCTCCATTTTTGATTATTATCATTATTCATCATCTACTATCCATCATAGCATATATCTGAGTCTTATGAGAAATTGTCGCTCTAGTCCCATACACGTGAAATTGTGGCCAGCCAACCGAGTACAATTCCACCTTTGACATATGTTTTTAATCCTGTGCAATTATGTATAATTGTTTTTAAAGTTGCTGTGTTTTTTAATGAACTGGTTGCTTTTTAGCTCTGGTTCCAAATCCTTTTATCTTCGAGCCATTTCCCCCTTTTCCCAGCTGTGGTGAATCACTAATCAACTGAGCCATATATAAACTTTGTAGAGTCTCCAGCACCTGAAGAAAGAGCGCGCCGGGTAAACTGACCCCGCGCATGCTCAGAAACGCGTCGTGCCTGCCGTTTTTTCGCTGTTGGAGTACACCACCCCTGGTGACGGGAGAGCGCCCATCCACCTACGGAACCTTATAGCCGCCAGTCATCTCCATCTGACCGCTTATCGTGCACTCAGGCGGGAGGCAGCTGGCTTTTTTTCCTCCGATCAAACACTGACTCAGCCACGGACGGCGCCTTGGAGTGGATGGTACACACACCCCCCTCCCCCCAGAGGATGTCTCAAGATCTAATGGTGTTACACAGCTTGACTTTCATTCATGTCTTGTGAGTTACCACATACATTGCCTTGTATACTATAATAAACTGTCTGCACTTAGAGCGCTTCTCCTCTTTGTTTCTTTAGCCGGGGGATTGCAGGCTGCAGGAGCATGAGCACATGAAGGACACCTCGGGGGTGGGCCTCATCTGTAAGGCTGTACGGGGCCCCATGATTTCTAATAGCAGCCCTGGTCACACCAGAATCCAACGTCCTAACCGTGGGGTGGATGTGATCTGTAGTGAGCACTGTGTTCCCTTTTTCTCCACAGATAAGAGAATGATCAGCGCACGTTTGCACAGAGACTTTCCAGCACGTTTCGCCCATTGAAAGCGTTGCTTATCGCCTTCACAATACTTTACAAAAAAGAGCCTGACTTTAGAAACTTAAAAACTAGCCGGGTGATTGCAGGCTGCAGTCTGGCTGTGACGGCACACACAAATCTCCAATCTGCTCCCTGCTCTTCTCCTACTGCAAAATCCCTGATACCATCACCTTGTTAGGAAGACAAATTGGGAATTTATCCGGAATTGGATCTGCCGCGCTCCCCTGTGACTGATGTAGCCGGTGTCAGACTGACCTTTAACATCTGTTGTGTTTCACAATACCTGATCGTATCACCAACGAGCCGCCAGCGATAAGAGGAGAGCAGAACTCGTTACGCTCTGCCTGGGTTGTGCGATTACTCTCTCTGCTCTGCACTCCACTTTACAACATTTCATGCACTGCAGTGAGAGTGGATTAGCAGCACCAGCCCTGGAGACCTCATCGTCCTAAATTTCATCTGTTAGTAAAGTGCAAAAGGAAAAATGCTAAGCTCTCGGATAAATGCTTCTTAAAGTGTTCTTCCACTTTTGCAGTCAAATTTGAGAAACTTCCATTATATGTCTGTCTATCATGAGCTCCCATTCATACAGCATACCTAAAAATACCCTTCTAAATATATTTCATACCTTTCTAGGTGTTTCTTTGAGACAGGTTTATACAAAGGACTTGCAAGCCATTCTGAACAATTTTAAAATGCCATTAGAGGGACAACATGAGGGAAAGGGCATTAATGTACAATCTACCACGCAAGCCTTAAGATTTTTGAACCTTCGTTAGGATGGGCAGTGTGGACATCTAGTTTACAACTGATAATGACATCTTCCAGCACAGTAAAGACAGGGTAATTATTGTAAAGATATTTCCCCAGCCTCCTCCTTAAAGCGGAGTTCCACCCAAAAATGGAACTTCCTCTTTTAATACTCCTGACCCCCTGACATGCCACATTTGGCATGTAATTTTTTTGGGGGGAGGGGGGGGCTCCTCACCTCACCCCTCCCTCCCTGCATTCTTCTGGGACACGTCAGAGGTCCCAGAAGATTGCCCGTCCATTCATAATGTGTAGCGCAACTTGCGTATGTGCAGTGCGCACCCATACTTACCAACTGTCCCGTTTTTGCCGGGACAGTCCTGGCAAATAGAAGCCATTCCCGGGTAATTTACGTTGTCCCGGCAATGTACTTATTTACACTTTGCACTTTATTTATATTTACATATTACATTTCTTGTGTGGTCACACCTGAGCACATTTGACACTTTAGAATTGCAGGGAATTGTGATGAGAATTTTAAACTTTAGGCAGAAGTAGTGCAGCTGAATGGGAGAATTATTCCAACTCTTCTACTTTGAAAAGGGAATTTTAAACTTGATGCCAATTTCCTCTAATTCTCTCTTTATTAAGTAGACCCTATAATCTGATGATAAGTAGGTGGAGATTAATTATGCGGAGTGGGTGGAGCTTCAGGGAAGTGGGCGTGGTAAGTAATGTGCTGTGCTGCAAAGTGTCCCTAGAATTTTTTTTCAAATGTTGGCAACTATGCGCACCCCGCTGTGAAGCGGCAAGCTGTCACAACCGGGTGTCCACAGTAGAGATGCTGGTACCGCCAAGAGGAGAGGGAGAGGAGCGGGAGCGAGGCTTCGGGTGGCCGCATCGCTGGATCATGGGACAGGTGTGTGTGCGTTTATTAAAGGTCAGCAGATACGCTTTTTGTAGCTGCTTACTTTTAATAAACACAAAAACTAGTGAAACTCTGATTTAAGGCAGATCATAAATTATACAATTTTCTTTCCTTCAAGCAAGAAAATCGCTCAATTCCCTCATTAACCGTGTCAGTTTAAAACCAGGCCTTTTATGGAACTTTTTGTTTACAAGTTTAAATTAGTATTTTTGCTAGAAAATTACTTCGAACCCCCAAGCATTATATATATATATATATATATATATATATATATATATATATATATATATATATATATATATATATATATATATATTTTTAGCAGAGACCCTAGAGAATAAAATGGTAATTGTTGCAATATTTTATGTCACACTGTATATGTGCAGCAGTCTTTCAAACGCAATTTTTTTTGTGGAAAAAATTCAATTTTTTTTAAGAACTTAGCATAAAATCCTTTTCTCTGAGTCCTCTGACAGATTCAGCTCTCAATGTTTCTTCACAAATGGGTAATGCACCTTCTACAGGAGTAGACTAGGTAGTGAAAGCTTTCACTTGACACGCCTATAGGGGCTGTCCCTCATGACATTACCCCAGACACACTGTGCTCACTAATCAGTTTCATAGCAAGCAGTGAAAGAAAACACAACCAAACCCAAACAGAGGGGCGGGAGCTGCGTCCGTCAGAGGACTCAGAAAAAAGGCTTTTACGGTAAGTTCTTACAAAAATCAAATTTTCTCTTACGTCCTCTGACAGACGCAGCTCTCAATGTTTATTCATGAATGGGATGTCCCAAAGCAGTATAGGCATGAGGGGTGGGAAGAACGCAACCAAAAATAGTTAACGCATTTCCAAGGCTAAAAATGTAGCCAACAGGGCAACAGAAGCTCAACCAAACCAACAGGAGCTTACCCCAAAACGAAAATGAACCCCTGAAGAGAAAAAAAACAAGTCTCTTCGTCAAACAGCAGCCCGCAAAACCTTTTGGCCAAAGGAAGCATCTGAGGATGGCAGCAGATCAATCTTGTAGAATTTTGTAAAGGTCCTACTCCTAAACTAGGCAGCAAGAAAACTGATTAGTGAGCACAGTGTGTCTGGGGTAATGTCATGAGGGACAGCCCCTATAGGCGTGTCAAGTGAAAAGTTTTCACTGCCTAGTCTACTCCTGTAGATGGCGCATTACCCATTCCTGAAGAAACATTAAGAGCTGCATATGTCAGAGGATGTAAGAGAAATTACACTTTTTTTAATTAAAAAATAAACAAATCAGTAACGTTAGCCCAATTTTTTTATATAATGTAAAAGATGATGTTACATCAAAAAAATAGATATGTAACATCATGCTTTAAAATTGCGCACGCTTATGGAATGGCGACAAACTACGGTACTTAAAAATCTCCATAGGTGACTCTTAACCCCTTCACGCCTAAAGAACACAAATATGCGGCCTTGGCTTTAAGGGGTTTTACAGGAATAATGCCTTCAGCTAGAGGCATTTCCCCAGTACCGTTGTTTAGAACCGACGGTTGGCTTTCTTGTAATGACATCCGATGTGGCTGAGCAGCCACTCAGCTGTTATTACAAGGGGCAGGACGGGACGCCCCCCCCCTCCTGCCGCACGTCCACCGGCTGGTTGGCGTCCCGAACAAAGCCAAATTCAGCTCTGATCGGGTCTCTGATGTAAAATCCCAGAAGCGATGTCATGACAGCACTTCCGGGTACTGAAATCCTTAAAGGGGCCAGATTTAAAAAAATTACAGCATTCAAAACAAACTTGGTGTTTTGAATGCTTTTAAATGCAGAGAAGGGGGATTGGGGATTACCATCACAAGGGATGTTTACATTCCTTGTGACAGTAATAAGAGTGATCACATTTTTTTTTAAAAGAATAGTGTAAAAATAAAAAAAATCAAATAAAATAATTAAGAAGAAAAAAAATTCCGCACGCAGAAGCGAATGCATACGCAAGTTGCTCCCGCATATGAAAAGGGAATTCAAACCACCCATGTGAGGTATCGCCGCGAACCTAAGAGCGAGTGCAATAATTCTAGCACTTGATCTCCTCTGTAACTCTAAACTGGTAACCGTAAAAAAAAATTTGTAATAGAAATAAGCATGACAGGTCCTCTTTATTGAGAGATCTGGGGTCAAAAAGACCAGCGCTGCTAAAGTAAATAACGGTGCACATTTAAGAGATATTTACTGTACCTTCGGGTAAGCCTTATTATAGGCTTACCTGCAGGTATAGGCTTACGTTATTATAGGCTTACCTGCAGGTATAGGCTTACCTTATTATAGGCTTACCTGCAGGTATAGGCTTACCTTAATATAGGCTTACCTGCAGGTATAGGCTTAACTTATTATAGGCTTACCTGCAGGTATAGGCTTACCTTATTATAGGCTTACCTACAGGTATAGGCTTACCTGCAGGTATAGGCTTAGCTTATTATAGGCCTACCTGCAGGTATAGGCTTACCTTATTATAGGCTTACCTTATTATAGGCTTACCTGCAGGTATAGGCCTACCTGCAGGTATAGGCTTACCTTATTATAGGCCTACCTGCAGGTATAGGCTTACCTTATTATAGGCTTACCTGCAGGTATAGGCTTACCTGCAGTTAGCTTATTATAGGCTTACCTGCAGGTATAGGCTAACCTGCAGTTAGCTTATTATAGGCCTACCTGCAGATATAGGCTTACCTTATTATAGGCTTACCTGCAGGTATAGGCTTACCTTATTATAGGCTTACCTGCAGGTATAGGCTTACCTGCAGGTATAGGCTTACCTTATTATAGGCCTACCTGCAGGTATAGGCTTACCTTATTATAGGCTTACCTGCAGGTATAGGCTTACCTTATTATAGGCTTACTTGCAGGTATAAGCTTACCTTATTATAGGCTTACTTGCAGGTATAGGCTTACTTTATTATAGGCTTACTTGCAGGTATAGGCTTACCTTATTATAGGCCTACCTGCAGGTATAGGCTTACCTTATTATAGGCTTACTTGCAGGTATAGGCTTACCTTATTATAGGCCTAACTGCAGGTATAGGCTTACCTTATTATAGGCTTACCTGCAGGTATAGGCTTACCTTATTATAGGCTTACCTGCAGGTATACATTTCAAAAACGCCTTTACTACCAGTAATTAATGACCCTGTAATGTATTTTTCATTAAATCATTTCTTACTCTGGTTTACTGCCTCTTTGCAACGTCCTCCATGAGCTCCAGAATCTCTCCTTTTCTCCCTCACTTCCTTTTTGTTCGGAGCGAGCACAGTCATGTGCACTAGTCTATGCACACTTTAAATACCATAGACCAGGCCAAACACAACCAATCTACTCCTGTCCCTATGTTCTCATGTGTCATATACAGTGTTAAGCACAATAGCCCCACAAACTATACAGCAAATAGAAATAAAATCTTCCATGAATAGGAATGTGTGCTTTCATGTGTTATATAACACATGCAATTTACGCTGTATATAGGAAAGCAAAACACCAGTGGGATCAATATGAGGACAGAAAATTACAGCAGCATGGTGTAAAACCAAGGCGGGGTATTGATCTCATGTTATATGTCAGTACTGTTTCATCCTCCATGCTACTGATTACTCACACAGAGATCACGTTAATTAAACATTATCAGGACATCACGCTGTGACCAGCATTGCAAAGATCACAGCAGCCAGAAAGTTCCAATCTTTCCTTCGTTAGGACCTAAATTCCACTCTCCTTCCTAACTAGAAACAGAGGGTAGCAGTTTTTGTCCCCCCTCCTCCCCCTCCCTTCAACTGACACTGATAAGGGTGGCAATAGGTACAGAGAAGTCCCCCCATTTGCATTGTCTGTACTGGCATGACCCCATCACTCACCAACTACCTACAAGTCCATCCTCCCTTGTGAAGTGGCAGGCCGATGCACAGGTTCAGCCAATGGCAGGATCTTTTTAAACTGCACCTATACATACTGGAAGCCGCCCCCATTGAGGTCTGTCACCCTCACAGAAGATAACCCAGCCATTTATATTTCAGAGAACACAAAAATTATTTCAGTATGGCCATTGACCTGCCAACATGTGTGGACACATGGTCCAGAGATGACCAAAACATTTTCACTGCTGGTCCATAGTGCTTACGACAGTCAATTATTATGTGTTCCTCACCACCTTCCCTTTAGATCCTAAATGTATTTGCTTGGTGTGATGGACGGGGAATTGTTTCCACCCTCTGTGCAGGTACTGAGGACCCTACTCCTGGTTCATAACTTATACCACAAAGGTGGACTGCTTCCACTCAACCATGTCACATGGATCAACGTGGCAAGAAGTTGACCTATGTATGGAAGGGATGTCCAGCAAAGTTCTAAAAATTGTGGGGAGACTCTCTACTAGCCCCTATGTCACTGATTACAGACTGCTCTCCTAAAACTGGATCACCCCCTCAGTATGAACATTTATTTCTCTTCATACCTTCCAAGATGTCCGAAAAATTGAAATAATATGGTCAACTTCCATCTCCTGTCTGCCATTGCGGAGATCGAACAGGGCTGACTTCTGTTTTTGATCGATCCCCATATCTCTGAGCGATCCATACCTCCTAAGACACACTGTCTACACCAGTGTCTACACCAGTTTCTCTCCATCAGTTAGCTAATGTCACCCCAGTGCTGAGGGAAAGGGGCACAGGAGGGTCAAACAAGGATGCTGTAGAGGCAACGGACATCGTCCTTATTAACTGATGACATCATTGGCTGTTAGGATGCCAGTGTCTGGAAAGTCATAATGGTGCATAATGAAAACCCGTGGTTTTGTGTAACTAAAAGTGAGGCTTCATCCACCTGCTGGCTTGTATACAATTTTTTATCAATTTTTAGGCATTTTGCCAAGGCATCCCTGAAAAAAACCTCAAGGCACCCTGGTTGAAAGAGACTGATCTACACTATGTATGCATAATATACCCGATCTGTAATTCTTAGTGCCCACAAGTTTATGCCTGCAGAGGAAGGCTCTAATATGCTTTTACAGTGCCTTGCGAAAGTATTCAGCCCCCTTGAACTTTGCGACCTTTTGCCACATTTCAGGCTTCAAACATAAAGATATAAAACTGTGATTTTTTGTGAAGAATCAACAAGTGGGACACAATCATGAAGTGGAACGAAATTTATTGGATATTTCAAACTTTGTTACCAAATAAAAAACTAAAAAATTGGGCGTGCAAAATTATTCAGCCCCTTTACTTTCAGTGCAGCAAACTCTCTCCAGAAGTTCAGTGAGGATCTCTGAATGATCCAATGTTGACCTAAATGACTAATGATGATAAATAGAATCCACCTGTGTGTAATCAAGTCTCCGTATAAATGCACCTGCACTGTGATAGTCTCAGAGGTCCGTTTAAAGCGCAGAGAGCATCATGAAGAACAAGGAACACACCAGGCAGGTCCGAGATACTGTTGTGGAGAAGTTTAAAGCCGGATTTGGATACAAGAAGATTTCCCAAGCTTTAAACATCCCAAGGAGCACTGTGCAAGCGATAATATTGAAATGGAAGGAGTATCAGACCACTGCAAATCTACGAAGACCTGGTAGTCCCTCTAAACTTTCAGCTCATACAAGGAGAAGACTGATCAGAGATGCAGCCAAGAGGCCCATGATCACTCTGGATGAACTGCAGAGATCTACAGCTGAGGTGGGAGACTCTGTCCATAGGACAACAATCAGTCGTGTACTGCACAAATATGGCCTTTATAGAAGAGTGGCAAGAAGAAAGCCATTTCTTAAAGATATCCATAAAAAGTGTTGTTTAAAGTTTGCCACAAGCCACCTGGGAGACACACCAAACATGTGGAAGAAGGTGCTCTGGTCAGATGAAACCAAAATCAAACTTTTTGGCAACAATGCAAAACGTTATGTTTGGCGTAAAAGCAACACAGCTCATCACCCTGAACACACCATCCCCACTGTCAAACATGGTGGTGGCAGCATCATGGTTTGGGCCTGCTTTTCTTCAGCAGGGACAGGGAAGATGGTTAAAATTGAAACATATCCAGGTGTTAGAATGGCCAAGTCAAAGTCCAGACCTGAATCCAATCGAGAATCTGTGGAAAGAACTGAAAACTGCTGTTCACAAACGCTCTCCATCCAACCTCACTGAGCTCGAGCTGTTTTGCAAGGAGGAATGGGCAAAAATTTCAGTCTCTCGAACTGCAAAACTGATAGAGACATACCCCAAGCGACTTACAGCTGTAATCGCAGCAAAAGGTGGCGCTACAAAGTATTAACTTAAGGGGGCTGAATAATTTTGCACGCCCAATTTTTCAGTTTTTTATTTGTTAAAAAAGTTTGAAATATCCAATAAATTCCGTTCCACTTCATGATTGTGTCCCACTTGTTGTTGATTCTTCACAAAAAATTACAGTTTTATATCTTTATGTTTGAAGCCTGAAATGTGGCAAAAGGTCGCAAAGTTCAAGGGGGCCGAATACTTTCGCAAGGCACTGTATGTAGACATTCTTCCTTTTCCTACCAACATGTCTCTTATATATTTTTGCTATAACTGTTTTGGGAAAGTTGGGAGGTAAGGGGAAAAAAGTTTTTTTGTCAACCGTGACAAATTTCAGGACCTATTTACACATACACATGGCGATTTGGTACAGAATTGCTGCAATTCTGCCTACGATTTCAAATCACATGCCAATTGGTGCAAAATGTGCAACATGTGGTTGAGTGCTATTCATTCTAAATGGCACCCCAAACACAATGCGATTTTGCCATGATTGTCGGGTGACAGAATCACGCTGCAATTGCAGCAAAACACAACATTAAAAATCACGTCAAGCTTGTTGCCTATAAAGGAGCAAGAGCTTATTTTGGGCGACAAATGCACAGTGGGCAGCCCATTGAGGTGAAAGGGCCACCCTATGCGTGACATGCAGAATCATGTGAAAGTCGTTCACACAAAATCACGAGCGGAGACAAGAGTTCTTGCTATGCAACGTGCAAATGGAGCCTAAAATAAAATGTATGCGATTTGAAAAACTGCTCCTCTATGAGTGTTTCAGTTGTGTATTTATGTATTTGGCTGGATTTGCCCTTTATAAGATATTTAGTATATGGAGTAGATAATGACTGTATCAGTGAATTCATTTATCAACTTGTACAAGTGAATGCTGTGGACAACAGCGTATTTTCCCTTTACATTGATTTCCATATATTTCCCCAGGGAGCTGAGTTTTTAGCCCCCCCTAATATAGTTATACACAGAACATATTTATTGGATGGGATCCAATATTTGCCCGCACACAGCCGGAATGAGTACATAATAAATCACAATGGATTGCCAAGCTGCTGTGTGGCTCCTGTTTAGTCACCGGTGGCTGGGCTTGTGCCACATTCACCAGTAACAGACCTGTCAGGGACTAATTAATAAGAAAATATAGGAAACAGATTGAGGGTAGCCTGGGGAATGTACTTTACATTGTGCTGAGATTTCATCCAAAAATATGAAATCCATTTGTATAGGATTTTTCTGATCCAGCAATGGGCAGGCGGTACATTAGCTCTCGCCGCCAGGAGCTGCGCACTGGTAGTTTTTGGCGCAGTGATAATCCCAAAGCTCCCATGACGGTTCCTATTTTATGAAATATCCCCAGCACTAAAGCACCCCTTAAAGCATTTTTCTACCTCTACAGAGCTGCACCATTTTTATATTATTCGTTTAAAGCAGAACATCAGACAAAAATAATAAGATAAAAATGATTAGCTTTTTAACAAATAAAATAAAAAATGTGGCTTTTGTTGCAATATTTATTTTCTAGCAACAGCTCTTCCCTGCAGTATTTCTTTTCTACCACAAGATGTCCTTAGTGTGATGGCCAGCACTATCAAACAACCTTCCTCTGAGCCCAGACCGTCCTGACCTGTCTTTTACCTGTAACTGGAGAAGTAGCACAGTGATGAGCTCCTCTCTGTCACTCTGCTCACTCCTCCTAGCAGTAAACTTCGTAATGTGATGGCCAGCACCATCCAACACACTTCCTCTGAGCCCAGACTGTCCTAACCTGCCTTTCACCTGTAACTGGAGGGGTAGCACAGTAATGAGCTCTTCTCTGTCACTCTGCTCACTCCTCCTAGCAGTAAACTTCTTAATGTGATGGCCAGCACCATCCAACACACTTCCTCTGAGCCCAGACTGTCCTAACCTGCCTTTCACCTGTAACTGGAGGGGTAGCACAGTGATGAGCTCCTCTCTGTCACTCTGCTCACTCCTCCTAGCAGTAAACTTCGTAATGTGATGGCCAGCACCATCCAACACACTTCCTCTGAGCCCAGACCGTCCTGACCTGCCTTTCACCTGTAACTGGAGGGGTAGCACAGTAATGAGCTCTTCTCTGTCACTCTGCTCACTCCTCCTAGCAGTAAACTTCTTAATGTGATGGCCAGCACCATCCAACACACTTCCTCTGAGCCCAGACCGTCCTGACCTGCCTTTCACCTGTAACTGAAGAGGTAGCACAGTATTGAGCTCCTTTCGGTCACTCTGCTCACTCCACCTAGCAGTACGCTTCTTGTCAGCACATGAACTAAACGGCTTCTTCTTACGCTTCTTTTTTGACACTCCAGCTCTGCTAAAAAATATGTCAAATTCATGTGCTTACACTGCTTGCATTTAAACAGTAATTTTAAAGTGGTCCTAAAAACTCAAGGCTTTTACCTTCATGTATTCTATGCATGAAAGTATAACACCTTCTCTGTGCAGCAGCCACCCCTAATACTTTCCTGAGGACCATCGCGATCAAGTGGTGTGCACGAGAGTCTCGACTCTCCAGGGGCTCTCCCTCCTCATTGGCTGAGACAGCAGTGGGAGCCACTGGTTGTAAATAACATCTAGTGAGCCAATAAGGAGAGAGAGGGGGTGGGGCTGAGCCAGGGCTGTGTGTGTGAATGGACACGCAGAGCAAGCCTGCTAGGGTGCCTCCTTAGCATGCTGCTTGCTCTGGGGACACTCAGCAAGAGGGAGGGGCCAGGAGCACCGGCAGAGGGACCTGAGAAAAGGATTAGGGATGTTCTGTACAAATCCACTATACAGAGCTGCATTAATTTGTACCTACCACGTTCAGATTAAAGGAAACCTGTAAAGAAATAAACTCATATGATACATTGCTAAAACCTCCTTCTGACAAAGCTAGCTTCCTGTATGTAATGGGGATCCTCTGGCTCCGATACTTTGAGCCGCTAATCCAGAATAAGTATGCAGATCAAGAGTTCTGACTTCAGTGAAGCAGCTTTTACCAATGAACAGAAAGCGCTGCCAAGCCTAAAGCCTCGTACACATGATCAGATTATCTAACAATCTGTCGTCCGTTTTTTGTGGCATGCTAGTCTGATGTGGAAAGTGAAGAGGTTATTTTCATACGAATTTTCCCGTACGACAGAATTCTACTTCAGAAGTGATGTCATGTGTTGGATTGTTTTGTATGTGTTCTTTCGTCTCTGAGCATGCCTAGTCTTGCTCTTAAGATGTTTTCCCGTCGAATTCTGTACTAATGAGACGAAAACCGGACGTTGTATTACGGACGACAAAAATTTTATAGCTTGCACATCAGGATTTTGTCAGCCGAAAAGTCAGAGTCGGCTGTCGAAAGCACCATACTAACAATCCGAAAATCGGCAGATCGGTCGTTGGACGAATTTTCCCTACAGATTTTCTTATCGTGTGTACGGGCCTTAAATGTTGACCAACTGACATATGAACCGACTTACCATTTTAGAGGTAAATTCTGGTGGGTTGTCATTGACATCTGAAACAGTTATGATGGCCGTAGCTGTGTTGGATAATCCGTGGTTTAAATTCCCCTCCATATCTGTGGCTTGGATGACAACGGTGTACTGCTGGACTTTCTATAGGAAGAAATAAGCAGATAACATGATATAAGTGGAGATATTACATAATACAGCAAGGACCATGCCATACCTCATGCAGTAATTACAGTCATTCAGAAATAACTATGTGGCAGGATTAGGAATGTTGGTGGTGGCGATATCTCACCACTGAAATCCCTCAGCCATACACAAAGTCAATATCAGGATCATCTTACCAGTAACCACACAAAGCTGAAATATAGGTTTTAGGAGGACTTTAAAGTCTTTAAATGAAATATAAACTTCCCAAAAAGTTTACATTTCTGCAAAGTTTTGCACCAGCAGAAACACAGACAAAATTAATGAGTGCTTCCGCACCAAATTGAAAGATGGTGTGGGAGAACAGTAGTTTCTAATCAGGAATACATCCATATCATTGGTGTGATTGTCTGGTGGAGGCATTTATCATCTTCTGCAGAATTCCTTCAATAATGTAATTACGGACAAGATTGGAAAGTCAGTGTGCATGGATATTTATGCTGGAAGACTGTGCAGTCACAGGAAGCGGAGAGTAAATAATTAGTCTACGGTTGGATTAGCAGGCACGGGATTCTCTAGGGCCAGGAATTAGCCCCTAATAGCGCTTATTGTAGGATTGCAGAGGCTGAAAATGAATCCTGAAATGATGTTTACTGAAGGGAGACATCTGGGATACGTTGATGATGACATTAGCGAGTTAAGATGTTTGAAGAAGCAAAGCTGGTGTCACTTGGGGGCTGTGCCCCTTAACTGCCAAGAGAAGCACGGTAGACTGTTTGTTATTATTCATTCACATTACAGACAGATTGTGAAGTTGTGTCACTGGACATGGCAATACAGTATAGGGATCTTCATCAACATACCTTGGTATAGTGATAATCAGTGTCCTTTATTCACATTATGCCCTGTGATCAGGGCCGCTGATAGGGGGGGACAACCAGCCCTCTTGTAGGGGGCCCGAGTGCACAGGAGGGCCCACACAGAGAGGGGGAGTAGTGATGGACAACAAATACAGAAATCTTCCTCCAACACCTGAATCTGATCTATGTCCCTCTCCCTGCTATCAGCTTTTATCTGCTGAGAAAGACAGTTGTTCCTCACTAATCCCCCTCCCTGTGTGGGCCCCCCTCCCAGCAATGGCTCTAATGTTATCTCTGCTCAAGAGTTTATTTGTAACTTCGTTTCTCTCCCTCTGTCTCTCTGATCACTGAGCTCCAACTGCCCAGCCTGTATATTTCTCTCATCTCATCTTCATTTTTATTTATTAACATGGGGTTTTTTTTTTTTAGATTTAGCAGGAATTATGTGAGTTATGTTAATTTGTGTCTGCTAATAGTGATTTTGTTGTAATTTTAGCTAAATATATCTTTAATATTTTCTTGGGGGGGCCCTACCAGGTAGTCTGTATGGGGCCCCGCGATATCTAACAGCAGCCCTGCCTGTTGCTTTATATGAAAAAGGACACAATTGTCAGTATTCCAAGGTGTGGCGGTGAAGAGCCTTGTTTTTCTATAATTACATGGTGGCACCATCCACCCATTCACTACAGCACCCTGCAGATACAGGTTGGTGTGCCACAGTCATCAGCAGCTGCATTAGATAACATGAGTAGCTAGTGAAGCTGGCGCTTGGGTGACGAGTTAGCTTTAAAAGCTTCAAAATGGAGCTAAAGATCCCTCAAGATTTCTGCAACACAGACTGAAATTATTTTGTTCCAGCAAAAGAAACTCATAGGAGATCCATTCTGTAACTGCTACAAAATCACTTGTGTGACATGGGCCTTGAGAAACATGAGAAGCAATAAAGCACAATCGTTCTGCAGTACTACTAAGGAATAAGCACCGGCTTGGATATATCATGAGGAAATATACCTGTAACACCCCTTCCAGTTAGTGTAGTTTTTTAGGCAAACTTAGTCTAGCTCCTCTGTATTCAGTGTGGCTGTGTTTGATTGTTCTGGCCTTTTCTATGTTTCAGTGGTTGCAGGAATGGCTGCTTTCCCCTGGCTGGTCCAGAAATGTTCTGTAAGTTAGTAGGCAGGAAAAGTCTAATCAGTAGCTGAGTATTCATACAGCCCTGGCCAATCCCTGGCCAATCCCTGGCCAATCCCTTGGGACAGGTGCCCACATGGTGATTGAGAGTCTGTACAAATACTCTGAGACTGAGAGAAGCCTTTTTTTTCCTGAGGTGGAGATCACAGCCTAGGGGGACTGCTAGCCCCCTAGGCAATTCTGTCATGTGCTTGTGGTTTGTTGTGGCCTCAATGTGGCTAGCCGGGAGCCTACTTTGCTGAGAGTTTGCTGAAACTGACAAAGGGACTGTTGTCTGGTACCATGGGATGAAAGGTTCTGCAGGATATTGGAAGGAGGCAACCAACTTTTCCAAGGACGTTTGTGGGTACAGACTGGAAAGAGAGAGACTGTGTGCAGTTGCCATCCCTTTTATGCTAGAGTCAGCGTGTTTAACCACTTAAGTACCTACCACTTAAGGACCAGGCCTATTTCTGATGCTTGTTGCTTACAAGTTAATATCAATATTTTTTGCTAGAAAATTATTTAGAACCCCCCCCCAAACATTATATATATTTTTTTTGAAAAAAACCCTGGACAATATTGTTTGTCACGCGGTATTTGCGCATCGGTCTTTCATACGCAATTTGTAGGCAGTGACAGTACTCTTTATGGAGGGATGTGGGGACTAAAAGACCCCAAACCCCTCCTCTGCACTTCAAAGCATTCAAAACGCAGAAATCGGCAGTTTTTAATTCTGACAGTTTTTTCTAAGTAGGCGCCATTGGCAGCCGGGTTACATGATCAGAGACCCGATCAAAGCCAAATCTGGCTTTGTTCGGGACTCCAACCAGCCGGCTGCTGTGCCGGCTGGTTGCTTAGGTCTCCCGGTGGGATAGGAGACCTGGGGCAGAGCCGCAGAAGGCCGCAGGGGGGGGGGGGAACGTCCCCTCCCGCTCGCTAGGATAACGGCCGAGCGGCTGCTGAGCAACATTGACTGCTATCTTCTGAAAGCCGACTGTCGACTCTAAAAAAGGTTAATGCCTGCAGTTGCATATCATCCCGGTACAACCACTTCTGCAAGCCGACGTACAAGTACGCCGGTTTGCGGGAAGTGGTTAATGGGGACCTAGTGTCCGGAGTCCTGAAGAGCTCAGTCTATTTCATTTCTAGTGAAAGGACTTTGCTCAGACTGTCCAGAGAGGAAGATAAATCTTCTCAAGTTGCTACTACAAATCTCCGTCCACCCTTTACTTGTGCAAGGACTTACAGTTCTACAAGAGAAGTACAATGTCCTCAAATCATTGCTATGGATTATTGGAGTATCCTACCATTACCTAATACCTATCCAAGTTCTTATTAAAGCATCATAAAAAACATACCCCTAGATTGGCTAATGAGCCTGAAGAGTGGCCGGAGCTGTGTGTGTGGCTGCGAGGAAACTACAGGGAAAAGGATCCGGGCAATCTACTTAGCGGCTCCTACGAGGGTAGCTCTACACAACAAAGGAAAAATGATTGGGGCTTGTACCTTTAATTCTGCAATAAAGCCAAATAGGAGCCAGCTATGAGCCCCATAAGCCTTAGCTCCCAAATGACATGGCCATGTGATGAACCCATACAGAGGTCCATTACCACCCCTCCTGAAATCCAGTGTAAATCAATGTTCCTAATTCAGGCTTCTCTTCCAGTGTGTCTGAACTGTGAGTGAACCGAGCAGTGTTCCCGATGTGCCGAGCTCAGGCTGACAGCCTCCGAGAGGGGAATGGTAACATCATACACTGAATTCTACATCTATCATAGCCCCTGCTTATATTCCATCATCGTCCTGGCCTGACTAAAAATATGAAACCAGAATTGACATTTTAATCAAAAAGTGCAGAAACAGACTGCTTCTTACACTTAACATAAAAAGTTTAAATACTGAGCAAAGGTAAATCAATTATTGTGCTGACATACAAGAATGGAGCAGTGATGTCTAATGAAAGCTGCTTCATTGCAGTCTGCTTTCATTTACCTCCCTATACACAGTATGTACAGGCCAGTCTTCATTCCATTTTTTAGCTCCTACTCAGTGGTCACTCTCAGGGCCGGGACAAGGGGTGGACAGGAGCGGAGGCTGCCCTAAGCACTGTGGTATCATGTGTGGTGTGTGTGTGTGCATGTGTATGTGTGGGTGGGGGGGGGGGGGGGTAGGGGGGTTGTGTTGGGAGGGGGAATTTGGGGGTAGCAGGGGGTAAGAATGGTTCCTGGAAGGGAAATATGGGGGAGCTCTAATTGGTGTTTTAGGGGGTGTTGGTAGGGGGATGAGGCTTTGTGCTAGAAGGGGGGATTTGGGGGGTTTGTGCTAAAAGAGTTGCTATGGTAGAGGGGGAGGGTGATTGTTCTAAGAGGGGAATTGTTTTGTGGGGGGGGGATTTGTGCTAGTAGGCAGGATTGGGGGGAATTCGTGCGAAGATGGAGATTTAGGGGGAAATGGTGCTGGGAGGGGGAATTTGGAGTCAGGGAAGAGGATTTGTGCTAGGCGGAGTGATTGTTTTTTTATTTATTTTTTTGGAGGTGGCATTTGTGCAGGGGGGATTTGGAGGATAGGGGGATGGATAAGGGAGGGCAAAAATTTGTTCTGGGAGGGGGGGTAAGCATGCAGACTAGTGCTCAATTTTTTGTGGGGGACTTTTGCTGACACATAAAGCTCATACATCTTGGGGAGGGCACAGTTTGTCACGTTCACCCTGGGCTCTCGATGACCTTGTCCTGGCACTGGTCACTATACTATACTGGATGGGAAGGATTACAAAGGGGATGAAAAGTGTAGTGTAAACAGAGCTCAGGTTTTTAGTCTGTTTCCTGCCAACTACAAGGTGAGTAAGTGGAACCCTGCAGCTACAAAGCAGGAAAGAAAAGACAATAGTAGTGTCCATGTGGATAAAGAGATACAGGAAAACAGCCCTGTAGATAAAATAAAGGTTTATTTTTCATTTAGTAAAAAAAGACTTCAAACCATTGTGCGCTTACCCTTTTCCATCGTATGTATATAATTGGTGAATGAAATTCTGATTGTGAACTCATCAGTTTTATTATTAGCATTTATTTAGTGGTCATGAATAACAGATGTTCTCCCTGATAATGACAGCAGGGTGACCTGCACAGACAGCAGTGGAATCTCCAACTGCATCAGACATAGGCACCATCCCCGATTGCATCAGACATAGGCACCATCCCCGATTGCATCAGACATAGGTGCCATCCCCAATTGCATCAGACATAGGCGCCATCCCCGATTGCATCAGACATAGGCGCCATCCCCGATTGCATCAGGACCCCCTGGCAGGCAGAAGCAACATTCCTCACTGCAACAAGACTCCCTGCAATAGAAGTAACACCCCTGACTGTATCAGGAGGACATGCAGTCAGAAGACATCCACCCAACTGCATCAGGACTCGCTGCAAGCAAATGTGATAACATAACTATATCAGGATTATATGCCTCCAATCTTCATAGAAAATCTATCAGCATTAGCAGCACTTCTTAGATATATTCCATCTCTTGTGCCTTTAAGTGTCCATTACAACACCATATGAGTGTCCAAACTTGCCCCGCTTGGGTTAAAAGGTGAAATCAAAATCCAATCTGCTGGACCCATCACCACACTGCATGAGACCTCTACCTTAGGTAATAAACACTCACCAGAACACTGATAGTAAACGCCTTGGATAAACTTTTGTCCAGCATGGATAAGGAAGAATCCTCTAAGCTCGCAAACCTTGTCTCCTCAAGTTGTCACAAATGTACTCATAGTGTAATACAGTTTTAAAATGTATTGCCAAAACCCCCTTTTTTTAAAATGCACTTACAGAAACCAAAACAAATCAAGCATGTCATCATATACTACTCGGCTAGTATGTATCGATCTCACTGCTCCTCTCTATTCACTGCTCGCGGTGATCCCAGGATGAGACACACACAATCGATAGTCAAAGGCAGCTGTGTGATCATGCTCTGACGTGTTTCGTCATCACGACTTCGTCTTGACGCCCTCAGACGAAGTCATAATGACGAAACGCATGAGGGCGTGATGAGTGCATTTTAACAAAAGGGGGTTTGGGCAATACATTTTAAAACTGTATTACGCTATGAGTACATTTGTTTTAATATGGGTGACAACTTAAGGATACGAGGTTTGCCAGCTTGGAGGATTCTTCCTTATCCACGCTGGACAAAAGTTTACCCAAAGGCTTTACTATCAGTGTTCTGGTGAGTGTTTATTACCTAAGGGAGGGGTCTAACGTGGTGTGGTGACGGGTCCAGCAGATTGGATTTTGATTTCACCTTTTAACCCAAGTGGGACACTCATATGGTGTTGTGATGGACACTTAAAGGCACAAGAGGTGGAATACATCTAAGAAGCTCCGCTAATGCTGAAAGATATTCTATAAAGATTTGAGGAATATAATTATATGATTGATGTTATTTATAGTGGCTGCTGTTAGTGCCAGGAATTGTAAGGACACATTGATATATTGATATAACAATTGATAATTGTTTTTACATTTTTTTTATATGCGATTTAATTGCATCCCTATTGGCGCTGGGAGAAAGTGAATAAGGGTCTTGGGACGGGTTTAGTCGCTTTTATTTGTTTTGTATATCAGGATTCTCTCCAAACAAATGCGGCAACCCAACTGCATCAGGACTCCCTGCAACAAATGAGGCATCCCAACTCGATCAGGACTCTAAAGACATAAGCGACATCCCCGAGTGTATCAGGACCTCTGCTGACAGAAGGGGCACCCCCAACTGAATCATTACCAACTGCATGAAGACTTGGCCTACCTATGATTGGTTACGTCCTTCCTTTTTCTCAATGAATGGATGAAAGGATCATTCCCATTGGCTTGAGATTTTCCAACAAGATATAACATCTGAAACACTGTTTATCTGCATGTAAACCCAACATTTCATACTCCTGATATGTGCCTGCGGCACTATGTACTTGTATGGAAAGCATCCTGTCCTCTGTGTATTCCTTTGTGTGAAATACTTGGTGTTCCTGCCAGTCTCATCAGCCTGATCAGACTTGTGCTGACATCCCCCACCCCCCGTCTCTCGCAGCCCTTCATTGGGAAGATCAGTGGACTGGTGTTTCTTCTCCTCCAGCTCTATGAGCTCCTTATGCAGCTCAGAACAGAGGGTTTGTGATCACTTATATAAAAGGGAAAAAATAGGTATTTATGTTGTTTTTATATCTACAGCATGTACAAATGATGTGCCTTACATTTCAACGGGCTGTTTTACAAGGTGAGGGTTTACATTTACTTTAGCTCCACACAGCCTATAATGTACCCCAAAAAGCCAAACTTACCCAGCTTTATGGAGGCCAGATATATGCTCAATGACCTACATTTACTTTGTCCTTCTGCTTGTACAGTGTAGCAGCTTGTTCTATTAATGCGATATTAAACCCAAAAGCAAACATTATATTGCAGCTTACCAATTCTTTTTTTTTTTTTGCCAGTGAAAAGCTTAGCAATTCTGAGATAGCCACATTAGTTTTCTTCAGGCTTTCTTTGCTTTATTTGCATCTGCTGATCCAGCCAGTAAATCTGTTTTTTCAAAAGAACATGCTCTCTAGCAGAATGTACCAGTTGAAGAGATGAGACAAACCTTTTAACACTAGTAGGGGTGTTTACAATGATTATCCTTTACTTATGTAAAACCTTTATCCCAAAGGAAAAAAAACAGTTTGCTGTAACTGCTTATAAAGTATTAGCTGGAGTTTGGCTTTAACTTGTGCCCTCCTCTCAGACGGAAAATGCTGATGTCCAAACGTGCCCCCACCCACCCCCCGTGCTCCTTCATCCAGAGTGGGGGCACTAATACACACGCAACGATTATCTGCTGACCGATCGTCCGACTTTTGTCCAGAGTGGTGTTTTGTTGGTTGGAATGTGCCTAGACTGCACACAAATTTTCTTGGCCAACAAAAACCAACTTCAGAAGTGATGTCATGTGTTGGTTTACTTTCCCTGTGTTTTTTCTTCTCTGAGCATGCCCAGTCTTGCTCATCAGATTTTTTGTCTGCCGAAATCTGTACTGACTGACGGAAAATCGGCCGTTGTGTTGATGGCCAACAAAAATTTTATAGCCTGCACACCAGATTTTATTCGGCCGAAAAGTCGGTTGTCGAAAGCATCATACTAATGCCTCGTACACACGCATCGATTATTGGCCGGGAATTTTCGGCCAACGTCCGATCGGCCGATTTTAGTATGATGCTTTCGACAACCGACTCCGACTTTTCGGCCGAATAAAATCTGGTGTGCAGGCTATAAAATTTTTGTTGGCCGTCAACACAACGGACGATTTTCCGTCAGTCAGTACAGATTTCAGCAGACAAAAATCTGATGAGCAAGACTGGGCATGCTTAGAGAAGAAAAAACACACGGAAAGTAAACCAGAACATGACATCACTTCTGAAGTAGATTTTTGTTGTCCGAGAAAATTCGTGTGCAGTCTAGGCACATTCCAACCAACAAAACACAACTCTGGACAAAAGACGGCCGTTCGGTCGGCCGATAATCGTTGCGTGTGTACGAGGCATTACAAGCCGAAAATCGACCGATCGGACGTTGGCCGAAAATTCCCGGCCAATAATCGATGCGTGTGTACGAGGCATAATACAGGAGGCGTGTTACTGGCCAAATCACCAGGTGAAAACATAAGGGGAAAAAGCAAAAAACAAAAACGAATGCAGCCACCACATCTAATGATTGTTTAGTTGCAATATATTACATTCTAGTTTAGGGTTTAATATCGCTTTAATCCCATAAAGGAGATTAGGAAGTATACATTGCATGGCACATTTTGCGGTTATATTTGGATACTGATTTTAAACAGGTCCTCTTTGCTAGCTGACAAATAGAGTATTGGGGGGAGCTGCACATTCTATGCAGATTTGCTTGTACAGACTTGCTTTCCCTTGAGGAAAGGCTCAGCTTGTACTGACTGCTCCTGTGAAGCTCTAGCTATACTTTGTGTCTATGGAAAAGCTATCCTCTTATCTGTCAAAGACATATTCTTGCTGAGATCCTTGTCGAACATTTTAGTGTAACGCTTGTCCTTGTGTACCTGCTCTGGGACTTCCCTCAACAAAACCCCATCCTACAGACACAGGGAGTATGCGCTTTTCCCTATGGGAACAAGTCAGGTTTGTGTGAGGGTTGGTGATGAGTACGGGGAACTGGGGATAGGAAGCATTACTGATTTCAACAGGCACAGCTCCATCCAATTCCGATGAAAGATTTCGTGCTTGTTATGCAAGGAATGCCTAGGATGACACTCACGCTATCTCATGGGGTTTTCTTTTTTGACGCATGCACTCAAAGGCCAATAAAGATTCCATTAAGATTCCAAAGCGGAAGCCGGCCTGATTACATTATATCACATTTAACAATGAAGGTGTTAATCACACATGATGGTGCAATGTATCGGCTGAACACAAATGCATTTCACGCTGGAAGGTGCTTAATCCAACAACTCAGAGCTAGAGTCCCACCGAGCGTGAAAGCCATCTGAGCATTCATTTGCTGTATGATGCCATTATCTGTAACTAATCTCCACATTACTACCAGTCTTCTTTTATTTACCCTTCACTGCCTTCATACTGCCTTTAAAGGGGACTTGTGACCCCCAATATAACAGAAAACTAGAAGTACTTGTGAAAGACATGGCCAGATTACTGTTAAAGCGAAGTTCCGGCCTCAAATACCTTTTTTAACTAAAAATACCCCTATAATACTAATCCTTCGCCATTTACAAAACCGCTATTCTCATACTTACAAGGTGTACAGTATTGGATTTTGTCAAAATCTTACTTTTAAAAACGCTGTCTGGGCGCAGCCATCTTGGATGTGGGCATCTGAAGCGTCCTTCTTCCTGTTTCCAGGGAGTGTTCTGGGAGTTCTTCCTGATTCCAGGGAGTGTTCTGGGAGTTCTTCCTGATTCCAAGGAGTGTTCTGGGAGTTCTTCCTGATTCCAGCCTCCTGGGAGTGACGACAAACAGCTCCCAGGATGCAATGCAAAGGTGGAAGTGATGTAGTTGGCCGTGGCCACAGAGGGGGGAGAAGGAGGAAGTACAATCAAAATTGCCCTGAAAATAAGGTAAGGGACCCCCGAATAAAATTGAAAATGCCCAATTGTTGATCAGCATAGCGAGCACTCCAGGAATCACTAAAGTTGCAAAATAGGCCGGAACTCCACTTTAAACGTGGCTTTTTTTCTCAGAAAATAGGTACAGGAACTCAACCATGACCCCCAAAATCCTCCTCCACCCCATACACCCTCCAAACCTCATCAAATAGTGGGTGTGGCAAAATTTCACTAACAGTGGGAGGGTCTCAAAGGGGTATTTAATACCAGGAGTGCATTATGTACAGAGTGCAGAGTTTGGGAGAGGTTACACACAGAGTGTAGAGTTCGGGGGTGTGCTGCATACAGAGTGCAGAGTTCAGATGCGCTACACAGAGTGCAGAGTTCAGCCTTCTTCCACAGCTGCTTACCTCTGCTTTCTCCATCCACATCTCACTTTCACCCCTCTTCAGCTCTGACCTTTGCATGCAAACCCTCTCTCCACTGCTCCATCTTCTCCTCACCTCCTTAAAAGGTCCACCTTCTACATGTCATACATTTGTGGCTGTATTAAGCTGAAGCATCTGTCTCTTGTACCTCCTCGCACACTGTAGTTGGCTCTGCCTCTTTCACTTTTAGGGAGATCATCCAGTGGAGGTGCCAGCATCTGCATTGCACTCCAGGAACCTGCATCTCTCTTGTCCCCATCCTGCACTCAGCTGTTGGGGAGACAAGCTGTCACTTGTAAACAGCTGGATTTCTGTGTTTACAAGTAATAGTGGTGAGCAGGGAGCAGAAGGCCTGAGCCAGAGGTGGTGGAACTGAGTTCCACCAAGTTCCAGCTGAAAAAAAGCCCTGCTGTTAAATGTTTCACATATGTAGAGCACCTCTCTATAGATATCTTGTACTAATGGAAGAGTTTTCATGACAGGTTGCCATTGCCTGCTAGGCCTGCTGGGACTAAACCTTGTCTTTGTTTAAAAAAGCCAAAGAATCTCGCCGGTGCAATGTAGTGTATAAGATATTTTCCTAGAATTAAATATACACTCCCGTTCTTTGTTTTCAGATAAAGAAAAAAAAACAGGAGCCCGGATCAATATTTTCTATAGAGAGAAAAGTGTGCCGAGCATTGACAACAAATTAGTAAAGTCAGCTAATATACTTAGTAAGAATGTCTGGAAAAATGTCTCCTAAAACAACATACAGTACTGTGCAAACGTATTAGGTAGGTGTGAACAATGCTGTAAATGAAGAGTGCTTTCAGAAATAGAAGTGTTAATAGTTTATTTTCATCAACAAAATGGAAAGAAAATCAAATCAATATTTGGTGTCATCACCCTTTGGCTTTACAACAGCATCAATTCTTCCAGGTACACTTAAAGAGGTTGTAAACCCATTAACATTTTATTTTTTTCAACCTGAAAGAGAAAGACATAATGAGCTAGTATGCATCAGATACTAGCTCATTATGAAATACTTACCTTAGAACGAGCCCCCGCCGTGCTGCCCGCTTACCTGTATGACGGGCGACATGTTCAGTCACCCGTCTTCCGGGATTGCGGCATCCGGCCATCTGATTTGTCGGAGCCGCGGTGACGTCACTCACGGCTCACGTCACGGCACGGGGGTCTGAAGGAACCGCACCAGCGGCCGTTCCTTCAGAGCGTATGCGCCAGTGACGTCACTGGCTGCATGTAAGGTAAATATCTCCTAAACGGTGTATGTTTAGGAGATATTTACAGTACCTATAGGTAAGCCTTATCATAGGCTTACCTATAGGTAAAAGTTGCAGCGGAAGGTTTACTTCCTCTTTAAACACAAGTTTTGAAGGAACTCAGGTAGGTTGTTCTAAACATCCTGGAGGTCTAACCACAGATCTTCTATGGATGTCGGCTGCCTCACATCATTCTGCCTTCAAATCCCGGACTGACTCCATGATGTTAAGCTTAGGGCTCTGTGGGGGCCAAACTATCACTTCCAGGACTCTTTATATTGAAGATACACTATATAACCAAAAGTATTGGGACACCTGCACATGAACTTTAATGGCATCCAACTCTTAGTCTGTAGGGTTCAATATTGAGTTGGCCCACCCTATAACAACTTTAACTCTTCTGGGAAGGCCGTCCACAAGGTTTAGGAGTGTGTCTATGGGAATGTATGACCATTCTTCCAGAAGTGCATTTGTGAGTTCAGGCACTGATGTTGGAACGAGAAGGCTTGGTTTGCAGTCTCCGCTCTAATTCATCCCAAAGGTGTTCTATCGGGTTGAGGCCAGTCAAGTTCTTCCACCCCAACTCGCTCATCCATGTCTTTATGGACCTTGCTTTGTGCACTGGTGCACAGTCATGTTGGAACAGGAAGGGACCATCCCTAAACTGTTCCCACAAAGTTGGAAGCATGAAATTGTCCAAAATATCTTAGTATGCTGAAACCTTAGGAGTTCCCTTCACTGGAACTAAGGGGCTAAACCCAACCTCTCAAAAACAACCCCACACCATAATCCTCCACCAAATGATTTGGACCAGTACTAAAAGCAAGATCCATAAAGACATGGATGAGCGTGTTTGAGGTGGAGGAACTTGACTGGCTTGCACACAATCCTGACCTCAACCCTATAGAACACCTTTGGGATGAATTAGAGTGGAGACTATGAGCCAGGCCTTCTCTCCAACATTAGTGCCTGACCTCACAAATGTGCTTCTGGAAGAATGGTCAAACATTCCCATAGACACACTCCTAAACCTTGTGGACAGCCTTCCTAGAAGAGTTGAAGCTGTTACAGCTGCAAAGGGTCGGCCAACTCAATATTGAACCCTACAGAGACTGGGATGCCAGTTCATGTGCGTGTAAAGGCAGGCGTCCCAAAACTTTTGGTAACATAGTGTATATACATTCATGCGATAAAACTCAATTATTACTGCCATATGCAATTTGACTTCAAAGGGTGTAATAACCGTTATGTGCCTGTGCTAATTAGCAGCTGTCCAAGCTCTCAGGAAGCAGGTCTCCTAATAGCCATAATATCTGACATGCTCATATTTCTTGGCCAAATACGTGCAGGAAAAAAGTCAGATGTTGAGTTTAAATGTCTCATTTAGAATTCCTGCAGGAAACTGCTACTTATGCTTTTCACTATCTGGAAGTTAGAAAGGTGGGTTAGATAAAACCGATGGTTAGACAGCATCCTCCTTTTAGAGAAAAAGTAATACTACATCAAAAGCACCTATTCCGTGTATTTACTTTCTTTCGGAGATCATGTAAGCTTGTTCGGGGTGATAATTGTATGCGGGTTTCAATCACACTAAATACTCGCTATGCATCAGTGACAACAGCGATGTGTCTTTGTGGTGTTCACAGCATGAACACTGCCACCCAAATCAGAATTTGATGAATAAATTAATTAAAGCAGATAATGAGTGATAATGATGTTCATTAGCGAGAGGACCAAGTCCGAGTCCTCTCTACCTTTTGTAGTGATTATGTGCAGACACACAGCTTGGTTCAGCGGAATACAAGTATCGGCGCTCTGAGTTTTGGAGTACGGAGATGTCGGAAGAATGAGGCCACTCATTTACATTGGTAATGTCAGCCTTTAGAGCCACAATCAGCTTTTTTCATGTTAAACTGAAGCCAGGGGTTGTCTGGGCAAGAACTGGAGACCCCACTCTAATCCGGAGCAGTCAGATCAGATGGTTGCCTGATAGGCTCAAAGTTCTAAGCGGCCATCATGCAAACTAAGAAGTATCTGAAATGCAGTCTTCTCAGCAAATCTCAATAATGGGGTCAGAGAGAGAAATTGTCATTATTTCCTACTTTGTCCTAAACTTAAATATAGGTTTCTGACTGAAGCTGGGTCCTTGACCTCCACTGCAGACTTGACTGCCATTAGGCATCAGCAGCCTTTCAATGGATAATAAAAGACCAGCAGCACATCAATTAGGTCTTCCCTCTCTTCCCACTTCCCGTAATCATGCTCAAATAGTTTGACTGACAGTATTGCGTAAGGCCTGGGTCACACCTATGTGTTTTTTTTGTGCATTTTAGCAATTTTGCAGAAACGCACTACAGTCTAATTAACATGGTTCCCTATGAGACTCTGCGTTTTACACTGGTGTGTTTTTTGGAAAGGGTTTTAGTTCCATAGACATCAATGGAAATGCAATGCTTGCTTTTTAGATGCGTTTCTGCTGTGTTTTTGTTGGCTTCTCCTGCATGACAACAGACACCTCCCAAAAACACAAAATACATTATAAAAATGCATGTAGAAAAAATGCAAAACACACCAGGAAAACACATCAACAGCAACCTGTATAGGTGTGAATCAGGCCTAAAGCACTGGAGCCCTGATTGGCATTGGGTGCTGCTCCTCCCTCTCTCTCAATCATTTTATAAACGAACTTAAAGATGAACTCCATGGAAAGGAAGAATGCTCCCTTGTAGTGGAGCTGCCACCCACAGTGCAAGGGTTTAAAACTCTTTTAGGTCGAGGGGGAGCAAAAAGCAGTTTTACTTCCCCAGGTCTCCTCCCCGCTCTCTGCTCTCACCCAGAGCTGTATCTTGGCCTAGGCCAACAAGGCCCAGGCCTAGGGCGGCACTTTGCAGGGGGGCAGCAATAAAGCTGCACTCTGCATGAAAAAACCCAGCCTCCTCCTGTGTCCTGCACGAAAAGGGTCCCCGCCGACTTGCGCTACACTTTTAGTATAGTGCCAGTCTTATGGGGTAAATTGGGCCAGAGGGAAGAGTCCAGGAGGCAAATCAATCTGGCACCACCATAGAGTGGTCAGTGATGAGGCTGCACTGATGGGCAGTAATGAAGCGGCACTGACAAGGCTGCACAGATGGGCACTGATGAGGCTGAACGTATGGGAACTGATGAGGCTTCGCTGATGGGCACTGATAGACTTTTGGTCTGTGGTTCACAGATGAAAGGGGGGGGGGGGTCATAAAAAGTAAGGGGCATGGCCTTTATAGGAAGGGGTGAGTCATATGTAAATTAGGGGGTGCACAAGTTTAGTCAGGCGTAGGGCAGCACAAAACCTAAATACACCACTGCTCTCACCCCATTGCACCAATGTATTACTAGCTGCCACTGTACCAATGCGTACTTCTGCCAACGAATGGCCAGACTTTTTCTAATATACTTAAAATTACAAGAATACAGCTCATTGAATGACTCTAGGTAAGCTGTGGAACCCATTCCCAGTTCTCTGTTGAAGAATTGGGCATCCTGGGTATGAGGGTTCCCTCGCATACACACAGTAAGTAATTCAGGTCATATATAGTTACAAGCAGGCTACTCCTGGTGCCTATGTCCCTGGGTTGCTGCTCGTTTATTAGGTTTGGGATATGTGTGTTCACTTTAAAAATCATGTCAAATAGGTCAATTTATGTACTGAAAAGGTTTTTTTCATGAGGAAGCTTGTAAATGTCAGCACTTTATAAAATAACCTAAGCAATTAAGGTTTACTGGTCCTTTAATTCTCATAAACTATACCTGGATAAATACACAGCATTAAGTCTTCATTTCTCTAGGATCCAAAGTGCCTCATTCATCTCCTGCCAATTAGTCCATAAATAACCCAATTAGTAAGAAACTTGAGATGAATGAGGCTGGAAGCGGGGACATCTAAGTCTACGTGCACTGGAGTAGAGTCAGTGAGGACCTACAACGCTAATTTAAGAGTCTCCTGACATTTGTAATTAAGTACAAATGCTACATTTACATAGTTCTTCGTAATTAGACATCTCAACAATTATGTAACCAGTTCGTCTGGATTGACGCTCTCCCTTTTTTCCCGTAATCTTTTAGCAGGATCGCAGAGGACCAAGTAAGGAATAGTGGAATACAAAAATTCTGGTGGACGGGAAGAAGGCCGATACATTTTTTGGTAGAGTTTTTATATATAGCCCTAGATGAGGCACAAAATTGAGCATTGGTGTCACTAAAAAGGTCAGTACATAAGCCAAGTATAAGACTGATTAGGCCTACTGTTAGGGGAATCCATAGTTGTGCGCAACCCAAAGCTCAAACACACTTGCATGTGTATAGTTTCTGCCTGGCCTATAGCAATTTGACGGCCATGCAGGACTTTTGTTGTCGTTCCGGGTGGCAATCATATGACGTCCTCCCAGAAAGGGCTCCTCCCAAAACATGTCCACAGGACATAGCCAATGACTGATCAGTGTACCGGCCTGCTGCCAGTACCATGTGATCACTGTGACCATTTACAGCAGATCCCATAATAGTTGTAAACAACAGATGGCTTCCTTAAATGCTATCTATTGTGTACAATTGTGGTGCTAGCTGGGATTGGTCACACAGTAATCACATGGTACAGACAGGGCCATTCACAGCTCATATGTACCATGTGATTAGCTGTGGCCAATCACAGCTAATCACAACAAAACAAACTGAATAAATCAATTTAATTCAGGTAAATGCTTGCTTTTCATAATTAAATTGCTAAGCGTATAATAAGCCAATCATAATGTGTTAAGAAAAGAAAATACTGATCACTTCCCCAGAGTAGTACAATGTTGCTATGGTAACATTATATTGCTCTGGTCATGGTGTGAAAAAAAAATCAGAAATTAAAGAAAAAAAAATGTGAAAAAAGTTATTACATTTTGTTTTGTACTGTCACCATTTGTGTCCCTGATCATTGCCACACCAGTTATATGATGACACTGTACTGCACTGGTGACAGTATCTAAAAAAAAAGGATTGTGAACATTAGTTTTTTAATTTCTTCATTTTTCAAAAAATTATGACAAAAAAATTACAACTTCAAAAAACTTGCCATGCCTCTTACTAAATACCTCGGACTGTCTACTTTCCAAAAAGGGGTCTTTTAGGGGATATCTGTACTATCCTAAAATTTTTGGGCCTCAAGAAATGTGGGCATCAATACATCAGGATTGATCGATTTTCAGATATATACCATAGTTTTTAGACTCTATAACTTTACTACAGACTAAATAATATACATTGATTTTGGTTATTTTCACCAAGTTTTTTTTTTGTTGCAAATTTATGGTCTTTTTTCATTTATTTAGCAAAAAATAAAAAACCCAGTGGTGATTAAATACCACCAAAAGAAAACTCTAGTTGGGTTATCAAAATTATAAAATTGTAGTTGGGGTACACTGTTGAATGACCACGCAATTGTCATTCAAAGTGTGACAGCGCTAAAAGCTGAAAACTGGCCTGGGCAGGAAGGGGTTAAAAGTGCCCAGTATTGAAGTGGTTCAAACATGAATGGTGTCAGTAGAGCAGTGGATATGTCAGTAGGGCAGAGATTGTTGTAGGTAGGGCAGTGGAAGGTGTCAGTAGTTTTGTATTTGTATTTTTTTAAATTATTAATTTTGTTAAAAAATATTATGTTTTTTTTTTTTTTTTTTTTTTTACAATTTTTTTTTTAGGAGCCCTGTTTGGGGGCTTTGTTGAAATATCAGGGATTTAAACAGACCCCTGATGTTTCACTTTTGAGATAGAGAAAGGGACTGAGGACAGAGATTCTCCAGTCCCTTTCCTTGAAGTCTCAGCTGCAATGCACAATTAATGAATAGGAAGTGCTCTGTGCTAATCAGTTTCCTATTCATTCACAAACAGAAGCACAGTAAACACAGTTTACTATGCTTGAGTTATGAATGAACAGTGTGAGTAATCAGTACCAATTATGCAGAAAAGGAAGAGGTCCGTAAATGCCATATTTATGGGCCCCTTGCCCGCTCTCCATCCTGAAACGATGCCTAGCAGTAGCTGGTGGGGGAGAAGATGAAGGGAAGCACTGCGAGAGAAAGGGAGGGACCAGGGGAGCCCAGGCAGCAAAAAGAAGAGGAACAGGAAGGGTGGTGGGGGCAGCATATACTCGTTTCAATCCCCTGTGTCCTCCTGTGGCAGCTTAATGCCAGCGGGAAGGAGAGGAGGAGAAGCCTAATTTCGGATGTTGCAGGGTAAAGATACAAATCAATTCCAGTAAAGTTTGGCCCTGCTGCCCCTCCTGTTCAGGTTCCAGAGGTTGGCAAGGAAGAATGGTCGTCTACCCATCACCTGTATCATCCTTGATTTCCTGCAATCAGCTGGGTGCCAAGGTCCTGGAGTCCCCTCTTGCCCCACTGTAATCCACCATTCAAAAATGGGCTGCACACTGAATCCTGCAATCAGCTGGGTGCCAAGGTCCTAGAGTCCCCTCTTGCCCCACTGTAACCCACCATTCAAAAACAGGCCGCACACTGAATCCTGCAATCAGCTGGGTGCCAAGGTCCTAGAGTCCCCTCTTGCCCCACTGTAATCCACCATTCAAAAATGGGCCGCACACTGAATCCTGCAATCAGCTGAGTGCCAAGGTCCTAGAGTCCCCTCTTGCCCCACTGTAATCCACCATCCAATAATGGGCCACACACTGAATTCTGCAATCAGCTGGGTATCAAGGTCCTGGAGTCCCCTCTTGCCCCATTGTAATCCACCATTCAAAAATGGGCCGCACACTGAATCCTGCAATCAGCTGGGTGTCAAGGTCCTAGAGTACCCTCTTGCCCCACTGTAATCCACCATCCAATAACGGGCCACACACTGAAGATGTTCAGCTAAAGCCAAGGTTTACTGACAGCACACTGCTCACTCCCACCCAAAGCCATGCCCCCAAAATGTTTTGTCCACAACACGGCTTAATCGTGGGGAATCTTGTGGTAACATCATGGAGGACCAGGTAAGGAATAGTAAAAACAAAAACTTAGGTGGAGGGAAGCAGACCAATACAATTTTGGGAGCATTTTCATATATGGCCCTAGATGAGGCACAGAATTCAGATTTGTTTTTGACCTCCTAATGAGGATGAAATTTGTTGAGAGTGTGTGGCCAGGACGGAGATAGCAGCCTCAGGCTATCACCTCTTAGATACACAGGATTGCTCGGTGTGCAGCCTGGGGTTCACAACCTTGCTCTATGATATTAGAAGCAGTTTACATGGATAGTTCTCCCAGTATGCACCCTTGAAGGAAGCCACTGGACAGGGCTGTACAAGTGGAACCTAAAGCTTTACTAGGTTCAGATTTGTCTGGTGTCACTAAGAATGGTAGTACATAGGCCAAGTATAAGACTTGATCAGGCCTAGTTTCTCAAAAATTGCCTGGTGTATTTGGCATGGGTAGACAACCATGGTCACTGTGTGGCTATACCTGCTGAGATTATTTTCCTAACACTCAAATTGGCACTTTTCCACTTCAAGTACCGGCTCGCCTCCACTCGGCCCTGCTTGGCCCGGTTCGGTTTTCCACTGCATGGTACGGTGTTGGAACGGTTTGGTACGGTTTGCTTTTCCACTAATAGTAAGTGGGTGGGATAACAACGATTCTCTGACCAATCAGTGGCTAGTAGTGACAAACAGTCAAGGCTGCATGCAAAGGATTGTGGGATATGGTACCGGTACGGCCCTCTTGGAACCACAACCGAGGTGGTACTGTTTAAGCGAGCCGTACCGTTCGGTTCCATGTAGTGGAAAAGCACCGCCATACCGAACCGCTCCAACACCGTACCCTGCGGTACCATGCAGTGGAAAAGCGCAAAAGCGAGCCGAACCGTTTGGTTCCATGCAGTGGAAAAGCGCCAAATGGAGCTCAGAAAATTACTCGTATGGCAATACGTCATCAAATTATAGAAAAAGTCCAACTAAATGTGGCTACTACTAGCTACAGCATGATGTAGAATTCTAGATAAATGACAACCAACTATGGCCCATCAATACACACTGCATTTTCTTTACTCTGTGTTTGTGTGATGCAATGGGAATTTTTAGAGACTGGATTGGTGTTAATATGAGTACTGGGAGCGTTTACTGATCCTGATGGAGCTTTTATAGCATTGAGCCAGTTCAGCACCCTGGTCAGCTCCCCCTATACTCACATACAGTACAATGCTTGCCTGTTTAATGGACAGCTTGGCCAGTGCTGAAGAACTTATTCGGCCAGCTTCAAACTGACTGGGAGAGGAAGAGGGAAGACTCCGCAACCTTGTGTTACTTTTTTTTAGGATGACCTTGAAGATCGGGAAATGACTGTCTTATGTGTGTCAGGCTGAGCAGGAACAAAGGCAGGTGCCACTCTGATCAATAAGGCAGATACGTGGCTTCCAAAGCACAGAGTTGGTTATCAGCTGGGGGTACAGAAAATAATAGACGCTATCTTGCATGCACCACGTTCCCAGATGAATGAGCAGAGTTCTTTGTTCCAAGTGACAGTGTGAAATCCTCTAACAGGCCCCTTTCTTCCCACTCTCTTGTGCATGATGTAATTTAGTGATTGGGACGTGCGTTCCAGCGCCCATTGGTATTGCTCCTTCTCTGCTGTCATCTTGCTGAAGCCCTTGACGAGCGCACTTGTCTTATTCTCCTGACAGAGCGAGATACAGCAATCTGATCACAGAGGCATCTGGGGAAAAAAAAAATAAAGGAGCAATCTTCCCCAAAGCTCTGCACAGTTGCGATATACTGCAGAGCAGAGAAGCACCCCCAGCAAAATTCTGCAATGCAAGGTTGCATACACTTACACTTTGACATCCACTAAAACAACTGACTTTGGATTTTACATAAGTCTGGAAATGTTGAGGTTGATTTGTCATGGATTGACATTTTCCTTTTTTCATTTATTTAATTCGAGATATTTGTTTTAACTGCATATTTATTTTACTGCCATTGTTTTCCCAACTCCTGTCATTTATGTCAGACAGCTCAGTCTTCAGAAAAATGTGAAGACAAATCTAAATGAGAGTATGTGAAACAAACAGGATCTAATATAGAGTATATTATCATTACATGTAAAACTGCAAAAACGTCAAACATTACTGCTCATGAAAGTGACCCTTTAACCAGTTCTGAACCGGAAGGATTTAACCCCTTAATGACCAGGTCATTTTTTGCGATTCGGCACTGCGTTATTTTAATGGACAATTGCGCGATCGTGCGATGCTGTACCCAAATAAAATTTATGTCCTTTTTTCCCCACAAATAGAGCTTCTTTTGGTCACCTCTGCGATTTTTATTTTTTACGCTATAAACAAAAAAAGCAACAATTCAGGAAAAAAAACCAATATTTTTCACATTCTGCTATATAACATTCCTAAAAAAAAGAAAAAATTTAAAATCAAAGTTTTTCATCCTTTTAGGCCAATTTGTATTCTGCTACAAAATTAGCAATAGGTTTGCGCAAAAGTTATGTCATTTTTTTTTTTTTTATCAAAGCTTGTGTTCATTTGTGACAGAACGGCGGTCTGCCTTGTTTACATAGGCAGGCCGGTGTTCTGTCTCTATGGGAGAAATCGCGGGTGGCAGGCGGACATCACGTTGGCTGGACCCGCTGATTTTCTCCCCCTCTGGCCAATCAGCGTGCACGCCCCCACTGGCTATTGCACGAAACAAGGTAAAGGTATGTAGTTTCGCCCAATAGAGCCGATCTGCCGCAGTATATGTACTGCTGCCGGTCAGCAAGTGGTTAAGCTTTGATAAAAAAAAAAAAATAGAAGCTGATTGGTTTCTATGCACAGCAGCACCGGATTTTTCACTCTCCAGTTTTAGTAAATCAACCCCCTAGCGTCAGACAGGGGTATAATAAGGTTAAACTGAACAGGTCAGCGAAAGGGCTGCAAATAACAATTACAAAAGATTATCTATGTGGTGTGTAATTCATTCCTTTTACTCTCTCCATGGTATATTTTACAAAAGAGTAAATTATATTGGCTACAGCATAGTGATATATATATATATATATATATATATATATATATATACACACACACACTATATATATATATATATATATATATATACACACACACACAATATATATATATATACTGTATATATATATATATATACTGCATGTGTTACAATTTCCGTGCTTCAAGACATCAATGGGCTCCCAAACAAAGCATATATATATATATATATATACACACACAATATATATATATATATATATATATATATATATATATATATATATATATATGCTGCATGTGTTACAATTTCCGTGCTTCAAGACATCAAATGGGCTCCCAAACAAAACAGTACATATGAGTCTAAAAAATAAAAGTGATGGAGCTCAGATCTTGCTGCTTTATCTTTTTTCAAACATACATGTCACAAGGAACAAAGGATGACCATTTCGAGAAGCACTGCCCTTTTTCAAGTTCACAAGAGAAAGGGCAATGTTGCCCGAAACAGTCATCTTTTGTTCCTTGTGACATGTATGTTTGAATAAAGACAAAGCAGGAAGATCTGAGCCCCATCATCCTTTTTTTTCTCATTGATATTATATATATTATTTATATATAATATATATATATATATATATATATACATATACATATACTGTATGTTTGTGTGTGTGTATTTATTTATTTCAGAGATTTTTATTACGTTTCAAATACAAGAAAGAAGAAACAACAAATTCAATTTTCTGCCTCACGTAGACTAAGTGTGATATCAGACCTGTGATCCAATGGTGCATATACAAGAAATACATATAAAGTATCAAAAAGAACATCCCAAATGACGAACCCAAATAACAAATACCATGAGATGGAAGAAAATAAAACAACTGCTCAGCGACCCCCAAGCATGGGTATCAAAGAGCACCTAAGCCGTAGTCCAATCATTAATGTAACACGGCATAAACATCCGCATAATAAGTAGGTGATAAACTGTCGTTCTGCAACAGCTGGAGGGCCACAGGTTGAGCACCCATGTGATAAAGTAACCAAAATAATATAACAAAAATCTGAAAAAAGGACAGGAGAGTACAAAGACAGGAAAGGAAAAAGAATGGAAAAGGAAGACAAGGAAAGGGACCTAGAAACACTGATGGGGGATATTGCCTGACTTTATTTTAGTAATTTTTAAAGTTTTCGTATTGACATGCTTAACCTCCAATGGAGTGATCAGGTCAAGGGTGTACAGTGATGTATACAACTCGAAAATACTAAAGCATCTTCGTTTTATCACCTCTGACAGATTTTCCCATCTGGCCCCTACTTCCAGTAAAAAAATAACCTTGAGTTTTTTACGTACTATACAGGCTTGCTCTGTGGTCAGCAAACCCTGTGATTTTCTTAACCTACCCTGGTATGGCATGGTTTGTCTTTTCACTGTCAATGAGTATAGGCAAAGCAATGCCTTTATCAGATGCTGATGGGCATTTATCCATGGGTTAAGGAGAAAAAAATTATATTCTATAATCACTGTGCAAAAAAGGAAATAATAATGTTCCCATGCAGTAATGTTTTTTTTCTGTAGGCCTGCCTAACATGGATTAATATTATTATAAAAGAGATATAGCGCCAACATTTTTCACAGTGCTTTACAATATAAAAGGAGACAGTAAAGTTATAATAGAGTTCGATACAGAAGACCTAGGAGAGCCCTGCTCATGGAGCTTAGATTCTAAAGGGATAGGGAGATGGTTCAAAAGGTAACAGCTGCAGGGGGACAATCTGATGGAGGCGGCCAAAGTATTGTTTTTAGGTGAAGGTAAGGTAGGGATTGCCTCAAAGCAGAGTTTACCAGACATACTGGGGTGGGGAGTTCCACAGGATGAGAGAGGCTCTGAAGAAGTCCTGGAGGCGAGCATAGGAGGAGGTAACAAGGGAGCTAGAGAGCAAGAACTAAGAGGAGAAAAGTGGACAATTTGGGTGATATCTTGAGATGAGGATGGTGATGTAGCTGGGGGAGTGTTGTAGATGGCTTTGTATGATGTGGTTGGAATTTTAAATTTTATACGTTGGGAAGCCAGGGGAGAGATTGGTGGGGGTTTTTTTTTATCTCGGGGAAGCCCTGTAGTATGGTTTTTCCACCGTCCCTATGAAAATTGTTTTGTTTGGGTTTGGTGCCTCAAACCAAGTGATTGGGACTTTAAAGTGGAGTTCCACCCTAATTTTATACTTACCTCCATCTTCTTGCTCCGGGTCACCTGAAAAAGAAATGGATAATCGCATTTTTTTTTTTTACTTACCTCGTAGCGAAGAAAATATACTTACCTTACTTCCTTCTTCCTCCTTCCTCGGCCCCGGCCCGTCGTCACTTCCTGGCTCTGCAATGATTCCTGGCAGCTGAACGTCATCGCTCCCAGGAATCATTGCGCCTGCACCGGCCCCGACGTCAGTTCCGGGGCGCACGCGTCATCCCCTTCTAAACAGCTTCTGGGCATGCCCAGAAGCTGTGGAGGGATGACGCGCGCGACCCGGAAGTGATGGCGGGGCGGGCGCAGGGCATCGTGGGACCGAAGAAGGCGGAAGAGGACGCCGAAGAGGATCTTGCTGGCTTCAAGCTGCCCACATCTGAAATGGCAGCGCTGGACAAGACGTTTTCAAGGTAAGTATTTGTCCTAACAGGTAAGTGCAACCCGGGACAGATCAGAGGCTAGCCATTGTGGAATGCACTAGCCCTGACTGTCCCGGGGGTATTTAAAAAAAAAAAAAATTCCAGGGTGGAACTCCGCTTTAAGGGCAAGAGTAAGAAGAGTAGTATAACATTTGAATAAAATTTAAAACAATTTATTTTTAGAGTGTGGAGAGATTGGCAGCAGCCATGGATTGGTTAGTAAGGCATATGAGTCCAGCAGCAGCATTCATGATAGACTGAAGGTGGGGTAGCCTGTGTAAAGGCAGACCAATGAGAAGCAGTAATCAGGATAAGAGATAACCAGGGAGTCAATAAGTTATATTTAGGATATAGAGATTATGTGTAGACATTTTGTAAGAGTAACCTCTTCACTGAACGCCACCGAAAACCTCCATCTACAGTCTATCAACCTGCTCCCAATAAAATCCTCACATCGATGAGTCCCTTTTGTTTTGCCTCTTTTGCAGTTGACGGTTTCGTTGATGTCAATTGTTGCACTGGTGGCAGCGGCTAGATCCATACTTGCCTTGAATTTATCAACACAGGCCCACTGCACACGCTCCCTCCAGATTTGCCATGCAGCTTATGAGCTAATGAGCTTTGCATACATTAAACAGGTAATTTGTAGAGGCTGATTACTAGTGAGTTTGGGTAATATAGCCAGGCAGATTTGTGGACATGAGAACTAGAAGTGAAAGATCTAACAGACAAGAGCTAGGTACATTACAGCTTCATAGCCTCATTGCATTTATTTTCCATTTGTCTATGAAGTCTGCTGCAACATCTTTATCAAATTCCTTCTGCTCCCCTTGCCAGCAGCTTGCACCATTCAAACCCGATTTTCTATATAGTTCACTAATCTCACATTGACTATGCTTCCCTGTGCTAAAAAAAAAGGTCTCAAAGCATTCCTATAGGGATGTTAATGCAGCCCTACCTGAAGTCACTGCATTTTGTCGCTTTCTTTCCTTTTTATGCTGTGTTTGAGAGTTCCTGTCGTTGATTATATACTTGTGGATTGATTTACTAAAGCTAGTGCGTGCAAAATCTGGTGCAGCTCTGCATAGAAACCAATCAGCTTCTGGCATAGGCGTGCACAGGGGGTGTGCCAGATGCACACACTAATCCCTATGTGTGGTGCTGATTCCCCCTACTGCACGGCTCCCCCCCCCCCCCGTGGTGCCCCCCTCGCCCCCGCCCAGCAGTGCTGCTGGCTTCCATCCTCTTTTGTCCCTCTGCCGCAGCAGGGGATGTTTCAGGATGGAGAGCGAAGGAAGGGGCTGGTAAATATGTAATTTACCGGTGCCTTCCTTTTATAAATTAATACAGTGAACACACTCACTCACTGTGTTCAATCATAACTGAAGCATAGTAAACTTTGTTTACTGTGCTTCAGTATGTGAATGAACAGGAAGCCACCCAGCACAGAGCACTTCCCATTCATTCTCTGTCCTGTGCAGCTGAGGCTGCAGAGAGAGGCATGTGTGTTTTAGCTTTGGGGTGCACACCCTAATGTAATAGGCTGCGCATACTTATGGCTTCCAGGTTTGTTTTGTCAAAGCTCAAAGCATAACTCCACTTTTGATGAGAAAAAAAAGCATTCCCTTCTGGGTGATCCATGTACATTATAGAGATTTTAACATTTTGCTGCTACTTTGCTGCAGATTCCTACCTTTGGTTATTCTGAAGAAATCCCTGTGTGTTTCTCTGTGTCCATGTGGGAAAGTGAGTCTAATGGGAGTGGCTTCATAGTTATCAGTCATCTGTGCACCTGCAGTGCACTAATGAGGAAAGCTGCTGGCCCTGCATCCCTTTAGACAAGTTCCTATTGGGAGTATCTCAACAAAAATGACATTTTTGTTGCAGGGGATGCCAGAAATCTGACTTGTATCTTAGTGCAGACTTCTGGGAAAATTGGTGAGCCAATCACACAAGCCCTGATAGCCAAGTCTAGTGCACTTCAGTAAAGTGGTGCCTACAAGATCTCAAAATACCAATATTTATCCATCACCTGAACAAGCAGAAGCAATGAAAGACCTGCTCACCTCTCTGTCCAGACCTGCTGCCACTGTATTAATGACTCCTGTTTCGCTGTGGATCACAAACATATCCTGGGAGGGGCTTTGCGGACTCTGCGTCATGATGCGGTACATGACGATCCCATTTGACGTGTTGATATCATCAGCATCGTGTGCGGTCACTGTCATCACATAGGTACCTGTGAGCACAGAAAAGATACATATTTTAGGAAAATTAGGTAAATATTAACATATCGGGATGAATTCCTTAGCACCATTTTGTAAAGCATCCACCTGCCATGATTGTGTCAGTACTGCCCACACATTCCACCACCAAAAGGGCAGTTGCTTTCTAAAACATGACTAACCTATTCTTTAATAGATGATTTCTTGTATATTCTTTCTATAATCTCCTTTACCATCCTCTTTTGGGGTATATTTTTGAAGCATACAATCCAGAGGTAATGAGAGGTTTTATAGGCAAGTAAGAAGTTTTGCCACTAAACTACCTAAACCCATACTGCCATCCTGCCAGCTCCACCAGCAGCATTTTGTATATGTCAGTCATCAGCCACTGAATGTAAGTTTAACGCTTGTAGTCTTTCCTCATAACTGAGGTCCTCCAGTTCCCTTATTAGCTTTGTTGCCTTCTCTGGACTCTCTCCAGTTCTAGCACATCCCCCCTGAGGATTGGTGAGCAGAACTGGATGGCATACTCAAGATGTGCCCGAACCAGAGTTTCATATCAGGAGGGCGGCCTAGGGTGATAACCCACGGCTTCCTCCATAGCTACAGTGTAAGGAATACCGTAGCCACCCAGGGACAGGAAGTGAGTTATTTGCAGGGTTGCCAGGTGAAAATAAAGAAAAAGATGGTTAAAGAGGAGGGCTCCAGGCTCCTTCAGAAAAAAATGAAAAGTGAGTGGTTTAAAATACTGTAGATCCTGACTTTTAATATTAGGAAACTTACCTGTCCAGGAATCCAGGTGTCCTTACCTGAGCTGATTTTTAAACTGGCTATTGGGTGCTGCTGCCGCCATATCCACTAAGGGTAACAGGCAGTGAAGCCTTGTGGCCTCACAGCCAGATCCCTACTGCTCATGAGGGAAGCACGCTGCGCTCTGTGAATGGGCCAGCTGCAGGAGAAGGAGGAGGGTGATCGAACTTCCAGCTCAGTTTGAACTCAACTGGAAGTGGGAGAGAGTGCCTGTTAAAACCAGGTACCCGCTACCCCCTCCAAAAGGTGGCAGCAGAGAGGAGGAGAAGGAGGAGGCAGACAAGCGGAGCTTCCCCTTTTGGGCGAAGCTCAACTTTAAAAATAGGAAAACAAATCAAGGACTAGTAATCTGCAATATATTATATTTTTGGGAATAGGGGGGAGGTAAAATGGCGCTGCCCAATATACTGGACAAATTAAATGAAAAACATCCAATGAACGTGCCAATTCAATCAATACATGATGTTGAAAACCACTAAAATTGTAAATAAAGTGACCAAGTGCTTAAGAAAAATTCATGTCCATAAACATAATAAGTAATATAAGTGAAAAGCAATATATAAGGTGCTTTAGTGTAAAGTCACTAAGTAAATAATCAATATAATCCATAAAAAAACACTTAAAAGTGACCCAATGCTAAAAATATATAAATAGATGTGTCTAGATACAATTAAAAATCAATTTGGTGCAAATTCCAGAGAAATCAATTACAAAAAGTGACTTAGTGCTAATGTGGCAGCAAAAAAAAAAAAAAAAAAAAAAAAAATATATATATATATATATATACATGGGAGTGTATGAATAAATCAGTCCGTTGCAAAGTCCAAAAAATCTAATCACATATAAAGGTGACTTTGTGCTGGTGAGAAGTCCATAAAGGTGCATGTGCAAAAATCCTAGTGACTCTCCAAGTGTGGCCGGTGTGATGGATCACTCATGCTCCCCTCACTCCCAGGACCGCACTTACCAGAGATTCTAACCCCCACAGGGGTAGTAAGCCTTAAGTATTTGGGGGAATTTGGCTCCTATGGACCTCTAGTGGTATCTCATAGATCCTACTGGTATCCTTAGAATCCCCTTATAACGTGGCCAGTATGCATCCAGGAATGTTCCGGGTATATAGGAGGAAAGAAGGGCTCGCATAGTGTAGTACCATTAAAATGCAATGAAATTTATTTGGTAATGTACTCATATACAGTGATGAATCACAGGCAATAAAAATACCATGCAAATCTGTGCGGTAGATGCTAGAGGAACTCTTCTGGAACGCGATGCATTCCAAGCGACTGGAAGTGCATTGCACGGAGACGGGAGTGACACGGTGATGGTCTACGCGTTTCGTCTAATTGACGTCATCAGGGCTAGTAGTATATTTTTGGTTTTGGACTTACATACAATTTAAATAATAATAACTTGAGATCTTGCCATGCATATCTTTGTTCAATCACTTTCTGTTAATGCAATGCACTCTCCCTGTTTCTCTTTTTCCCCCCCTATGTTGTCATCCAGCCACACTCTCTCCCAAAAGAAAATAAAAGCTGCTGTTCCAACCCTCTTTACTTAGCCATGATCCACTGTTATCCCCATCAGGGAATTTGCATCCCTAGAGTACATATAGACAGGAAGAGGACTCAAAGATGCTGCAGCAGATTAGCTTCTGCTTTAAATATCCAGTTAGGCAATTCACTTGTGAAGTGTGTGCTCTGAAAATGAGCACAACCCACAGGATTAGGATTATCACTGATGATTCACTTTCGTGGGGTAATTTAAATTGTCGCTAATTCCGCTTTAGCAACAAAAACATTACAAAGTGATAAATTTCAAATTTTTCTAGCATTTTGAAAATGGCATCAACTGGATTTCCCTGCTAAAGTCTAGGCTGGGGAGGTGAGAGCCTACACCTGCAGAACATTCTGAGTATTCCCGGTCCCCCTTGTAGTCCAGCTTTGTAATCACAAATCAGGTTTAAATCCCCTCTCTCCGGGTGAGACGGTTCAACACCTCTTCATTAATTGTATTAACAGTGAAGAAGCAAATGAAGGGACTTCAGGATGCCGGCACTTGATATGAGCCAGAGCGTGTTTGCCACTGTGCTCTTTAAAGGATTAATTTCACAAGCTGCAAATTACAGCTCCATTTCAAAACGAACTCAGTCCCGTAATTGGCTTTCTGTTCAAATCAGCCAGGCTAAAGATTTGAATTCTTCATATGCAGATGACTTTCAAGTATCGGGCCCCATCTGTGCCACACTCGCTGGCATTCATCTCTCGGGGGACAGTCAAGTGAGGCGGAAACGACTGGTCCAATGATAAAGGAAGAAAAGGCTAGGCGTACTCTTAAAGGGGTACTCAAGTCTAATTAAAAAATCGAATGCTAATCTGAATAGGGAAAGAGTAGAAATTGCTAATTGCATCCACACTTTTGTAAACTTTCCTGGCAGAGGGAGGAAATCATGTACAGTAGTTCATGTAGTACTGACAGTATCATGTACAATACATGCCTCTCTTTCCTGCATGCAAATCATAATTATATCTTACTATGTACTACTGTACATATAGAAGGAGAGTGGACTAAAGTACAGTGAACTACATTGAATAAAAGTTCTCTGATCTGCTGGGAGGAACGAGGGTCGTTGTTGCAAATTTTTTGGCCTTGTCCACGGTTAGAGCTCAGAAATTTATGGATTATCAGATCCCTATGGATCCTTCTTTCTTCTACATCTTTTGAACATCTCTGCTAGGACATACAGTATCTCACAAAAAGTGAGATGGTGTCAAGTGTGTGTGGCGGCAACCAGGTGAGGAGTACAAAGACAAGTGTGTCTTGCCTACAGTCAAGCATGGTGGTTGGAGTGTCATGGTCTGGGGCTGCATGTAGAGCAACAATTTATTTTTTCAGATACTCAGAGATTTCTTTGCCATGAGATGCCATGTTGAACTTCCAGTGACCAGTATGAGAGAGTGAGAGCGATAACACCAAAGTTAACACACCTGATCCCCAATCATACCTTAGACCTTCTAACACTAACGAATCACATGACACCGGGGAGTGAAAAAAGACTAATATGGCTCAATTTGGACATTTTTAGTTAGGGGTGTACTCACTTTTGTTGCCAGCGGTTTAGACATTAATGGCTGTGTTAGGTTATTTTTAGGGGACAGCAAATCAGATGGAAGACTTAGTACTTTCTTCTCAAAACTAACATGAACAATACTCCGAAACTTGGATCCATTGGAATATGTTTGTTTACTCGGATGAAGGCAAGGATCTTTTTGAAGCGGACGGTAGCAGACAATAAAATTGTCTTTGCTCTACTATTTCCGTCCTATTGTGCCAACATGCCTTCCCTCTCTTCCTCTTAGCTCACATCCTGTCCCTACCCCTCCCTCTTCTCCCTGCCCCCCCTTTTTTTGTCTCTTCTCCTCTATCCCTCACCCTAATGTAATCCTGTCTACTGCTTCTAATTCATTGTTACTATTTTAGCTATATTAAACAGTAAAATTTAAAATATTATTACAGTTAGGGCCATGTGCTGGAGGCGCTTAAAGTTACAGAGATCTATATATGCCCAACCTTATGACTACTGTTCTTTTCACTCTAGCAGCTGAGTATGTTCATATACAAATTCTTTACTTGCATGTTCTCATGTTCCTGCAGTTATCTTTTTAACCTTATTGCCATGGTGGAACTGATATCTTCTATACTGTATATGGTCGTGAAGCAAGTGTTTGTATGTTTCCTAATGTTGCTTTTCATTTGGTATGGTCCATAAAAAAAATAGTTCCCTGATCAATATTGTACTATATACCTCAGGATTCTCCATTCCAGCTACCTACCATAAAAAGTGCACACCCCTATCTGGCCAGCCTAAAGTGTCTCCTTAGTAAAAAAAAAACTTTTTCTATAATTCTGGATAGAGTTAGTAAGGGTTAGACCTCCTGTCATGTTTTTATTGCTATCTGTGTCCATATTGGAGAGACTGACCCTTCTATCTATCTTGGTGGCCATTGAAAATTAAAAGAAAGCAATGAGAAAACCAACTTTTTAAAGTTGTCCCTAGAATAAAAGGTAAGGGGACATTTCCCTATGGGAACGTGTCTTTTGGGGACAACTGTCTAAAAGGGAAATCCATTAACTTTGGGAAATTTCCTCTAACTTTCTGTTCCATCTATAAAACAGGGAATATAAGATTCCCTGGTGGACCAAAGACAGCAAAAATTAACCTGGCAGAGGGTTGAACTCTGCTATATCAAAAGCATTTTTTATATATATATATATATATATATATATATATATATATATTTATATATTTTTATTATATATATAATATTATATAATTATATAAATTATATTATATAATTTTTATTATAATATATATATATATTTATATATTTATATTATTTTATATAGCAAAAACATTTTTTTACTGCATATATGCTTTATAGCTAGTTTTGGCTACACATACACTGCCCAATCAGTGGACACCAGTTTTATGCTTTTACTAACTTGTTAAAAATTACATCATCCTAAAAGTGGCTTAACTTCTGGACTGATAAAAGTAACAACTAACATATAGACTTCTCTTAAATGGAAAGTGTAGTGGGTTTGGGAAATTTTATTCTGATTTTAGGTTACTGGTTTATAAATTGATCTTTATAATTGATTGTTTTTATTATTCTAGAAAAAAATAGTTAATACTGAGGGCTTCCGTACCTAAGGCTATGTTCACATTTAGGCGTTGCTATTTTTACAGGAATTTTACAGGCGTTTTTTGCAGCTTTTTTAGGTAGATAAGTGACCAATGGAAAAAAATAAAAACTTTTCTGCTTCTGCTCACATTTGCAATTACATTGCAAGTCCATTTCCATGTGTCGTCTCATGTGAATTGCAAATGTGAGCAGAAGCAGAAAAATCAGAGGCACCTTAAAGAGACCTGGAGGATCGAGTCTTCCCAAGGGAGCGACCCCGGACCACAGAGAACTACAAGGCCCAGCAGTCACCCCAAGGCTTAGGAAGCCACCAAGCTTTAGAGGTCTTTTTACCATAAGGTATTTAAGACCCACTACCTCTGGTGAGTGCAAACCCCCATTATTCCAAGTCACGCCCAATTACCAGCAGTTGGACTACTGGAGGACCCAGGACTAAGCACTTGCACTTTTCCCTACCTGGCACTAAATATTCTCATTTATGCACTAAGTCACTCATGAACTGTTTATTTGGACATTTTTTGGCACTAATCTTGGCACTAATTCTGCACTTTATGTTATTTATATATTTAAGATTGATGCATATTGTGATTCATTTATATTTATTGTGAATATCACTGGTTCACTACCACTTAGCTGTGTAACTTACAAAACAAGACTATTTAATTTTAATTTTAACTATTTATACAACAATTTTTACCACATGATTGCCATTTTTTATTATCCTGGACACGAACAAGTATTTGCTCACCCCTGAATAATACTAGAAAGCGCTATATTAATCCCACTACTTGGGGTTTTTAAATTTTCAGCTTACAGGTTTTATTGTCAAAGTTTAACCACTTCAGCCCTGGAAGGGTTTACCCCCTTCCTGAACAGGCCCTATTTTGCGATTTGGCACTGCGTTACTTTAACGGACAATTGCGCAGTCGTGCGACACTGTACCCAAACTAAATTTACGTCCTTTTTTTCCCACAAAGAGCTTTCTTTTGGTGGTAGTTGATCATCTGCGTGATCTTTATTTTTTGTGCTATAAACAAAAAAAGAGCGACAATTGTGAAAAACAATATTTTTCACATGCTGCTATAGGACATTCAAAAAAAAAAAATCTTTAAAAATCAAAATTTTTTTAACATTTTAGGCCAATTTGTTTTCTGCTAAAAAAAATTGCAATAAGCGTATTTGATTGGTTTGCACAAAAATGATTACGTCTACTAACTACGGGAAAGATTTATGTCATTTTTATTGTTTTTTTTTTTTTTTTACTAGCAATGGCGGCGATCTGTGATTTTTTGCTGGACTGCAACATTGCGACGGACAGATTGGACCCCTAACTGACATTTTTGACACTTTTGGGGGTAACAGTGACATTACTACAGTAACCAGTGCTAAAAATATGCACTGTTACTGTAATAATGCCATTGGCAGGGAAGGGGTTAACCCTGTGGGTGATCAAAGGGGTTAATGTATGCCTATATGCTTACTAACTGTGTGTGTGGGGAGGTTCTGTGACAGGTACAGACAGATCGCAGTTTCAGCTTAGCTGAAACCGATGATCTGTCCCTGCCTGTCTCACAGAAGATCCGCCTGCTTTGTTTACATAAGCAGGCGGGTCTTCTCTCAGTTTCCTGGATGATCGGGGGAGGAAGGCGGCAATCGCCGCCTCTCCTCCTGTGGCCCGCCTCCCGCTGTGTGCGTGTGCGCCGCCGGAATCACATGCACTCCAGTGACGTAGTACTACGTGACTGGATGTAGGGGAGCCGCACTGCCGCAGTAATATTATTGTGGGCGGTCTGCAAGCTGTTAATTGAATAACCTGAAGTTAGAAGCTGATTGGCTAACTTGCACAGCTGCACCAGATTTTGCACTCTCCAGTTTTAGTAAATCAACCCCTTAGAATCTGGTCACAATCCTGCAAATCATTTTGTCCTGCAAATGTAGTCTGCACCTATTTATGTATTTACTGAATGTGTCAGAATCATATGAATGTGGAAAAAGCAGGCTCTGTAAGTAATGAAGTTTAGAGACGATTGCCATCATTTTACTTTTTTTACTTCTTAACCGCCTTAGCGGTAATCCCGAGCGTGACTCGGGGTTGATTTTTCATTGCAGGAACGGTAACCCCGAGTCACGCTCGGGGTGGATTGCAGAGAGCGCAGCGGAGCTTCTCTTACCTTATCCTGGCGATCCAGCGATGATCTCTCATTGCTGCGACCGCCAGCCGAGAGTCCCGCCGCTCCTCCGTCCCTCCGTCGGTACGATCACTTCCTAGTTCCGTTCCCTGCAGCAGCAATGCTGCATGGGAGCGGAACTAGGGAGGGAAATTCAAAAAAAAAAAAAAAAACGTTACACAAAACACACTTTATATTATATTATATATATATATATGCATATATATATATATATATATATATATATATATATATATATATATATATATATATATATATATATATATGCATGCATATATATATATATATATATATATATATATATATATATATATATATATATATATATATATATATATAATATGCACACACACATATATATATATATATATATATATATATATATATATATAAAATTATATTATTGATTCAATTATAATTCATGCGTTATATATTATATATATATATGTGTGTGTATATATATATATATATATATATATACACACACACATATCTGTATATAATATATAATGCATGAATTATAATCTAATCAATAATATAATTTTATTATATATATTATATATTAAATAATAAAATAATATTATTGATTTGATTATAATTCATGCGTTTGTGTTTCAAATTTATCACATCTGGGATGTCTACTAGAGTCTTGTTTTGGTCAGGTTTAAGTCAGTAATTACTAAGAATTGTAGGCCTATAATACATAACGCCAAATTTCCATGAAAAGAATTGTACCGCTTTTGGTATGTAATTCCAGACATAATCATACCGCCAGGGAGGTTAAGACTTTCATGAAATATGTAACTGTATTTGTAATACATAAAACATTTTGATGAGTCCTTATCACTGTTCCCCTATTGTATGTGTGCCACTCTCGGAGTATTCTTTGTTGTACTGTATTTTCTTTCCTTATTATCTCCTCTCTCTTTTATTCTTCTTCTATTAAGCTACTAGATCAATCCTGAATAAAGTCGGAAGAAACCCCGTGCTATGTTATTTGTTCTTTTTAAAGAGTAATTCTAGACAGCATGTGAAACCAAGCAGTAAGCAATTGGAACTCATTTCAGACAGATGGCTAGAAGCAGCTAGACAGCAGCATTCAAATGCGACTAAACTGCATCTTAACGCAGCAGCACTCTATGATATGCCTGCATACAATGTGGATAATTAGCTGTGTCCATAACCGCTGGCCCTGGGTGCAAATTGTCAGTGTCCGGGGCCAGTCATGAGCCCTATTTGTATTTAACCAATGGTGAACTTCAGCAGCAGCATCCACCATTGATTTGCATAGGGTACAAATCTGGCCCCACGGCAGCTAGCCTGACTGTTTGCACACGAGTGCATATGGCTAGTTTCTCCACCTGCAAGAATTGCAGCACTTACTGTATTCCAGCAAATTGCAGCTGCACTACAATGGAAAGCTCAGTTTACTTTAATCTGAGTTCTGGAAAATCCACTGCAGTAAATCCACTCTGATCCCAAGACGCCAGCCTAACAATGCTCCAGTGGTGGTGCATCTCTGATGTTCTTGCCACTCCCCCCCCCCCCCCTCCTAGTTTCCCCTCCCCTGATTAGCTGTGTCCATAACCACTGGCCATGGATGCAAATAGTCAGTGTCCGGGGCCAGTCATAAGCCCTATTTGTATGTAACCATTGGTGAACTTCAGCAGCAGCATCGACCATTGATTTGCATAGGGTACAAATCTGGCTCCACGGCAGCTAGCATGACTGTTTGGCTAGTTTCTCCACCTGCAAGAATCGCAACACTTACTGTATTCCAGCAAATTGCAGCTGCACTACAATGGAAAGCTCAATTTACTTTAATCTGAGTTCTGAAATATCCACTGCAGTAAACAGATCACCTCAAGGAGTCCTTAGGAGTGAACTTCTGGTCTCTGAAGCCTGTGCTGTGGAACTTTCTCTATCTTTCAGTTTCCTGGAACACACATCACTTTTCTAGGACAGTCTGAAATCTGACTGGTGGCACTGAGAAACTTTTGAATACCAACATTTTTTTAGTTCAGGTTTACTGTACATGCAAGATTGCATGGATGATGATCCAGGATCACAAGCATGGGTGCTCCAAGATTACTAGGTTTTGTTCACAGACAAAAGAAAATGGGGTAATGCTTCTAATAAGGCAATATTTGGTATCCATGGCTAGACTTCACCTGCTCCTCGTCTTACAAAAGTGTACTGACCCCCCAACTCACCTTCTGTTGTGGACTAAAGCCCCGTACACACGTACCGAATGTCAGCCGAACGATCGGCCGTCTTTTGTCCGGTGCTGTCCTGTCGGTTGAAAAGTGCTAAAGACTGCACACGAATTTTGTCGGCCAACAACAGCCGACTGCAGAAGTGATGTCATGTGATGGTTAACTTTCCGTGTGTTTTTTCTTCTCTGAGCATGCCCAGTCTTGCTCATCTGCTGTTTGTCGGCCGAAATCTGTACTGACTGGCGAACAATCGGCCGTTCTGGTGTTGGCCAACAAAAATTTTAATGCCTGCACACCAGATTCTGTTTGGCCGAAAAGTCGCAGTCGGTTGTCGGAAGCATCATACTAACAAGCCGACAATCGGCCGATCGGTCGGTGGCTGAATATTTACGGCCGACAATCGCTACGTGTGTACGGGCCTTAAGGGAAGCAAGCTTAAGACCACAGCCTGTAGGAGAATCCATGGATGAGAGACATTGGAACAATCCACTCTGACCCCAGACCCTAGCCTAACAATGCCCCAGAGGTGATGCATCTCTAATGTTCTTGCCACTTTCCCCCCACCCCCCCCCCCCTCCTAGTTTCCCCTCCCCTGATTATTCCCCTTTCCTATCATCCCCTGAAATCGTGTTCCCTCCTGGCTTTGGTCCTCTTTGTTTATCCCCTGTTGACCCGTTGAGTTTTAATTTGGAAAAATAGAAATTAGAGACCAAGGAAAGCAAGCTTAAGACCACAGGCTGTAGGAGAATCCATGGATGAGAGGCTCAAGAAATTGGAACAATCCACTCTGACCCCAAGACCCCAGCCTAACAATGCTCCAAAGGTGGTGCATCTCTGATGTTCTTGCCACTTGCCCCCCTCCCCCCCCTAGTTTCCCCTCCCCTGATTATTCCCCTTTCCTATCATCCCCTGAAATCTTGTCCCCCTCCCAGCTTTGGCCCTCTTTGTTTATTCCTTGTTGACACATTGAGTTTTAATTTGGAAAGAGAAATTGGAGACTAAGGAAAGCAAGCTTAAGACCACAGCCTGTAGGAGAATCCATGGATGAGAGGCTCAAGACATTGGAACAATCCACTCTGATCCCAAGACCCCAGCCTAACAATGCTCCAGAGGTGGTGCATCTCTGATGTTCTTGCCACTTACCCCCCCCCCACTCCTAGTTTCCCCTCCCCTGATTATTCCCCTTTCCTATCATCCCCTGAAATCTTGTCCCCTCCTGGCTTTGGTCCTCTTTGTTTATCCCCTGTTGACCCATTGAGTTTTAATTTGGAAAAAGAGAAATTGGAGACTGTATGAAAAGACCCCATGACCCCATGAAAGCACATATCTCAGGCGTGATCCTACAGTGCAGACTGAACGGGATACTCAGTTTTGGGCACATAATATATAAGTGATATGTTCAAGATTTCATACATGAACAGTTTTTCCTTTGCAATCTGTTACCACCTTCATATGATACCACCAAACAAATGAGCTTTAGCTCTACCCCCTGGCTGTTATCATCATGCAATAGGTGTCGGTCTGCCAGCTGGTCCCCTGTCAGCCCCAACCACTTGATACTCCATAATGTCAACGCTGGAGTCCATACATATTCTGCAGAGTTTATTTATTAAAAATCAAGTGGTCTAGCACAGTGGTCCTCAACTCCGGTCCTCAGGGCCCACTAACAAACCAGATTTTAAGTATTACCTTGGGGAGATGCAGACTAGAGTACTGCAATCACTGAGCAGCAAATTATATCACCTGGGATGTATTTCAGTTATCTTGCAAATCTGGCCTGTTAGTGGGCCCTGTAGGCCAGGGTTGAGGACCACTGATCTAGTATATAGAAAAAACTAAGGTGTTTCAGTTTACAAAGCCTTACTATTAGTAGGATCAATTGAGTTTTAGTAAATAAACTCTGTGGATTATGTATGCACTGCAGCTTTGACTTTTTCAAGCACCTTGATATGATGAACATTAGGTCTGTAGGCTGTGCTTTCTGTGTGTACTGTATCTCATGGCTGAATTTTACATTTTGACTGATGCGTGTCTTTAATTAAAATGTAATTAAAATAAAAGCTTAAAAAATTATAATATAATAAAATATAATATAATAATACAATACAATGCAATATAATGCTAGTATAATACAAGTACTAATAGTACTAGTATAAAACAATTACTTGCAGGGAAAATATCTTTGGAGGCATCGTATTTTTATTTTTTTAATTTGCCAGAATGATCATTATTATGGTAAAAGCGTAGACCAAATAGGAAGGCCACAAAACTTATCAGGTTGCCCACTGCTGCTCTAAGCCCTACCATTAAATTTTAATTGTTAGAGATCTATTTACACCAAGTCCTCAAAGGGAATGGAGCAATGGAAATGATTAATTAATTAATCAATTCATTAGCTTGTGAGCTGACACTTGAGCATTCTGCAGCCAGCTTCTCAATGAAAATTCTGCATTTTGTCTCTTAGCTGCGGTCCCCAGCTGAATCATGTGACAGACACAGGGCACTACTGATCAAGCCAGCCCAGTCAGTTGGCAGAATAGCTCCATAAACTCCGAGCCGGCTCCTTAAACCAGCGATATTCCCAGAGGGAGCCGCTTCAAAGCTCCTACACATTATTTAGTGCGGTGGAAGAAAGAAAAAAGCACAAAGCTCTTATTAAGCATATTCAAGCAAGCAATAGAGTTTCAAAGGAACAACAAGCTTTAGAAGTCGCGTACAGGGCAGGAGACTACGGAACATCCTGGAAAACCAGAGGGACCTTCTGGCTTTTGTCTTGTGCAAACATATATGAAACCACCATTATTCTTGTCTGTTTTGAGGTTCCTCTGTATATGATCAGCCTCCTGCAGAGAGGCTGTACGGACTAAAGTTAGCTGCAGCTATGCTACTTTTCTGGCTCAACGATTTAAAACGCAGCCTCACCCAAGTGATATTTCATAGTCAGGTTTATTGCAGGGTTCAAGCTCTGTGGCAGTCTTCATGGCTGTCCGGGGTCACAAACAGGAGATCTCGTTCCATTAATTTATGGTATGGCAGAGCTTGGCTTTTCAGCAGAGCTACCGTTCAGTCTAGTCTTAATTAGTCCTGCATGAATTCCCTTGTAGCATCCACTTTAAAGCGGATCTTCACTGCATCTGAGCACGACAAACCAAAAACACTATTTAATTCATTTGTAATATTTAAAGCGAACTCCTCTATCCCTTCATATCTCCATGCTTTATTTTGTTGAGATATCAGTTTGAAAAACACACCCTAGCCTTTCTGGCCATGGCCATCTTGAGTAAGGGCAAATGATACATATCACCATCTGCCCTTAGCTCAAGCTCATTCATGCAGGACAGTGTACTTAGCTGAGAAAACCCGTCCTCCTCTCCTCCCCTCCTGAGGACCCCTGGGTTACTTGAAAATTACCCCATCGTTGCCCCTCCCCAAGACTACTGGGATGTATGACATAATTTGCCTAGGCAAGAAACCAGAAAGTAATTGAAGGAATGTAAGAAAAATGTTAAAATAAGTAAACATGATAGACTTTCCCATCTATTTAATAATGCTAGCAGCATGAGGAGTAAAAATAATCAATGTTGATCTGGAGAGTGAAGTTCCACTTTAAGGACTCAATTCATTAAGGGCTCTTTCACACGGGCGATCCGATCAGATCCGCCTGTCAATTTTTTAGGCGGATCTGATCGGATCCTCCATGCAGCTCCATGGGGCAGCGGGTGTCAGCGGAGACACCTCCGCTGACACCCGCTGCCATCCGTATCCGATCCTGTCCGTGAAATCTGGACGGATGGAAACCCTATTTTTCCATCCGTTCAGTGATCGGATCGGATCGGATGAGAGCAGACAGGCGGTCCGCTCTCATCCGATCCCCCATAGAGGGCAGCGGGGGCTGAGACACCTCCCTCTCCGCTCTGCAAGCGGAGACGGAGCGGTCATCCGCCGGCTCAGCGGGGATCGCGGATCGATCCCCGCTGAGCAACACGGATCCGCCTACGAAGGTGGACCGTGTGAAAGAGGCCTAAGAGTTAAATACCGCATGAATTTTTGAGGTGAAAAAACGCATGTTGTATGTATTTCATAAACCTGCAATTCACAAAAAAACACATTTTAATTGCCCCAAGAGTTACATTTTTCATTTTGTGGTACCTAACGTATGTTTTTGCACATAAATATTAATGCAGTCTGAACCTCTGGCTGCAGCCTGAAGTGAACATTTAGCAGTGGTACACCTACCAATGCTATGTGACGGTTCCGCTTAGGGCTACAGGCTGTTAAGGGGCTGGCACTCGCTGGTATCCTAGCAATCATTACTCACCCCCACTGGCAGCAAAATGTAAACAAAGGAGTAGACAGTAAAAAAATAAATAAATAAAATAATGCGTGATGTTCCACTTCCCAATACATAGTAGGCCCTTCAGGTATGGTATGGATTTTGGGGGACCTTAAACCAAAATTAAAAAAAAAATAGTGTAAGGCTTCCCTCCCCAAAATTCATACCTGACCCTTATACGAGCATGCAACCAGACAGGCAAGGAAACTGGGGGATGAGCGTGCAGCCCCCCCCCCCACCCGAACCATAAAAGGCCACATGCTCCCCTGGCAAAGCACCTTGTCCCCATGTTGATGAGATCAAGGGCCTCTTCCCAACAACCCTGGCCTGGTGGTTGTGGGGGATGATTTATCGGAATCTGTAAGCAAGGGCCCCCAGATCCCAGCTCCCCCATAAAAATGAGTGTTGGAGTCAATGGGTGGCCCCGCCCATTGTGATGTCCTTAACCTTGCCCTGGTCAATGACATCAGCAGGTGGCCCCACACCCTGTGAGATCATTGACCTTGCCCCCTCGATTAATTTAGGGACTCGGAGAAGCAGTGTGTCAGTTGCCGGGAGCCAAGCGTTGGGAGCGGCAAGTTTTTGTGTGCTGTTTTTATTTACACTAGTCATTTTTTTTGTGAATGACTAGGAGCACTATGTATCCCATACGCATTCAAATGGGGGTGACAGCATGGAAGTGCCCCCCTTTTCAAGAGGGCTTCCAGATCACAAAAAAAAATCATCCCCTCTGGAACCCCACAACCACTGGGCCAAGGTTGTTGGGAAGAGGCAATTATCCTCATCAACATGGGGACAAGGTGCCTTGCCAGAGAACACTCCTGGCAAAGAACCCCCCCAATGTTGAGGGCATTTGGCCTGGTTATTGTTCAGAAGGCAGGGGGCCCGCCCATCCTCCCCTTTCCTGGCCTGCTGGGCTGCATGTTGGATAAGGGCCTGGTATGGATTGTGGCGGGGATCTCAAAACATTTTTTCTATTTTTTTATTTTTGGGGAGGCCCTTACAAAATTCATACCAGACCCAATGGGTTTGGTACGGATTGGGAGGGGAAACTGCATGGAATTTTTTTTTTTGTCAGGGAATTACTGTTCACAGCAGATATGTCACTGGTTGTTAAGGATGCGGCGGGTGCCAGCTCCTTAACAACCAGCTATTTAATGGTTGTTAAAGATGCTGGTGGGTGCTTGCTCCTTAACAACCAGTATTCATTAAAAAGTGTGTTGCTAGACCACAACTTATTTAACAAATGCTTTTGTTTACTTTTTTTTTTTTTTTTTTTTTTTTTTTTTTTAGTGAAGTGAGTTTAACTAGGTTTATATACACTGCTCAAAAGAATTAAAGGAACACTTTGAAAACACATCAGATCTCAATGGGGAAAAAATCTCATGCTGGATATCTATGCTGATATGGACTGGGTAATGTGTTAGAAATTAAAGAATGCCACATCGTTTGATGAAAATGAAAATTATCATCCTACAGAGGGTTGAATTGAAAGACACCCCGAAAATCAAAGTGAAAATATTATGCAGCAGGCTAGTCCATTTTGCTGAAATTTCATTACAGCAACTCAAAATGGTACTCAGTAGTTTGTATGGCCCCTCACGTGCTTGTATGTATGGCTGACAATGTTGGGGCATACTCCTAATGAGAAGACAGAGGGTGTCCTGGGGTATTTCTTCCTAGATCTGGACCAGGGCATCACTGAGCTCCCGAACAGACCGAGGTGCATCTTGGTGGCATCGGATGGACCAAAACATAATGTCCCAGAGGTGTTCTATTGAATTTAGGTCAGGCGAGCGTGGGGGCCATTTAATGGTATCAATTCCTTCATTCTCCAGGAACTGGCTGCATACTCTCGCCACATAAGGCTGGGCATTGTTGTGCACCAGGAGGAACCCAGGACCCACTGCACCTGCATAGGGTTTGACAATGGGTCCAAGGATTTCCTCCTGATTCCTAATGGCAGTCAGGGTACCACAGTCTAGCCTGTAGAGGTCTGTGCATCCCTCCATGGATATGCCTCCCCAGACCATCACTGACCCACCACCAAACCGGTCATGCTAAACAATGTTACAGGCAGCCTAATGTTCTCGATGGCTTCTCCAGACCCTTTCTCATCTGTCACATGTCCTCAGGGTGAACCTGCTCTCATCTGTGGAAAGCACAGGGTGCCAGTGGCAGTCCTGCCAATTCCAGTGGCGGCTGGTGAAGTTTTAAGATGGGGGGGCGCAAGACCCCGCCCTTCTATTTTGGCCCCTCCCATTTCTCAGAAGCCACACCCCTTATAGACCCCACCCATTTTGTCCCCTGTATTTTGCTTGCGTGAACCAATTCTCCCAATATATCACATATTAAGGGCTCCATCAGTACTAGTATATCCCATAATAGGGAGCAGGGGCCCTATTATGGGATACACTGACAGAGTGGCACAAACCCCACAGTACAGGCCCCTTGTACAAACCCCACAGTACAGACCCCCTAGCACAGACCACACAGTACATGCCCCCTTTCAATGCAGTGACCAGCGTACATGCCCCCTTTCAATGTAGTGACCAGCGTACATGCCCCCTTTCAATGTAGTGACCAGCGTACATGCCCCCTTTCAATGCAGTGACCAGCGTGCATGCCCCCTTTCAATGCAGTGACCAGCGTACATGCCCCCTTTCAATGCAGTGACCAGCGTACATGCCCCCTTTCAATGTAGTGACCAGCGTACATGCCCCCTTTCAATGTAGTGACCAGCGTACAGGCCCCCTTTCAATGCAGTGACCAGCGTACATGCCCCCTTTCAATGTAGTGACCAGCGTACAGGCCCCCTTTCAATGTAGTGACCAGTATACATGCCCCCTTTCAATGTAGTGACCAGCGTACATGCCCCCTTTCAATGCAGTGACCAGCGTACATGCCCCCTTTCAATGCAGTGACCAGCGTACATGCCCCCTTTCAATGCAGTGACCAGCGTACATGCCCCCTTTCAATGTAGTGACCAGCGTACATGCCCCCTTTCAATGTAGTGACCAGCGTACATGCCCCCTTTCAATGTAGTGACCAGCGTACAGGCCCCCTTTCAATGCAGTGACCAGCGTACATGCCCCCTTTCAATGTAGTGACCAGCGTACATGCCCCCTTTCAATGTAGTGACCAGCGTACAGGCCCCCTTTCAATGTAGTGACCAGTATACATGCCCCCTTTCAATGTAGTGACCAGCGTACATGCCCCCTTTCAATGCAGTGACCAGCGTACATGCCCCCTTTCAATGTAGTGACCAGCGTACATGCCCCCTTTCAATGTAGTGACCAGCGTACATGCCCCCTTTCAATGTAGTGACCAGCGTACATGCCCCCTTTCAATGTAGTGACCAGCGTACATGCCCCCTTTCAATGCAGTGACCAGCGTACATGCCCCCTTTCAATGTAGTGACCAGCGTACATGCCCCCTTTCAATGCAGTGACCAGCGTACATGCCCCCTTTCAATGCAGTGACCAGCGTACATGCCCCCTTTCAATGCAGTGACCAGCGTACATGCCCCCTTTCAATGTAGTGACCAGCATACATGCCCCCTGCAGAGGTATGGCAGTGGGAGAGATGGGATCAGGCAAAGGGATGGCGGTGGGAGGGATGGTCATGGGATGAGGCAGAGCAGAGGGGGATGGCGGTGGAAAGGCTGGATGGATGGTCATGGCCCATGATGACCATCCATCCAGCCTTTCCCACCGCCATCCCCCTCTGCTCTGCCTCATCCCATGACCATCCATCCATCCAGCCTTTCCACCGCCATCCCCCTCTGCTCTGCCTCATCCCATGACCATCCATCCATCCAGCCTTTCCACCGCCATCCCCCTCTGCTCTGCCTCATCCCATGACTCATGGGATGAGGCAGAGCAGAGGGGGATGGCGGTGGAAAAGCTGGATTGATGGTCATGGAGGACTGACAGGACAGGAGGACCACGAGGACTCACCGGTGGTGATGTCTTCTTCCAGCAGATGACCTCCGGTGGTCTGGTCTCCTCTCCGGTGCCGCCGTCACTCCCGTCCGGTGTCCACCCGACTCCATCGCCCGCGGTCCGGTCCACTGCTGCGAGTGACGTCAGCGGGGTCAGCGTTGGATGTCCTGGATGCTGTGATTGGTCCAGGCTGGAGGCTGGACCAATCACAGCCAGGAATCCACGAAGTGGGGGTTTCCAAGGAATCTGCCTTGCGCCCAGGTTACGCCCCCCACGCCCCCCAGAAGGCAGCCAATCGGCGCCTCTTCTGGGTGGTAACCCCACCCCCCCACCCCCTCCACATCGGCTGGCGGCGGCGGCGGCGAACGCAATTTTTTTTTTTTTTCAAACTTTATTGCTCGTTTTGCAATCTTTTTTTTTTTTTTTATCTTTTTTTTTTTTCTTCCTTTTTTCAGGGGGGGCGGCGCCCTGGCGCCCCCTATGCACCGGCCGCCACTGGCCAATTCTAGTGTTCAATAGCAAATGCCAATCGAGCTCCATGGTGCAGGGCAATGAGCACAGGGCCCACTATAGGACGTCGGACCCTCAGGTCACCCTCATGAAGTCTGTTTATGATTGTTTGGTCAGAAACATTGACACCAGTGGCCTGCTGGATGTCATTTTGTAGGGCTCTGGCAGTGCTCATCCTATTCCTCCTTGCACAAAGGAGCAGATACCGGTCCTGCTGATGGGTTAGGAACCTTCTACGGCCCTGTCCAGCTCTCCTAGAATAATTGTCTATCTCCTGGAATCTCCTCCATGAGACTGGATGGGAGACACAGCAAACCTTCTGGTAATGGCAGGTATTGATGTGCCACCCTGGAGGAGTTGGACTGCCTGTGCAACCTCTATAGACTCCAGGTATCGCCTCATGCTACCAGTAGTGACACTGACCCTAGCCAAATGCAACACTAGTGGAAACACTGTCAGAAAAGATGAGTAGGGAAACAAAATTCAGTGGCCTCCATCTGTAAAACCATTCCTGTTTTTGAGGTTGTCTCATTGTTGCCCATCTAGTGCACCTGTTGTTAATTTAATTAACACCAAAGCAGTTGAAACTGATTAATAACCCCCTTCGGTACTTAACTGACCAGATCAATATCCCAGGAGTTTAACTGACTTGATGCTGTACTCTGATTAAAAAGTGTTCCTTTAATTTTTCTGAGCAGTGTAGTATTTACCGAACGTTTTAATATTGCATTTGATATTTGGATATATGACCCAAAAATCACATGCGGTTTCAGCTGTTGGGTGGAGCTGATATTTATTGCCAGTCTTACAAGAAACCAACTTGCTGTAGGGCTGCATGGGAGGGATTGTAAACAGAGTCCTTGACTTATTATGATATAGAATGTATCAGGCCCGTTGGATCACAGGCTCCCTATAAGGCCAATTTCAATGGAGCAAACATAAAAAAACCACACACAACCATTCTTAAAAAGCTGACTGGCTAGCTAACCTTATCCAATCATTATGGTTTCTCCTAAGACAAGCTGATGCTGGGAATGTATGTGCTCACCCCTCTTCTTCTATGTTGCCCTCTACTGAACCTCTGAATCCATGACCGGTTCATGTTTTTTTTTATACCATCAATTAGATAAGGCCACAGCTTGATGTTGCCTTACCTACTTTCCTTCCTGAAGAATGAAGATACACTATAACCAGCAACTTTAACCTCCTTGGCGGTATTCCCGAGTGTGGCTCGAGGTGGAATTTCAGTGCCATTAGCGTTAACCCAGAGCCACACTCGGGGTACCGCCAGGGAGCATCACTGGATCCTGGAAGAGGTTACTTACCTTGTCCCCGGGATCCCACGATGTATTCCTGCAGCATATGGCGGCCGGATCTTCCGCCTGATGGTCTGTGCCCCGCCTTCCGTTTCCTGCGAGCATCACGTCGCAGGGGGGTGGAACCGGCGGCAAATTTGTAAAGTAAAACACACAAGCACACTGATATTTTGTAATCCTATTGGATTACATTACTAAATAAAATAAATTGACATTAGTTTGCCCCCCAGTGCCCTTGCCTGCAGTTTTACTGTACTATATATGTCTGTATATCTATTTATATCTATATATATATATAATATATATATATATATATACACGTGTGTGTATATATATATAGATATATATATATATCTTTATATATATATGCACGTGTATGTATTATATATATATATAGATCTATACACGTGTGTGTGTGTATATATATATATATATATATATACACGTATTTATTATATTTTCATTTATGATCTTGTGTTTCAAACTTTATCATACCCGAGATGTTATAAAGAAGTACGCACAGTAAAAAAAATCATATGTAAATAGTTGGTTTGGGCTGCTCGTCCTTAAGAATTACATGCAAAATAATGGTACCGCTTTCAGCACCTGAAATCGGAAACAATCATACCGCCAGGGAGGTTAAGATATCAGAATCCATGTTCCCATTCGAATAGCACAGGAGCAATATAAAAAGGTCAACCAATAGGGGGCAGTACCTGGTTTTGAAGCTTCATCCACTGAGCCATTGAACACCAAGCTAGAGAATTCCGGCCGGTTGTCATTCATGTCGATGACGTAGATGGAGAGATCGATGGGATTTTCTACCTTGTTCCCATTCATGTCCACAGCGTGTGCCCTGAGCTGGAAACATAAATGGACACAGTCAGGAGAAAAGCACAATTAGGTTTTGGAGTCATTGCTTCTATTTACCTTACCAAGATAAAACAAAATCATCATTACCACATTACAAGGCACTTACTCTTAGGAGCTGGCTTAACATTGGGCAGTTAACAGGATGGCCACTGCCACACTTAAAAGTGGAGTTCCGGCCAATTTTCAACTTTAGTGATTCCCCGAGTGCTCGTTAAGCTGATCAACAATTGGGCATTTTCAATTTTTTTCGGGGCTCCCTTACCTTATTTTCAGGGCATTTTTGATTGTACTTCCTCCTTCTCCCCCCTCCCTCCTTCTCCCCCCTCTGTGGCCACGGCCACCGACATCACTTCCGCCTTTGCATTGCATTCTGGGAGCTGTTTGTCATCACTACCAGGAGGCTGGAATCAGGAAGAACTCCCAGAACACTCCCTGGAATCAGGAAGAAGGACACAGCAGATTACACTGCAGCTTCAGATGCCCACATCCAAGATGGCCGCGCCCAGACAGCGTTTTTAAAAGTAAGATTTTGACTAAAATCCAATACTGTACACCTTGTAAGTATGAGAATAGCGGTTCTGTAAAGGGCGATGGTTTAGTATTATTGGGGTATTTTTAGTTAAAAAAAGTATTTGAGGCCGGAACTCCGCTTTAAGTGACCTCTGTCCCTGACTCTCAAGATGAAGAGTCAGAATCAAAGTAATAAAGCCTAATAGGGGGCAATTATTAATTCTTCATAAGTAATGCTATGTAATTACAACAACAAAAAATTACACCATGACACCATCATTGCATAAACAACTAAATTCTAACAATGCATCCGGTAAAAAAAGAAGTGTGAAAATGACCTCCACAGCGGGCAACAAGTCTTATGATATTTAACAGAATCTTCAGCATCTGCTAGACTTCCGGGGGTAGTGGAGAACTAGTCCTTGTGATTCCCCCAGAAGGTCATACATCACTGTGGTACAAAGTAGTGACACGGGGGCCAGTGTATGGACCACAGTATGGAGGTGGACCAGGCATCCAACACACCTAGATGTTAAAAAGTCTTCATCTCAGCACTTAAGGACATCTAAATTCTTCCTTGCTGCCCACCGGAGAGGAACATATCACACCTCTTCTTTTCAAAAGGGCAGCATTTGGATTTTTTGCAACAGCGATATTGCTTTAAGTCTGAATATTTAAATACGTACATAAGCGCCTCCGTTACTGATCCTCACATTTTAAATGATTATTATGTAGTGGCGTGTCATTTTTATTCTAATCCTTTTCCTAATTGAAATATATATTTATTCCCCTGATTTTGGAATCCCTGGCGTTTAACTTAGCCATGACATTTCCATATGAAACAAATGCATTTTTACTTTTCGGAGTGCAGATTGTCTTTAACAAATCATGTCAGCTGGCAGTTGTGATGCTGGTGAGGTGTGAGCGGCTGGTTGCCTTCCAGATGTGATGATTGTGTGGGTTCACTGATCTGACACTGAAATGATGCTGTCATATTATTCAGAGTTCTCGCTAGGGAGATGCTACACACACAGTGTGTGTGAATGAGACAGCCGAGATGGTTAACTCTTTTGATGCATGCTGCTTCTACCTGCAGCTCCCCTGAGAATGGGCCTAAAGTAGAGCTAAAGGCAAAACATTTTTCTTTTTTTTTTTTACATTTTGACAAGAGTACAGGAGGGGAGTGTTATAACCCCTGACCGTTATTTACCATCCAAGTCCCATTGGGGAGATTTCCCCTGACTACCTGTCCCACAGCCAAAACAGAAAGAAAATCCCTCCAAACTAAAGGAATCCCTGGTTGTCACCAGAACTAGTATCCCCATAGGCCTTCTACTCCTGTTCTGCGGACGACCCAAAATTTGGGATTTTCTTTTACTTTCGATAATAACCAGGGCTTTTTTTCAGCTGCAACTTGGTGGAACTCAGTTCCACCACCTCCAGATCAGGACCTCTGCTAACCACTATCACTTGTAAACACAGAAGTTCAGCCTCTGTGTTCACAAGTGACAGCTTGTCTCCCAACGGCTTCCACAAATCTGATCTCCTGAGTGTCTCCCACTGAGTGCAATATGGGGACAAGGGAGATGCAGATGCCAACACCCTCACTGGATCCTCTTCCTGCAAGTTAAAGCATCTGAACCACCTACAGTGTTCGGGAAGATAGTAGAGGTGATTGGGTGCTTATACAGCAACAAAAGTAAGACATGTGGAAGATGGTGGCACTTTTAAGGGGGGGGGGGGATGCATGCAGGGGTCAGAGCTGAAGAGGGGTGAAAGTGAGATGTGGATGGGGGATGCAGGGGTAAGAAGCTGTGCTGCGTTTGCCCTTCCAGTGCTCCTTACTATCTAGACCAGTTATAGGTGGAGGAGGTGCAGGGGTAAGAAGCTGTGCTGCGTTTGCCCTTCCAGTGCTCCTTACTATCTAGACCAGTTATAGGTGGAGGAGGTGACCACTTTTTGCAATATCGTATAACGTTTATAGTGGTCAGGCAACGCACTGACACCTTCGCTGCCATTGTGCTATGTGCTGGGTGTTCAGTGTGACCCTGCGCCTTTAAGGAGGGGTGGGCTCCCTCCAGTCACCTGTCCTCCATCTATCTCATCAGAATGCATGTGCTCCCATTGTGGAGACTCTTTAAAGGTAGAGTTAGGGACTGCAGATATCAGGGTGCCTTGGCGCGGCCTGCAGCTTACGCATGTATTTGCAAATGTGTGCAACTAAACCCCTGTTTTTAACGCATACTGTTAGACAGGTTAATTTGGCTGGTTGGTAAGTAGTGACTGGAAATCCCTTAGTTTTTAAGCTGTGGAAGAAGGCTGAATTCTGCACTCTGTGTGAGTGTGTAGTGCACCCCTGAACTCTGCACTCTGTATGTAGTGCACTCCCAAACTCTGCACTCTGTGCGTAACCACCCCCAACTCTGCACTCCATACATAATGCACTCCTGGTAATCAATGCCCCTTTTGGACCCTCCTGCTGTTAGTGAAATTTACCACACCCACTATTTGATGCAGTTTAAAGGGGGTGTGGTGGATTTAAGGGGGTCTTGGTTGAGTTCCTGCATTTATTTTCTGAGAAAAAAAGCCCTGATAATAACAGTAAACATGACAAATAGAGAGGGTGAATCTCCCTAAAGGAGGACACAGATAGCCATGAAAACCCCTCGGTTGTTCTAATGCTTCTCCACCCTATCCAAAATTAAAAAAAAAAAAAAGTTTTGCCCTTAGTTATACTTTAAGATCTTCCTCAATTATATGCTAAATTATATGTTAAAATATAACTAAAGGCAAAACTTTTTTAGTTTTGGATAGAGTGGAGAGGGATTAGAACACGTGTCAGTTTTAAGGCCTGGTTCACACCTATGTAGTTTGCTTTTGATCTGTTTCTGCTGTGCTTTTTGTGGTGCATTTGCGTTTTTAAACACGCCTTTTTGACACTTTGCGTTTTTTTACTTTTTTTTTTTTGGTCAATGTGTTGTTAGGCAGATTGAAAAATGCATAAAAAAACTGGGCCGGAAGGTGGATACGGCCACGAGGGCACAGAGGCAGCTCATAACCTTTATCTTTACAGCAGCAAAAATTACGATTGCAAGGTCTTGGAGGTCTCCTGTCCTGCTATTCGAGCAACTTAGGCACAAATTATCCTGGATTATGGTGAACGAACGAATGTCGGCTTTATTAGATGACAAAATGCACAAGTTTGATAAAGTATGGGAACCATGGCTCAGCTATCTTACTGGTAGCGCTTGAGGGGTCCTCGTGTGTCTGGGGGCGGGGGGGGGGGAGGCGCGGGGTTGGGTCCACTTCTTCTTTCTCTTACTCCTTCTTCTTTCCTCCTCTATTATTTGTCTTTCCTTCTCTCTCTTTTACTTTCCTTCTTGGTGAGTGTCTTCGTAAGGTACTCCTAGTGGTCGCACATTGGTGCACACAAATTTTCACAATTGTGGCACGGAACTTTCGCAGAAGGCTGTACGGCTAATTGTCTGCAGCCGGCCTTAGCAATCGCAACAGGGCCACGTTCAGCCCCAACTCATTTTTTTTCCTTAGTTACTTATTGCATTTTACTCTCTGTCTTAATTGCAGCCCTGGAGCAGCCAATTGTATGGAGGCCTTCGGTCTTGAGCACTTTGTGATCTATCCTATGATATGCTGTAAAGGTCTTTGGTGTATTTTTTTTAATTTTATGCTATTATGGCAGACTATTGGGATTGTTGTACCACTGTTTAATGTCTTTGTTACTTACTTTTGTACTCTGAAAATGTGAAAAAGGGAAAAATGCATACAAAATGCAATACATGCTTCTCTTCAACCTCTCTATTGAAGTATATTGAACCAAATATGCACCATTTTGCATTTAAAAAAGTCCCTGACCCTTTCCAAAAACGCAACGGCTGTAAAAAGCATAGATTGAAATGTGTACCATAGGAAACCATGTGAAATAGACCGTAGTACGTTTCTGCAAAAAGCAATAAAAAAAGAAAATGCATAGGTCTTAACCGGTCTGAGCCCCATAAGGGAGAGTCACCGTCTCTATTTGTCCTGCTTACTATTATCATTGAAATAAAAAAATAAAATCCCAAACTCTAGGCTGTCCCCGAAAAAGTGATAGAGGGGAAATCTTCCAATAGGGGACATAGTTCTGATGAAGAGTGTGTGTATCAGGTGCGCTAAGCAATCAAATACGTGAAATATTGGGACAAAATGTATTAAATGTGTACAATGTGTACAACGTGCACTCGTTAAGAAGGGGTCTTGAAATAAATCCAAGCAAATATTCTTATATAGTGTTCACTAAAGTGAAATTAAATGGAAGTTCTGTTTTTTACTATAACAAGCTAAATAACACTTAAAAAATGTATTTACAGTAAACACAAGTGATAGGGTGCAACCACAAAAGTGTAGCAAAAAATATTATAACAACAAAAATTAAAATCGTGACAGAAACAGTCCCAAATGACACACAAAATAAAAAAGTCCAAGTAAAAGTGTCCATGATAGAAGCCGTTGAACTGGAATGTAGAAGCCGGGTGAACTGTGTTCAATATCCCACCACCTATAGAGCCAAGTTTCTTACCAGAAAGATGAATAATAAGGGCATATATGTGTGAGGATCCACAACAAAGATCACATACCAAGGAAAGAAGGGGTGGAAAGAGGGGAGCCTCTTATGCCTCGTACACACGCAACGATTATTGGCTGACCGATCGGCCGTCTTTTGTCCAGTGTTGTTGTGTTGGTTGAAATGTGCTCTAGACTGCACACGAATTTTCTCGGCCAACAAAAATCAACTTCAGAAGTGATGTCATGTGATGGTTTATTTTCCGTGTGTTTTTTCTTCTCTGAGCATGCCCAGTCTTGCTCATCAGATTTTTGTCTGCCGAAATCTGTACTGACTGACGGAAAATCGGCCGTTCTGTTGACGGCCAACAAAAATTTTATAGCCTGCACACCAGATTTTTTTCGGCCGAAAACATAGAAACATAGAATGTGTCGGCAGATAAGAACCATTTGGCCCATCTAGTCTGCCCAATATAAGTCGGAGTCGGTTGTCGAAAGCATCATACTAACAAGCCAAAAATCGGCCGATCGGAGAATTCACGGCCAATTATCGATGTGTGTGTACGAGGCATTACCAGATATACCTATATGGAGGGCTGTGAGACGGACAAACACCCCTTTCCTTTTCAGGACGTGATGATGGATCAATCCCTGGTGGGTAGTCACTGCTCTTGTCCTGAAAAATGAATGGGGAAAGAAGAGGGACCGCCGATAGTGTATTATCTTTAAAACCGTTTATTAATAAAGGTAAGAATGCACTTAGATCGATCAAGAAGATACAGGCTTTCGGTCACCCCCACGGGATGTCTGAGAACAGTGGCCGCCTGCAGTGTGGACTGCCATACTACGTTGTGAGTGATGATGCGGCGCCTCCTCTCTGACGCGTTTCCTCCCGATTGGGCATCGACTGAGATAGGAGGGGGTGCAAAGCCTGTATCTTCTTGTAAGTGCATTCTTTTCATTTTTGTTGTTATAATATTTTTTGCTACACTTTTGTGGTTGCACCCTATCACTTGTGTTTAAATACATTTTTTAAGTGTTATTTAGCTTGTTATAGTAAAAGGCAGAACTTCCATTTAATGTCACTTTAGTGAACACTATATAAGAATATTTGCTTGGATTTATTTCAAGACCCCTTCTGGACTAGTGCACGTTGTACACATTTAATAAATTTTGTCCCAATATTTCACGTATTTGATTGGTTAGCGCACCTGATACACACACTCTTTATCCATTTCACCACATACTGGTCTAAGGTTGCAGCTTTCCACAATCGATTCAGCGCACTTTCATATTTTACCCAGCATAGTTCTGATGGCCTGTAGGGATGATCGAACGGTTCGGGTCGACCATTGGTTCGGCTCGAACATTGGGTGTTCGAGGTTCGGCCGAATTTAGAAATTTTTGCCCAAAAAGTTCGGAATTCGGCAACCAGAACCGCCCAAAATGCAATGCTTCAGGAAATGGGCTTTAAAAGCCCGTGATTGGACCAGAACCATTAGCAAAAGCCAATTGAGGGGGCAGGAGAATGCTAGGAATGTGATTGGAGTGACTAGGGGGTCCCTAGACCAATCATTAGTGAATACGCCCCCCAGTATATAAGATCGCTCCCGCCATATTCCTAGCATTGTTATACTGGACATGGAAGAGAGTGGAAGCAGTTCTGTTAATTTTACTTTAAAAGTGTCATTTAGCTATTTTTAGTGTGAGGAAAGGGATATCTAGTGTAGTTAGAGTGCTCCTTTACACTTAAGTTAGCTTCAAAAATTTAGTTTCTGTAGGGAAAGTGTTAAGTGTCAGGGGACCGTAGTGTAGTGTAGGGTTAACTGACAGTGACTGCTATGGCAGGGTGACAAAACCCTTCCATAGCAGGGTGACCGCTATAGAGAAATGATCATTTCTCTGAATTGTTTCGGGACACCCATATGGCTTCTCACCAGCCAAGCATTTTTTATGCTGCAGGGGCTGCCACTGCCAGTGCTTTTTTGAGGACATGTTTGATGTCAGACATGACATCTGAACATGTGTATAGGGGGTATATATAGACATATATGTCTGAATATATACCCCTAGACATATATAGGTGTGATAGTAGCAGAAATAAATGCTTGCGCTAATGAAATCATTTACAGTAATATATTTCTGCTACTATCACACCTATATATGTCTAGGGGTATATATTCAGACATATATGTGTATATATACCCCCTATACACATGTTCAGATGTTTTGCCTGCCTCAAAAGAACCCAAAAAAATGCCAAAAAAACGCTAGCGTCAAAAAAAAAAATGCCCAGGTGTGTTTTTGCTGGCATTTTTTGGGGGGTTTTGGAGGCAGGCAAAACATCTGAACTTGTGTATAGTGGTGTATATACACACATCCATATATTTATATACACACCTAGACATATATAGGTGTGATAGTAGCAGAAATATATGCTTGCGCTAATGAAATCATTTACAGTAATATATTTCTGCTACTATCACACCTATATATGTCTAGGTGTGTATATAAATATATGTATGTGTGTATATATACCACTATACACAAGTTCAGATGTTTTGCCTACCTCAAAAGAACCCAAAAAAATGCCAAAAAAACGCTAGCGTCAAAAAAAAAAATGCCCAGGTGTGTTTTTGCTGGCATTTTTTGGGGGGTTTTGGAGGCAGGCAAAACATCTGAACTTGTGCACAGTACCACTATACACAAGTTCAGATGTTTTTCCTGACTGCAAAGAACCCCAAAAAATGCCTGCTTTGAAACCGGCAAGGTGTGGAGAGAAGCTAACCCCCTGAGCTGAAAGTTTTCTAATACATACAATCCTTTTTTTTCTGGTTCTGGACATGCTACAGAGCTGAAACTTCACAGGTACACCTTTAAACCCCCCCCCCCCCAGACACAAAATCACACAAAAAAAGTTCTTAAAAATTGTCATTTTTGATAAAAAAGCCAATTATTGAAAAAATTAAAAAAAAAAAGAGATTTTTTTTATTTTTACTTTGGATTTCAGATCTGGGGGGTCTAAAAAGTGTACATGTGAAGTTTCAGTTCTGTAGCATGTCCAGAACCATAAAAAAAAAGATCGTTTGTATTAGAAAACTTTCAGACAGGGGGTTGGCTTCGCTGCTGTAACACCTTGCCGGTTTAATAGAAGGCATTTTTTGGGTTCTTTGCAGTCAGGAAAAACATCTGAACTTGTGTATAGTGGTACTGTGCACAAGTTCTGATGTTTTGCCTGCCTCCAAAACCCCCAAAAAATGCCAGCAAAAACACACCTGGGCATCTTTTTTTTGACGCTAGCGTTTTTTTGGCATTTTTTGGGGTTCTTTTGAGGCAGGCAAAACATCTGAACTTGTGTATAGTGGTATATATACACACATACATATATTTATATACACACCTAGACATATATAGGTGTGATAGTAGCAGAAATATATTACTGTAAATGATTTCATTAGCGCAAGCATATATTTCTGCTACTATCACATCTATATATGTCTAGGTGTGTATATAAATATATGGATGTGTATATACACCACTATACACAAGTTCAGATGTTTTGCCTGCCTCAAAAGAACCCCAAAAAATGCCCAAAAAAACGCTAGCGTCAAAAAAAAAATGCCCAGGTGTGTTTTTGCTGGCATTTTTTGGGGGGTTTTGGAGGCAGGCAAAACATCTGAACTTGTGTATAGTGGTGTATATACACACATCCATATATTTATATACACACCTAGACATATATAGGTGTGATAGTAGCAGAAATATATGCTTGCTCTAATGAAATAATTTACAGTAATATATTTCTGCTACTATCACACCTATATATGTCTAGGTGTGTATATAAATATATGTATGTGTGTATATATACCACTATACACAAGTTCAGATGTTTTGCCTACCTCAAAAGAACCCAAAAAAATGCCAAAAAAACGCTAGCGTCAAAAAAAAAATGCCCAGGTGTGTTTTTGCTGGCATTTTTTGGGGGGTTTTGGAGGCAGGCAAAACATCTGAACTTGTGCACAGTACCACTATACACAAGTTCAGATGTTTTTCCTGACTGCAAAGAACCCCAAAAAATGCCTGCTTTGAAACCGGCAAGGTGTGGAGAGAAGCTAACCCCCTGAGCTGAAAGTTTTCTAATACATACAATCCTTTTTTTTCTGGTTCTGGACATGCTACAGAGCTGAAACTTCACAGGTACACCTTTAAAACCCCCCCCCCCAGACACAAAATCACACAAAAAAAAGTTCTTAAAAATTGTCATTTTTGATAAAAAAGCCAATTATTGAAAAAATTTTAAAAAAAAAGAGATTTTTTTTATTTTTACTTTGGATTTCAGATCTGGGGGGTCTAAAAAGTGTACATGTGAAGTTTCAGCTCTGTAGCATGTCCAGAACCATAAAAAAAAAGATTGTTTGTATTAGAAAACTTTCAGACAGGGGGTTGGCTTCGCTGCTGTAACACCTTGCCGTTTTAATAGAAGGCATTTTTTGGGTTCTTTGCAGTCAGGAAAAACATCTGAACTTGTGTATAGTGGTACTGTGCACAAGTTCTGATGTTTTGCCTGCCTCCAAAACCCCCAAAAAATGCCAGCAAAAACACACCTGGGCATCTTTTTTTTGAAGCTAGCGTTTTTTTGGCATTTTTTGGGGTTCTTTTGAGGCAGGCAAAACATCTGAACTTGTGTATAGTGGTATATATACACACATACATATATTTATATACACACCTAGACATATATAGGTGTGATAGTAGCAGAAATATATTACTGTAAATGATTTCATTAGCGCAAGCATATATTTCTGCTACTATCACATCTAAATATGTCTAGGTGTGTATATAAATATATGGATGTGTATATACACCACTATACACAAGTTCAGATGTTTTGCCTGCCTCAAAAGAACCCCAAAAAATGCCCAAAAAAACGCTAGCGTCAAAAAAAAATGCCCAGGTGTGTTTTTGCTGGCATTTTTTGGGGGTTTTTGGAGGCAGGCAAAACATCAGAACTTGTGCACAGTACCACTATACACAAGTTCAGATGTTTTTCCTGACTGCAAAGAACCCAAAAAAATGCCTTCCGTTAAACCGGCAAGGTGTTACAGCAGCGGAGCCAACCTCCTGTGCTGAAAGTTTTCTAATACAAACAATCTTTTTTTCATGGTTCTGGACATGCTACAGAGCTGAAACTTCACATGTACACTTTTTAGACCCCCCAGATACTAAATCCAAAGTAAAATCAAAAAATCTCTTTTTTTTTTTTAATTTTTCAATAATTGGCTTTTTTTTAATCAAAAATGACAATTTTTAAGAACTTTTTTGTGTGATTTTGTGTCTGGGGGGTCTAAAAGGTGTACCTGTGAAGTTTCAGCTCTGTAGCATGTCCAGAACCAGGAAAAAAGATCATATAGGTGTTAAAGTTAAAGGAGGGTCCCGACCCACATCCCTGTTCTACTGAAAAATTATCTTTTTTTTTTTCATGGTTCTGGACATGCTACAGAGCTGAAACTTCACTTGCACACCTTTTAGACCCCCCAGATACTAAATCCAAAGTAAAAATAAAAAAATCTCTCTTTTTTTTTTTTTCAATAATTGGCTTTTTTTATCAAAAATGACAATTTTTAAGAACTTTTTTTGTGTGATTAATAGTTAATGGGGCATGACCCAGAACCCTAGGCACTTTTTAGGGGCATTTATTGGGTTTTAGGGCTTAAAAATTGTGTTTTTTGATTTCTGAAGTTCGGGTCCCATTGATTTCAAAGGGGTTCTGAAATCCGAACCGAACTTTTGGGAAATTCGGGTGTTCTGCTCGAACCGAACTTTTCAAAAGTTTGATCATCCCTAATTTGGCCTGCAGGTCCCCAAGGGATTGCCCTAATTTGCAGGGATTTCCTCTCACTTGCTGTTTTGGCTATGGGACAGGAACTGAAGGTAAATGTCCACAATGGGACACAGATGGCAAAAAATACACCTTACAGGGGTTGTAAGTCTTCCTTACTCTATCCACAATAGAAAAAAAATTAAGTTTTGCCTATAGTTACTCGATAATTTGCCAAAACTCGAGTTGTGGGTGGCCCAATTGGGCTGCTATGGATTCATTCGACTCAGGGTGCACACATCCCCCCCCCCCCCTTCCTAATCCCCTTCCCCTCATCTCTCTCCTAGCTTCTCACTCACTTTTTCTGTCCCGGTTTCTCTCCTTTTTCGCATTTTCTTCTTTTGTTGTTTTAAGGCCTATGCTGGAAACATTTTTAACCAGTTAATGCTGGTAGCCATGGTTTTCATGCTCCGAAATGTGATTGTTCCCTTCTATGCATGAGACAGCAGGCTTTATATTGTGATACTCCCTATTGTTATAAAGATCTATGTGTATCAGATAGTAGTGGTATGACCTCCCAATGTGTGCACAGTTCAATGAATACACTGTGTATCTTGTATGGTTTCCTGACTGGATCGATTTATTCCTATATGACCTGAAAACTACAAATAAATAATTTAAGTTGTGGGTGGTGATGCTAATACCTCCTGGTTTTACAGTTCTTCTATCGCCTCTCGAATTTCTCCAAAACAAAACAAAAAAGGTTTTTCCTTTACTTATTCTTCACATATCTAACATTTCTAAATTTAAAATCAGCTCCACCCTAACCTAACCCTGATATACCCAAACACGCCTATTATTTAACCAGGCCTTATCCATTTTTTCCTAAAACTTCTCCTTTCCAGTACCGACCATTAGATTGTTCTTTCTTTTGTAGAGTATAGGGAATGGTTTTTGCAGTCTGTGCCTCACTGAGGAGATTTTCATTCACTTCCTGTTCCAGACTCACAACTGGAGATTAAATCTTTCTAAAGTAAGAAAAATACTTTTTTAGACAGCTATCACCCAAATATCCTTACTGGAAGGATTTTGAATAGAATTTTGAAGAATTTGAATAGTTTGTATAGATAAAATAAAACAGTTTATTTATATATTTTAAACAGTACACATGTGTGTGTAGGGCTATAGGCCCTATAGTGTAGAGAGGTGATAAAGAGTAGAGTTTTTCAGTGAAAATAGTGACTTTGGTAAAAATATGAATGTCTTTCTCTGTTCACCGGGCTTGGTTACAAGTTTGCTGGGACAGAGAGAGCATCGGCGGTATCCGACGCGTTTCAGCTTAGCACCAGGGACTACAGTCGGACTGTTATGGGTTCTTCTTACTCAGGTTGCATACATCTGCCCCCTCTTCCTAGTTTTTCTGTCCCGGTTTCTCTCCTTTTTCTCATTCCCGTGTTTTCTTGTTCCAACATGTTGTCACGGCAACATTCTTCTTCATGCATTCCGGGCTGGTTTAGTTCCAGGGTCGAGACTTCTGCCCTGCCCTGCATTGCTGGACACGTCACGCGCTGAACGCTGGCTGGTCCGGCTTGGCTCCCATGCACCACGGGTTGCATCCAGCTCTCCCAATAACTCTGCATTGTTTTCATCTTAGCCCAACACAGGAATCGGATCTCCTCACCTAGTGGATTCGCGGTTCATTAACCACCACCACCTGCAGGATCGGCCTGGAACAACACTGGTTTGATTCTCTTTTATTGATTGTGTTTTATGTGTTTTACACATTTGCCTTTCCAAATAAATGTGTTCCATATCCATGGGCTGTTTTTACAGTGCTTTTATAATACCAAAATCTGGATAGCGCTACCTCCTTCACTTTTGGCAGTCTTTAGTCTGGTCACAGCAATTTACTAACGGCAGCACCGTTAGTTGGTTTGGGATTTTCCCCAGTTTGTCTGCCACCGTGACAGCGCTGGAACCTTGTTGTTGCAATTTCTTATTTTAACTTCTTCCGGCCCTCGCTATAGCCGAAAGACGGCTACAGCGCGGGCTCTAATTTCCGGGAGGCCGTCTTTATACGCCCTCCCAGTGACAGGCTCCCCGCGCGCTCCTGCGAGCGCCCATCAGGGAAAATCTGTGTCGGCCATGTCCCTTGGACACAGCCAATCACAGATCGTGGTAAATGGCCAATCACAGCGGGCCATTCACCACGCGATCGGCCCATGCAATGAGAGATGATCTCATATGTAAACATATGAGATCATCTCTCATCGCCAGCTCTCCTTCCTCACACAGGAACTGCGTGTGAGGAAAGAGCAGAGCCAATCAGCCGTTAGGGGACACAGAAAAATGTAATCAGGGCACTGATCACCAGTGCCCTGATTACAACAGAGGTAAATAAAATACAATAAGTGCCCACCATCAGTGCCCACAATCAGTGCCCATAGTGCTGCCAGTCAGTGCCCATCAGTGCCTGCTCATCTAGGCACTGATGGGCACTGACTAGCAGCACTATGGGCACTGAGTGTGGGCACTGATGGTGCTGCCCATCAGTGCTCATCAGTGCCACCCATCAGTGTCCATCAGTGCCACCCATCAGTGTCCAGCAGTGCCGCCTCTCAGTGCCCATCAGTGCCGCCCGTCAGTGCCGCCTCTCAGTGCCCAGCAGTGCCACCTCTCAGTGCCCAGCAGTGCCACCTATCAGTGCCACCTATCAGTGCTCATCAGTGCCGCCTATCAGTGCTCATAAGTGCTGCCTATCAGTGCCGCCTATCAGTGCTCATCAGTGCGCCATAGTACCTCCTCATCAGTGCCACCTCATCAGTGCCCATAAGTGCCACCTCCTCAGTGCTCATAAGTGCCACCTCATCAGTGCCCATCAGTGCAGCCTATCAGTGCCCATCAGTGCCGCTTCATCAGCGCACATCAGTGAAGGAGAAAAATGTATTTATTTTTAAAATTTACTCGTAGAAAATAAGAAAAACTTTTTTTTGTTTTCAAAATTTTCTGTCTTTTTTTTTTGTAAGAAAAAAGTAAAAAACCCAGAGATGATTAAATACCACCAAAAGAAAGCTCTATTTGTGTGAAAAAAAATGATAAAAATTTCATATGGGTACAGTGTAGCATGACCGCGCAATTGTCATTCAAAGCGTGAGAGCGCTGAAAGCTGAAAATTGGCCTGGGCAGGAAGGGGGTGAAAGTGCCCGGTAGGCAAGTGGTTAATGCCTATGCTGGAGACATTTCAACCAGTGCTGGTACCTATGGTCATCATGGTCCTAGATGTGATCGCTCCCTTTTATGTATCTGAGACAGCAGGCTTTATATTGTGACACTACCTAAATTTATGAAGTACACTAAATCTGGTCATAGACAAGCCGAAAACTGAATGTTCAGTCCATCGAAAAACAAAAATGGTGCATACGATTGTGCCATGATTTGTTTCCTTTTTCTAGAAAAAATACAGTATGTTGGATAAGGCACATTTGCATGTCGCAGCTGACGCATTAATATTCTGAAAACTGAATTTTTGTTCGATTTTTGACTTGTCTATGACCTGCTTTAGGCTCTATTCACACATATAACTTCCTTACAGGATGTCTCCAACTTACAAGCTGACCTCAATGCACTGTTTCATTGGGCAACTATGTGGAAAATGAGGTTTAATGTTGATAAATGTAAAGTTATGCACTTGAGGGCTATGAATATGCATGCATCATACATACTAGGGGGAGTAGAACTGGGGGAATCCATAGAGGAGAAGGATCTGGGTGTTCTGGTAGATCCTAAGATTAATAATAGCATGCAATGCCAAGCTGCGGTTTCCAAAGCAAGCAAAGTCCGAAATAACTCCTCTTTGATTGGGACTTTAAAGGCAATAATATCACAGCATAAATATATATATAAAAAAATTATATAATTTATTATTTCCAAGAGTATAAATTGTTAAAAAACTTGATCACATGAACCATGTTTATAGTCAACAAGCAGCCAAGATGACACATCATATATGTTACAATGTTACTTCAGAAGTGGTTTTCCCCAGCCACTGCTGGACACATAGCATGGTAGTTGGTTTAACCAATGGCACTTTTCCACTGCAAGTACCGGCTCGGCTCTACTCGGCCCTGCTTGGCCCGGTTTGCTTTTCCACTGCTGGTACCGCATGGTACGGTGTTGGAACGGTTCGGTACGGTATGGTTTGCTTTTCCACTAAAGTAGTACTAAAGTTAAGTGGGTGGGATAACAACGATTCTCTGACCAATCAGTGGCTAGTAGTGACTGCATGCATAGGATTGTGGGATATGGTACCGGTATGGTACCTCTTGGAACCACAATCGAGGTGGTACTGTTTTTGAGAGCCGTACCGTTCGGTTCCATGCAGTGGAAAAGCGCCGCCGTACCGTACCAAACCGTTCCTACACCATACCATGCGGGACCAGCAGTGGAAAAGCGCAAAAATGAGCAGTGGAAAAGCGCCACAAGTAATTCACAAAGGATGGGGATACCAACGTGTTTCCAATTAAATATAAAAAACATTCTTCCTCAGGGACATTATACCCACTTCTGTAACATAAAGTACCATGCTACTTGGTTAATCCAACTACCATGCTATGTGTCCAGCAGTGGCTTGGGAAAACCACTTCTGAAGAAACATTTATGTGTCATCTTGGCTGCTTGTTGAATAATAAATGATATATTTTTATATATATTTATGCTGTGATATTATTGCCTTTAAAGTCCCAATCAAAGAGGAGTTATTTCATACATATATATAATTGGATGAGGGATGTTGGCAATTTCAAAACACCCTCGTTCATCTGAGATAATTAATCAAGCAAGCAAAGTCCTTTCTTGTATTAACAGAGGCATGTAATCCAGAGAAAGGGATATCATTTTGCCCCTGTACAGATCATTAGTAAGACCTCATCTGGAATATGCACTTCAGTTTTGGGCACCAGATCTCGAAAAGGATATTTCGGAACTGGAGAAAGTGCAGAAAAGAACAACCAAACTGTCATGGAGGAGCTCAGCTATGAGAAAAGATTAGAGGAACTGAATTTATTCTCTCTTGAGAAGAGGAGATTTGCAAATTTTTTGTTGGGCAGATAAAAAAAAATGCCATGCGCAAATTGCGGTAAAACACAGTAAAAAACGCACTACATGCTTTTCTGTAGCTATTAAATGAAAAAAAAAAAAAAAATTGCTTTTGAGTTTAACCACTTTACCACCGGAGGATTTTGCTGTCTTCCGTCCAGGCCACTTTTTGTGATTCGGCGCTGTGCGAATTCAACTGACAATTGCGCGGTCGTGCGACGCCGTACCCAAACGAAATTTACGTCCTTTTTTTCCCACAAACAGAGCTTTCTTTTGGTGGTATTTGATCAACTGTGCGATTTTTACTTTTTGCGCTATAAACAAAAAAAAGCATTTATTTTGAAAAAATAACAATATTTTTAAAATTTTTTATATGAAATTACCCCCAAAAAAGATGTAAAAACCAATTTTTTAAAAAAATTTTGGCCAATTTGTTTTCTGCTACCTATGTTTGGTAAAAAAAAAATCGCAATAAGCGTATTTTGATTGGTTTGCGCAAAAGTTATTGCGTTTACTAACAAAGGGAAAGATTTCTGTCATTTTTGGTGTTTTTTTTTTTAACGCGTAATGGCGGCGATCTGCGATTTTTTTTGTGGGACTGCGACATTGCGGCGGACAGATCGGACCCTTGACTGACATTTTTGACAATTTTGGGGGTACCAGTGACATTACTGCAGTAATCAGTGCTATATATATGCACTGTTACTGTAAAAATGACACTGGCAGGGAAGGGGTTAATTTTACTGGAGAGGGAGGGGTTAATGTATGCCTGGTGCTTACTGACGTGTAGGGGGGGAGGGGACTGAGTGAGTCATGGACAGATCGGATGTCCAGCTATGCTGAACAGTCCGATCTGTCACTCCCTGTCACTATGGAGATCCGCCCGCTTGTGTTTACACAGGCGGGCGGATCTCCACACTAGATCCCCGGCGATCGGGGCAGAGCAGCGGCGATCGCCGCTGCTCCTCCCCTGGCCCAACTCCCGCTGTGAATAAAAACAGCGGGAGCGAGCCTCCGGCGGCGCGCGAGCGCCGCCCAGAAGGGGGAGTGTCTGACGGCGTTAATACTACGTCGTCAGACGATAACGAGCCACTCTGCCGCAGTAGTATTACTGTGAGCAGACGTAAAGTGGTTAAAAAAGTCACTGACCCTTTCCAAAAATGCAGAGGCACAAAAATGCATTGATGTGAATGCGTTCCATAGGAACCCGTATTAACAAAAATGTCCTGCGTTTCTGCAAAAAAGCATGAAAAAACACATTGGTGTGAATGGAGTCTTAGGCTTTAATCCAACCTCTAAATCAGAGGTTCCCAAACATTTTAATCAAAGAATCTAAAAAAAATAAAAATAAAAATATGAAAAAAAAAAAAATAAAAAAAAATCTTTACAGTACTTGCACCCAAGAATAGAATTATTAACAAAATGTCAGCAAAGCCATATTAATGCAAATGACAATGGATAATTAAAAAAAAAAAAAAAGTCACAAAAACATTAAATGCATTTGTTTTCTTTCAAAAAGTGATCTTTTTTTTTACTATTTTTTTAAGGAAAAAGAAAAGGGAAAATCTAACATGTAAATAAACAGAACAGATTCCTGCTAATCCATGCTATAGGATTGCACCTATTGGGGCACCTAAAGGGGAACAACTATGCAAGCATTGGTTATTTCTACATTGCATTGACAGTAGAGGGACTTAAAGCGGCAAACAATGAGAAAAGTCCTGGACAGCCTCACTCATATGCCTATATTGAAGAAAATGCACTGTACACATCACCGGGGCAGAAAAGCAAGAGATAACGCATTTCATGCTCAAACTACCACTAAATCAGGGTAACAAGTTGATGATTAAGTGCTAGCCTGAGCACGAAACGCGTTATCTCTTGCTTTTCTCCCCTTGTGATGTGATGTGTACAGTGCATTTTCTTCAATAAAAGCATATGAGGAGTGCAGCTGTCTTGAACCTTTCTCTTTGGATGAATAATGGCTGACGAGGTGAGTGGGCACTCTCAGGTTGGATTAGCAGAGCAGTGAACAGAGCAAAATTCAACTGGAGAGGTATGTGTTTTGTTTATAGTGGTATCGTTGAATTTTGGTCATGACCCATGGTTTTATAAAAAACTGAGCTTCAAATGATTGAATTTGTTATCTTGGTAAGTCAATAAAATGGAAAAGCCGAGGTGATTAAAAACAAAAAAACAAAAAACATGACCATAAACTTGTAGGTGTGGGAGTGGGTCTCAGTTTGTATTCTGGTCTCAGAAAAGAGGAATGGTAAAGGTTTTCGCCATGAGCATGTCATCATGCGTATTTGTATAGGCTGCTAGTGTTGATGTGAAACTATGATGTTACAGGGCTCAGAGCGATGTTGCAGGGCGCAGAGCGATGTTGCAAAGGGCAGAGTGATGTTGCAGGGAGCAGAGTGGTATTGCACGGAGTAGAGTGGTGTTGCAGGGAGCAGAGTGTTGTTGCGGGGCACAGACTGATGTTGCAGGGTGCAGAGTAATGTTGCAGGGAGCAGATTGATGTTGCAGCATGCAGAGTGATGTTGCAGGGCACAGAGTGATGTTGCATGGATCAGAGTGATGTTGCAGGGCACAAAGTGATGTTAAAGGGCACAGAGTGATGTTGCAGAGCTCTGAGTGATGTTGCATGGAGCAGAGTGATGTTGCAGGGCACAGAGTGATGTTGCAGGGAGCAGAGTGGTGTTTCAGGGGGCAGAGTGGTGTTGCACGGTGCAGAGTGATGCTGCAGGGAGCAGAGTAATGTTGCAGGGAGCAGAGTGATGTTGCAGGATGCAGGGTGATGTTATAGGGCACAGAGTAATGTTGCAGGGCGCAGCGTGATGTTGCAGGGCGCAGCCTGATGTTGCAGGGCGCAGCGTGATGTTGCAGAGAGCAGAGTGATATTGCAAGGCGCAGCGTGATGTTGCAGGGCGCAGCGTGATATTGCAGAGAGCAGAGTGATGTTGCAGAGGGCAGAGTGATGTTGCAGAGGGCAGAGTGATGTTGCAGGGAGCAGAGTGGTGTTGCACGGAGTAGACTGGTGTTGCAGGGAACAGAGTGATGTTGCAGGGAGTAGAGTGATGTTGTAGGGAGCAAAGTGGTGTTGCAGGGAGTAGAGTAGTGTTGCAGGGAGCAGTGATGTTTCAGGGAGCAGAGTGATGTTGCAGGGAACAGAGTGAAGTTGCAGGGTGCAGAGTGATGTTGCAGGGCACAGAGTGATGTTGCAGGGAGCAGAGTGATGTTGCAAAGGGCAGAGTGATGTTGCAGGGAGTAGAGTGATGTTGCAGAGGGCAGAGTGATGTTGTAGGGAACATAGTGTTGTTGCAGGGCGCAGAGTGATGTTGCAGGGAGCAGAGTGTTGTTGCAGGGAGCAGAGTGAAGTTGCAGGGTGCAGAGTGATGTTACAGGGCTCAGAGTGATGTTGCAGGGCTCAGAGTGATGTTGCAGAGGGCAGAGTGATGTTGCAGGGAGCAGAGTGTTGTTGCAGGGAGCAGAGTGGTGTTGCAAGGAGCAGAGTGATGTTGCAGGGTGCAGAGTGAAGTTGCAGGGTGCAGAGTGATGTTACAGGGCTCAGAGTGATGTTGCAGGGCTCAGAGTGATGTTGCAGAGGGCAGAGTGATGTTGCAAAGGGCAGAGTGATGTTGCAGGGAGCAGAGTGATGTTGTAGGGAGCACAGTGATGTTGCAGGGCACAGCGTGGTGTTAGAGGGAGTAAAGTGAGGTTGCAGGGCACAGAGTGGTGTTGCAGGAAGCAGAGTGATGTTGCAGGGCACAGGGTGGTGTTGCAGGTCATAGAGTGATGTTGCAGGGCGCAAAGTGATGACAGAGTGATGGTATCACCATGCTATGAAGATGTTATCGTCCCCAAGGCACACTGAACCCTGGGTGAGTAAGATGAAAACAAAAAGATTATAATTCTATAGCGATTATTCTCTGCAGATGGGCTTGGTACCAGGAGCTGGGGAAACATATGTTCTGCTGAAGGAAATTGATTGACAGCCTGGGAAAGATGAGGCGCTGCTCACCTCTGGCTGGGAGACAGATGTTGTAGCATGTCGTCCTTGCTTCGGGAAGACAGGCAAGAAAAAAATTAAGAAGTGACTGAAAGTCATTACCGCAATGCAGAGACAGGCAGCTTGGATGGCGGGTAATCCGGCGAGCACACAGGAAGCTTCTTAGCGTTTGTCAGATGGAAGCAAAGGCCCCGCTCCATGTACAAGCCTGTCAATGCTTTTCTTTGTGGAAGCGATTAAGTCTCCTCTGATTTATAGGGTGCATGGGGAGAAAGCTGCAGCTGTGTTACCCTAGCAGGGAAAACAGACACTCCTGGGGTTTGTAGTTCATTAATAAGTGATCACCGCCAATGCCGATATAATGATTGGCGCTCAGATTGACGCATGATATCCCCCTCTGCACAGAACACATGGGTATTGGCTCTGCAAGCTTTTAAAATACCAAGGATTTAAGGATGTTTCCACCTTCAGAGAGCTTTGATCTTTTGGACTGTAAATGGTCATCTGAAAATGAATACTGTATATTGCTTCTTTATGTATTGACTTTTTCTTGCACTTTTTAGACTTGTTTTTACATACCAGGGAATGGATGTTTATTTTCATCATCCTGGGAAACAATATAAAACTGATTTCTGTATATAAAATAATTTAGTACAGACAGTACAGTACTGTATCCTGGGGCAATGGAAATAACTATTCCTGAAAATACTGTAGAGATTTTTACAGAAATCATAGAAGAAAGCTAAAAAAGAAAGACTGCTAGTCTTAAGCAGTAAGAGAACATGAAGCAACAACCACCTGAAGATATAAGACCCTTAAAAAAATCTCCTGCTCACGGGTGTACCTAGCATTCTATACAACTATATAAAAAATAGAGCTGCGCTATACTGATACTGAATAAAGAATATCCATAAACAGTGAACCATTAAAGGATTGTGCAGTGAAAACAGTGAAACTTGTAAAATAAAAAAGAAGAAGAAAAGTCATTCCTCGACAGTAATATGATACCAGTGAAAAAATATATGCAACAAAGTAAAGTCCAACAATATTACTGAAGGATCTTCTACATCAGGGGTCCTCAAACTACGGCCCGCGGGCCGCATGCGGGCCGACAGGGTCCTGAACCCAGCCCGCCAGCTGGGATCGGCATAGGGCTGACTGCCTGTCACTCACTGAAGCTCTAATCGGCTTCAGAAAAGGGTGGACCGGGGCGCAGAGCACTGCGCCCTAACCCACCTATTTATGTGACAATAGCGAATGAAAATTCGCTATTGTCACACGGATCCTCCTCCTGGCCAATCAGGAAGCGGGTCCGAGACCCGCTTCCTGGTTGGCCGAAAGGCGAACCCATGCCATTGGCCGAGGAGGTGGCGGGAGGACTCGAGGAGACGCGAGGGACTGAGGAGAAGCCGCCGCTGCAGGTAAGTGCACTGGTCTCTGCACGGCACGCTGTGGTCACTCTGCATTGAAAGGGGGCACGCTGTGGTCAATCTGCATTGTAAGGGGGCACGCTGTGGTCACTCTGCATTGAAAGGGGCACGCTGAGGTAACTCTGCATTGAAAGGGGCACGCTGTGGTCACTCTGCATTGTAAGGGGGCACGCTGTGGTCACTCTGCATTGAAAGGGGGCACGCTGTGGTCATATATATATATATATATATATATATATATATATATATATATATATAAAACAATAAATATTGTATTGTTTTTCCTGTTTTTTTGTGCACTACAAATAAAATATTCGCATTGGAATTCGTTCATATTTTTTTTCAAACTATAGTCCGGCCCCCAACAGTGTCTGAGGGACCGTGAACTGGCCCCCTGTTTAAAAAGTTTGAGGACCCCTGTTCTACATGATAACAGCACCTTCTACCACCAAGATTTTGATGTGACCTCCACCATAGCAAAATTGCCTGCTTACAAGATTGCATGGACCTCTTACAGGGAGAGGTCAGTAGCACTTTCGGCCTAAACCCAGCCAGAGCCTTTTGTTTCTCCAAGGAGGATGAAAGGTTAAGAGATTTCCACTATACATGGAGATGATCACAACATGAGAGCTGCAGGCGAAAAGATCCTGTCACGGATATGGTTATATGTAATAATGTAGCATCAGATTGGAAATACAAATCTCAAACAGTAGAGGGCTCCCCCATTCCTTCATAAAAGATGCAACATGTTTCGCATATGCTGCTTCCTCAAGGAGCAAAGGGTGCTAACATAGAAATGCTACTCCTCTCGTCTTTATCCTCGCTTCTTTTTCCCCTTTTTTGGATCCTATACAACAGCTAAAAGATCCAACAGTATCAGGGGATGGGGCCCAAAAAAGAAAGAATAAAGGGATTCATTTTAGTTAAATTTATTTTGTCACATAATTAATCTCAATTTTGCTTATTAGGCTGTTTGACAAAAAAAAAAAAATCAACACTTAGGGCCAGTTCACACTGGAATGTGTGCGGTCCCTTGCATTCCAGTTTTGACAGCCCAGTTGCCAAATGCACAGGAAAATGAATAAAGTAGCGCAAGCACTACTTTTGCAAATTGCGCCACACCAAACCACAAATTGCGCCATTCCACCATAAGAGCAGCAGGCGAAAAGATCCTGTCATGGATACGGTTATATATAATAATGTAACATCAGATTGGAAATACAAATCTCAAACAGTAGAGGGCTCCACCATTCCTTCATAAAAGACTCAACATGTTTCGTATATGCCACTTCCTCAAGGAGCGAAGGGTGCTAACATAGAAATGCTACTCCTCTCTTCTTTATCCTCTCTTTTTTTTACCCTTTTTTAGATCCTATACAACTCCTAAAAGATCCAACAGTACCAGGGGATGGGGCCCAAAAAAGAAAGAATAAAGCGATTCATTTTAGTTAAATTTATTTTGTCACATAATTACTCTCAATTTTGCTTATTAGGCTGTTTGACAAAAAAAAAAATCAACACTTAGGACCATTTCACACTGGAAAGTGTGCGGTCCCTTGCATTCCAGTGTTGACAGCCCAGTTGCCAAACGCACGGGAAAATGAATATAGTAGCGCAAGCCCTACTTTTGCAAATTGTGCCACACCAAACCACATGGTACTGCAATACCATGTGGTTTGATGGCTGTAAAAACTGTGTTTGGGAGATGCCTTTGGGGTGCCATTAACAACTGATGGCACCTGCGCCCATCTTGCAAGGGCAGTGCAATCATGTGTGGTGCAGGAAACACATACAGAACACGCCTTTTCCGTGCTGTGTTCTACTGTGAACTGGACCTTAAAGGTTTGATTTTTATTGTTTTTTGGGGGGGAGGGGGAGATATTTAGGTTACTTTACTTTACTCCACTGAGTTATTTCAAATGCATGTTTCACTCTTTTTTTTTCTTTCATTACACTGCTTGTAAAGAAGGATTCTGGTGGGATGGGGGTGATATAATTGGGGGACTGTGATGTAAAGGGGGCTGACTCTGAAGTGATGGGTGGTATCTGATGTGAAGGGGGAAAGCTCCTATGTGGTGCCAAGGAGTGGGTGGCATCATCAACCAGTGCAGATGCCAGTGTCCTTTAATATAACGAATACAGTTCAGAACTGGGGTGTCTCGGGATTTTGCATACTTATCAAGGTTGCCATGACTACATAAAAGGTTGAGAAACACTGGCCTAATGCATGTGCTTTTCATTGCAGCCACATAGAGAAGTAGGGAACGAGGAGTGGAGTGGAGTGGAAGTAGAGTAGAGTAGAGTAGAGTAGAGTAGTGTAGAGGAGTGTAGAGTAGAGTAGAGTAAAGTAGAGTAGAGTAAAGTAGAGCAGTGTAGAGTAGAGTGTAGAGTAGAGTAGTGTAGAGTAGAGTGCAGTGTAGAGTAGAGTAGAGTAGTGTAGAGTAGAGTGTAGAATAGAGTAGAGTAGAGTGTAGAGTAGTGTAGAGTAGTGTAGAGTAGAGCGGAGCGTAGAGTAGAGTAGAGTAGAGTAGAGTAGAGTAGATAAAATGATAATATGTTGAGATTATGACCCCCCCTCCTCTGCCTTTTTTGTTACTGCACCCCTAGTTTAGACAGGCTAATTCCAGCCCTGATACATTTTGCCAAAAATGGGGAAATCTAACTGAAATCGTCTTGCCAAAATATATGAAATGAAAGCTCCAAATTTCGCTAATCCCTACAGAGAAATGGCACATACAGAAGGCCGTCATGTGATTAATCCAGTATAAGTAAGCCTAGGTGATCCATTTCTGATTCCTGGGTAACTAGAATTTCTAAATAGCAGACTTATCAGTGAATGCCACACCCACAATGTTTTAACACATCACACCACCTTTCCAGACCCTTAACATCTCTCTGCAGTCACTCAGTACGTTTTTGGGCTTCTGAGTCTCATCGCTATAGGTGGAGTAGGTCTGGGTAGCACGTGAAAAGCTACAATAAGGACTTCACAAGAAAACAAGGTACTAATAGAAATGTTCCAGTCTCGCTTTTTCCAGAAAATATATGCTTGCATGCCTCCCAAAATTCGAAAAATACTTCATAGCAAATTACATTTTAACAAGACAGATATGATTTTTTTAGCAAATATATTTCTGGCATGCAAACGACATTTTTAGGCTTATCGGCCCTGAAAACACGGATGGACAGGAGAACATTTTATCATTTGTTTTTGTTTGAGCATTTTATTTTGTTTGAGCGCGAAGCCGCCTAAATCGGGCTCCACAATCCTAAGTTCTCATTATATAACAATCCAGTTTAATTCCAGTGATTTGTGAGTGAGATGTGCCCAACTCCCGCTCTACAGACAGTGGCGGGTTTGATTCGCGGCCAGCCACAAACACTACCGCCTCAGACTCCAAATGAAAAACTATTGTTTGGGAATGAGGTAATTTCTGTGCTGGCCGCTCCGTTCTGAGAGGCTGAGTATTTATCTTCCCCTCAGGGTGCGCTTATCACACAATTCCCAGGCTTTGTAATAGGCCTCTGTAGCTTCAGTGATGCTATGAATATTCCGTGCCATCATCCGTACAATGTGTGAACACCAGTCAGTATATGGAAGCACTGATCAGTCTGGCGCATCTACTTCACCTTTACAAGGGTATATCTCTCATCTCAGCAGGCTCAGCTGAGAAGGATGTATTAAACTCCTCTCCTAAAAAACAGAGTTTTATTTTTTGCTTTGTTTTATAAATGTATGGTCACTGGATTTTACATTATTCTGACGCTGTAGACAACATAGCAGGAGCACTGAGACACCATTGTTTGCCCTTGCAACTTCTGCAGGGGTGAGGAGACAATGGGATGCAGGTGGTGCTTGTGCAGCCTATACTGCAATAGGTCAAAGCGTCCTCAGTGCCTCCGTGGACAGATAGGGAAATGCTCTTAATAGGCTAATCGCCAAATCTAATTGCCCAGGTTTCTTCACAGACCAGGTGTCACCTCCTCCTTTAAACTTGGCTATACATGGATCCAAATTTGTCCGGTTCACCATCGATAGACGTGGGTACAACCAGCCTGTCGGGTTTTTGCCATGCAATTACTGTTAGCGCATAGGTGTGTGCAGCCTAGTGCATTAGGGTGTGCACCCCAAAGCTCAAACACACATGACTTTCTCTGCAGCCTCTGCTGCACTAGACAGAGAATGAATGGGAAGTGCTCTGTGCTAAGCGGCTTCCTGTTCATCCACAAACTGAAGCATAGAAAAAAAAAGTTTACTGTGTTCATTTAGAAAAGGAAGGGGCCATTAAATGACATATTGATTAGCTCCTTTCCACATTCTTCATGCTGAAACATTGGCTGGGGTGAGAGGAGAGGAGAAGAGGGAAGCCAACAGCACTGTGGTGGTTGGGGGGGGGGGCAACATGGGGGGGAGCCCGGGCAGTAGGGAGAATGATTAGGGTGTGCCCAGCACACCTGGCACACCTCCTGCGCACGCCTATGTGTCAGTGGCTATTGATGATATCAGAAATCATTGTGTTCTTCTAGCCAGGAAGCCGTAATGCGCACCACTCATCAGCAGATTACAATAGCGCTGGGGGAGGCATTGCCCATCAACACTGACTGTGTTGATGGGGGAATCGAGCAATTTTATTTCCTTCCACATTGGGAAAAAAATCCAGGAATCTATGGGCTACCTAAAGTGTATTTGAAACCAAAACCTTTTAATTGTTTTACATAGAACAGGAAAGGGTGAAAAACCTGTCAGGTTTTTTGGTTGTTCGTGTTCCATTGGGAAGATTCCACTTTACTTACTGTCCTATAGTTACAACAACGGGGTGAAAGAACATTTTTCCAAAATAGGGTAAATTCCCGCTTAGATATTTGTCACCATGACAAGTCTCTTTGGAAAATGTTCTATTCAGTCAATGAAAATGGTCACCAGGATGAGCAGAGATGATACATTTCCACAGTGAGAACAGAGACTGCAGTAAAAACATGAAGGAGTTTTACCCTGCCCCAGCTTTTTCAAAATAAAAAACTAAAACATTTTGGCTTTTGATACATTTTAAAAGAATTATAAAGCTTTCTACCTGCACTTTGTGTTTTCCACCTGTATAAGATGTGCATTGATCATGTAGTTTCATGGTGTCATTTGTTAACCTGTTTGTACAGCCCATAGCAGAGTAAATCTTCCTACTGGTATGTCAGAAGTTTCAATTTGTGTTCAAACATGAGGCATGCAGCATGGCACTGCACAGGGTATTGCATGAGCTTGGTCTGTAGTGTGAGAACCTATATTTCCTGTAAAGAAACTACATATCCCATAATCCCTGGGTCTCTCCATATATTGCAGGTGAGAGCTAAATAATAATTAGATCTGAAACAACCACAGATAGGCAGAGCAATTACCAGAGATCTTACCATGCTTACCATTATTACTCCCGTACTTGTGATGCAACACGTAGGAAATGGCATGCATTTAATGCCATGTGACCTGCGGCAATAAACTGTCTGTCCCCAAGGACAAGCTAGATGGATTAATACATGGAAATAAGGGAATCAATCGAGCTTGACACTACAAACTGCACCCACATATGAGCCCATCATTACAAGGCAAGGCAGACAACACACAAGTGATAGAACTACATTAATCGACTTTAAAAATATGAAAATATTTGTAGGTGTACAATGCCTATTGAACATGGTAGAGCTGGTAACATAGTAAGTGGTTTTGGAATTTACGGGGAACTAGGTAGCAACAGGAGCCCCCAACACATGTCCACATTTATTAGGAGTCTTCTAAAAGTTTACAGCAAAGTTCTTTGGAAGACCTGAATACTGTCACATGGGGGTTTTCTTTACTATAGCTAGATAACGCAAAATTACTCACAATTCTGCAGAGAAACCAATCAGCTTCCAGGTTTAATTGCTAAAGCTTAACCACTTCTGGACCAGAAGGATTTACCCCCTACAAAAGACCTGAGACTGGGATGGAGATTTGTCTTCCAACTAGACAATGATCATAAACATAAAGCAAAATCTACAATGGAATGGTTCACAAATAAACATATCCAGGTGTTAGAATGGCCAAGTCAAAGTCCAGACCTGAATCCAATTGAGAATCTGTGGAAAGAACTGAAAACTGCTGGTCACAAACGCTCTCCATCCAACCTCACTGAGCTCAAGCTGTTTTGCAAGGAGGAATGGGCAAAAATTTCAGTCTCTCAATGTGCAAAACTGATAGAGACATACCCCAAGCGACTTACAGCTGTAATCGCAGCAAAAGGTGGCGCTACAAAGTGTTAACTTAAGGGGGGCTGAATAATTTTGCATGCCCAATTTTTCAGTTTTTTATTTGTTAACAAAGTTTGAAATATCCAATAAATTACGTTCCACTTCATGGAAAAAATCGCAATAAGCATATTTTGATTGGTTTGCGCAAAAGTTATTGCGTCTACTAACTACGAGAAAGATTTATGTCATTTTTATTGTTTTTTTTTTTTTTACTAGTAATGGTGGTGATCTGCAATTTTTTGCAGGACTGCGACATTGTGGCGGACAGATCAGACCCCTAACTGACACTTTTGGGGGGACCAGTGACGTTACTACAGTAATCAGTGCTATAATTATGCACGGTTACTGTAATAATGACACTGGCAGGGAAGGGGTTAACACTGTGGGTGATCAAGGGGTTAAATGTGTACCTGGGGGCATGTGTCTAACTGTAGGGGGGTGTGGCTTGTGGAATTCCCATAGAGACCTGTGATCCTATATAGAAGAATCACAGGGGCTCTGTGATCATTCCAGGGAGAAGAATGGGCAGCTGTGATTACAACAGCTGACCGCTCTTCTCTCTCAGCGGGGAACGATCGCAGGTGTCAGTCTGAGCCGCCTGCCCGCTGCATCGGCTTCCCCGCTGACGATCGAGGGCGGTGTGCGCTTGCCCCCCAGCTGCCACTAAGCGACCGACGTAGCCCTACGTCGGTTTGCCTGGGAGAGCCACCTTGCCGCAATAAATATGCGGTAAGCGGTCAGCAACTGGTTAATTAAACAGGCTGAGGCTAGAAGCTGATTGGTCTCTCTGTAGAATTGTGACTAATTTTGCCCTCAATAGGTTTAGTTAATACATAAACCTGTAAGGGGTAGTGAAGTCATCTATCCGAGCGAGCTCCAACACCATCCGACATTGGAACTTACCTTAATTTGCTAAGAAGAAGGGAGGGGGCAGGTGACATTTTCTCTTCATATGTTTTCATTTTTAGTGCATTTAGAGAAATGTGAAACTGCGTACAAAACCCATGATGAGACCTATGCTGTGATGAGACCTTAGAATTTTCTTTTTTTTTTTTTTTTATAGATTTCTATTAAAAAACAGACATCCAAATATATTGGTGGCCTCTGTAAATAAAATGCCATTTTACATTTTTTTTTTCAATAATGTTATCTTTTTAACTGAATACCAAAAGACTTTATGTTCAAAAGGATCTAAAAGTAGTAACCAAATGAGATCATATTCTTGATCTTGTAATACAGTTTTAAAGGAAAATAACCTGCTCTTTGTTATGGGAAACACAGGTAGTATAATATAAATTACTACAAGTGTATTGTTACTTACATGGTATGATGATCTCTCTTCTCTGTCCAGCGGTCTTGTCACATACATTCGGCCAGAGATGGGGTCTATATTGAAAATTTCCATTGGGGGTTGATCAGCTCCAACACCCGTGATGCTGTACCGGATCAAGTTCTCCCGGTCCTTGTCTGAGCGGATCTACAGAAGACACAATAATCAATCAAATGGATATACAAACTGGGCAAAGAATGCAGAAGCTATAATACATAAATTGACATAAGTACATTAAAGTGGAGTTCCACCCTATTTTTATACTTACCTCCATCTTCTCGCTCCGGGTCACCTGAAAAAGAAATGGATAATCGCATATTTTTTTTTTTTTACTTACCTCGTAGCGAAGAAAAAATACTTACCTTACTTCCTTCTTCCTCCTTCCTCGGCCGAGGCCCGTCGTCACTTCCTGGCTCTGCAATGATTCCTGGGAGCTGGACGTCATAGCTCCCAGGAATCATTGCGCCTGCACCGGCCCCGACGTCAGTTCCGGGTCGCGCGCGTCATCCCCTTCTAAACAGCTTCTGGGCATTCCCAGAAGCTGTAGAAGGATGACGCGCGCGACCCGGAAGTGACGTCGGGGCCGGCGCAGAGCATCGTGGGACCAAAGAAGGCGGAAGAAGACGCCGAAGAGGATCTCGCTGGCTTCAAGCTGCCCACATCTGAGATGGCAGCGCTGGACAAGACGTTTGCAAGGTAAGTATTTGTCCTAACAGGTAAGTGCAATCCGGGACAGATCAGAGGCTAGCCATTGTGGAATGCACTAGCCCTGACTGTCCTGGGGGTATTAAAAAAAAATCCAGGGTGGAACTCCGCTTTAAGAATACATTTTGACACATTATCACTAGATTTGGAAAGCTAGAATATTATCATACCCATACAATGTTTCTTTTTAGAAATCTGGAATAGAACTTTAATATAGCAGTGAAGATATTTTATAAACAGCTTGTGTAGCAAAAAAAAACTGTAAATGAAGACTGCAGGCCATGAAATTAAAAGATGTTGATACAAGAAAAGACCCGAATATTAGTGTGAGTTCCTCAGACATCACATTTGTAGCTTTTAAAGCATCCTTATCATCAAAGGAGGCGGCCATTGCTGACCTCTTTTTTTAAAAATGTTATCTTTGAGGATGTCATGAGTAGTGATGGATGAACATCGGCCGGGGGGGTTCGCCAGCCGCAAATTTTCTCAAAAGTCCGCGAACCGCGAGTTCGCGGCGGGCCCCATTGACTTTAATGGGAGGCGAACTTTGAAAACCTTTAGGTCATATTTGCAGCCACAAAAGACGTACTAGCGCGGGCCCCATTGACTTTAATGGGAGGCGAACTTTGAAAACCTTTAGGTCATATTTGCAGCCACAAAAGACGTACTAGCTGTGCACAAATAGTCCCAGCACATGGACAATGTCATAACAGAAGTATTGCAATTGAAAAAGTTGCCCTAAATGTTTTATTTTTTATTTTTTTTACAGCAAAAAATATATATATATTTTTTCATAAATCAGCCAGAACTGACAGCAGCCGGTCAATACATTGTCTAATACATATAGGGTCCATTCACACATCTGTGACAACCACTGGATACCTGCCCCTATAGTAAAGAGACTGTAATAGACCCTAAAACGACATTGGAGCACCTTAAATGACTTTTGTGGACATTGTCATAGCGATTTGTGTGAGATCAAAATTAGCGATTTATGTATGACTGCAGCCGATCTCTAACTGCCCCTAAAGCAACCACAGGATACCTGTCCCTAAGCTCAAAAGATACTAGACCTATACCGAAATACCAGCCCTGGAAAGGACTTTTGTGGACATTGACAGAGCGATTTGTGACTGCAGCCAATCTCTAACTGCCCCTAAAGCAACCACTGGATACCTGTCCCTAACCTGAAAAGAGACTGTAGAAGACCTATACCGAAATACCAGCCCTGAAAAGGACTTTTGTGAATCTTCACAGCACTATATGTGTCTAGCAAACTCTCCCTGATGAGCACAGCAGACCTCTCCCTACACTGGCAGAAAGCGGAATGGGAAATGGCCAACAGCTCAGGTCTATTTATAGGGTAGGGGGACTGTCCATGTGCTGGAATGTTTCAATTGGCTGTCCCGTTCCACCTGATGGCTGTGTCATGGGTCAAAGTTCTTCTGAATGAATAAGAAAATGGCGGAGCGGACATATTCGTGAACATCGGCAAAAGTCAGACTTTTTGCGAATTTGCGAACAAGCAAAGTTCGCCACGAACCGCAAGGCCATCTCTAGTCATGAGGATGCAGTCATGCCCAGCCAGGCAACTAGCATTTTCCAAATATGGTAGCGCTATGTTTTTTCTCAAGACAGCTTTTACTTTAAAGAAATAACAACTTGAGAGGGAGGGCAGCAGAATTTTGGACATACACTTGGGTTGTGTTGATAGGCAGCTTGCCTTCAGATGCATTCTGCTGTATTTCAGATCAGTTTGAGATGTTTCAGGAATCATTCAATATTCATTGACCGGTGCATTTGACCTCCTTCTGATCTTCACATGACCTCCTTGTAAGCTGCATCAATCTGCTTCAAGCTACTTTTGCATTCCCATGGACTTGTATTGGGGAGAGCAGTTCAGACAAAAGCCCATCAATACTGGCCCTAAAGGAGCTAAAATAGGAGAATTCACACACTGAACTTTCGTACCCTGATCACTAATCATTTCTCCAATTCCCTTTTAAAGTAAGTTTCAAAGAGAATAGCCCCTCTCTCCAGTAACTTGAAGTTCCATGTCTTTGAAAATAACAGCAGTCCTGCATTAGTTTAAATTAGTTGACAGAAAGGAATATATTGGTTCAATATAGCATATACCCTTGGCATTCGGTACGAATAGAACCCATCTTTGTAATCTCATGGAAGGGGGAGTCAAATAAATAGAAGGGACCAGTTGGTCTAAAATTGTCTTTTAATATAAAAGTTGAGAAATTCAAAGAAGTCTTTGGAAGAACCTTAGAATCACATACATATTGATTCTAGCACCTTTACGCTATAGATGCTATCTCTACTTGACGCAGACATCACTGCTCAATAAATATAGGGATATACTGGGCAGAATACTATACATATCCTCACATCATCTTATGCTGTTTGACTACATCTCTTTTTTAGTGTTTTTTTTTTTTTAGTTCTTAGTATATTCTTCAATGTAAAACATAATGGCGTTGAACTTCCCTGGTGGCCCAGTGCCCAACTATATCACATCTTGAACACCCTTCTACAGAAAATACCCCCTATGAAAGGAACTGAACTTCTCCTCAATCAGAAACCTGAGGGGCTATCCAAATATAAATTTATCCTCATGATCAATGTCCTCATCACTACCAAACAGCAGAAGCTTGGCTGTCTGAACATATATTATCTGTGGTTGAGGCCAAATTCTGAATACATTGGACTATGTTCAGTGAGAGATGGGAAGCCAGGCTTCAGAGCAACATGCCTATATTTCACTCTCACACCCATTGGCACTTGGATATGGTAAATCCCCTGTAGCCGACTGTTAAAAATCACGGGGGGCCCTGCACAGCCTACCTGAGAGCCCAACCCCCCCCCCCCCCCCGAAAATATCTAAACAACATTTTCACTAAAAATACACTAAAATTAATATTGGCAGGCACAAACATAGCATAACTTACAAAATTCCTACTAAAGCTAAAATATAAAACTGAGTTAATAAATAAGGTTCTGTGTGCAAATAAGGTCTCATTTACATGGGTGCCGTGGCCTCTACAGTGTGAATCAGTGTTTTTTTCAAATGTGGCTATCGTTTGCAGGCAGCCTATGACACACCATAGAGACACAGAAGATGTATGAACACAGCCGCAGGTCCTAATTTGACAGGCCTGTGGGTGCAGGGGTACAGCCCTGAACACTGACAGTGTGTATTTATAGCAACTCCACCACACGTGCACACTTATCAAATTAGGACCCGTGGTTCTGTGTATACAGCTGCTGCATCCTCATGGAGTGACAGGTGGCTCCAGCCACACAAACTGTTCATTCACACTGTATGTGCCAGAAAGCCCATGTGAATGAGCCCTCAATTGTTTTAGTTATTTTTTTACATTTTCTTTAATTATTTTTTTTCAATATTTAAAAATGATTATTTACATTTTATCAATTTTTTTTAATTATTTTTTTTTGCAATTTTTTCTATTTACAACTCATTTGGGGGGGCTTTGGTGAGATTAGACCCCTGACATCACACCTTTGAGACAGAGAAGACACGGATATATCAAATTCCTTTCTATGCAGCCTCAGCTGCACTGAAGATGAATGAACAGGAGACAGAGGCTCATGTTCATTCATAAACTAAAGCACAGTAAACACAGGTATGAATGGAAACAGGAGCGATCAGTACTGATCAAATACTGTGTCCATTCAGAAAAGGAAAAGGCTGTTAAATAACATATTTAACAGCCCCTTCTACTGCTCTCCTTCCTGACACATCCTGCTGTGTGCCCGCAGGAGTTGAGAAGGGTCAGGGAAGCCGGCAGAGCTGCCGGAGGTGGTCCTGGGCACATAGGGGGGCACACATAGGAGAATTAGATGTGGGCAGGGCAGGGACTGGGATCGGTGTGATGGGATGGGGGGCAATTACAGAACAATGCCCTGCATCTGTGTCTCTACCTATAGCAGCTGAATGCCGGCCAGAGGAAGAAAGGAGGAGAAACCGCACAGAGCCGCACAGGGCATTCTTTCTGTAATTGCCCTCTGTCCTGATTTACCCTCCTGTTTGGGCCCCCCTGTGCCTAGGCCCCCTACAGGATGACTGATGGTTCCCCTCTTATTGGTGACCCTGCTCCCCCCCAACTCTCTAAACCTCTCCACCACTCCTTTTCCTTTATTTCCTTCTCTTCTAAATTCTCCCTTGACCTTCTCCATGTTGTTTCCACTTTTTTTCGACACTCCTAATGTGATTCATCATAGTTATCTTTACCTATTGCAATTGTCAATTTTTATTTAAAAAAAAAAAAACAGGAAAAAACAAGAGATCATAGTGATGCTAGTGTAATTTAAGCACTTGCCGACCGCCGCACGACTATTTACGTCGGCGGTCAGCCCCTCACAGGCAAAGCGACGTAGGGCTACGTCGCTAGCCTGCGAGATTCTAGGGAGCGAGCGCGCGCCGCTGGAGGCGCGCTCCTGCTCCCGCGTGCGTACGGACCCCCCCGCGCGTGTGCCCGGTGGACCTGATGTCCGCTGGTCACTCGCAATCGTCCATTAGAGCGGGAGAAAGGCAGGCGGCTAATGTAAACAAGCCACCTGTCATTCTCCCCTGTGTAGGAATGGTGATCATACGGTTCTACTATGTAGGACCGTTGATCACTGTTCCTACACCTCAAGCCACAGCCAATCACAGTTAGAATCACGCCCCTAGGGACACACAGAACCCCTCCCTCTCAAAAAAAGTTAACCCGTTCACTGCCAGTGTAATTTTACAGTAACAGTGCATATGTATAGCACTGATTACTGTAGAAATGTCACTGGTAACCCCAAAAGTGTAAAAAATGTCAGTCAAGGGTCCGATCTGTCCGCCCCAATGTCCCAGTCCCTCAAAAAAAAAAATCGCAGATCGCCGCCATTACGCCTTAAAAAAAAAAACAACAAAAATGACAAAAATCTTTCCCTTTGTTAGTAAACGCAATAACTTTTGCGCAAACCAATCAAAATACGCTTTTTGCAATTTTTTTTTACCAAACATATGGTAAAAAAAAAAAAATTGCCCCAAAATGTTAAAAAATTTTGATTTTTACTTTTTTTTTGGGGGGGAATTTCATATAAAAAAATGTGAAAAATATTGTTATTTTTGCAAAATTGACGCTGTTTTTTTGTTTATAGCGCAAAAAGTAAAAATCGCACAGGTGATCAAATACCACCAAAAGAAAGCTCTGTTTGTGGGAAAAAAAGGACGTCAAATTCGTTTAGGTACAGCGTCGCACGACCGCACAATTGTCCGTTAAAGTCACGCAGTGCCGAATCGCAAAATAGGCCCTGGTCAGGAAGGGGGTAAAAGTGGTTAATACAAAAACAGCATGCATAGATAACTCTACCGACCTAACCGACTTCATAGCGTCGTTTTCATAGAAATTACTACGGCACAATTCTTGGACCTTTAAATGTCTCTATATTACACCACAAACTACCTATATTTTTGATCTCCTTCTATATAGTTGCTATAAAAACCAACCCATATGGTGATAACGTACACTACATGCCACATATAAATAATCATTTTTAGCTCTTGCGTCTACAAACCAGCATTGTCCAGATGAAGCGTTCAGTGGGAATAGAAATTAATAAATATTTTAGATTTGTGAATTAAGAGAGAGAAACCACAGAGGTTGATATAAGCCTGTCCAGATGGTAGAATAACAGATCTGAAAAAAATCTGAAAGGGCTTCTTTATAGGTGTCCTGGAATCATAAATGCTTATTTGAAGGTCACTTTGTTAGATGTTCATTCCATTGTCCTTCATTTCTGTGACTTTACCCAGACAGTAATGAGCACATTCTCTTGTTAATCACAACGTTTCTTGCGATTCTCTATCATATTAGGCCTGTTCTCTTGTGATCCTGGCTTTCATATATAAGCTTTTCTCATCGATTGTGGACAGACCTCTCACTCTCAGACCTGAAGGTCACCATGTAAAGGGTCTCATCCGTCTCCCAGCGGACAGACTCAGCCAATGAGTTGCCATTACTACACGAAGGAAATAATTGAGCCCATAATGCAAAGAACACATGTGTGACAGACTGAAATAAAGTCCTGGCCTATCTGGAGAAACGCAGATTAATGAACGCTTCTCATTACAAAACCATATAAAGGTTCCATAGCTCATGGGCAGTGTAATAAGGACATTAGTCAGTGGCTGAGCAGAAATGTTGCCATTAGAGATACAAATAAATGGCAGCTGCTAGTTTAATACTTGTTAAGTCTGTCCAAGTGTCAAAAGGTAAAGCTTTTATATGGGAGGAATGGTGGGAGCTCCTCAAGCTTATCTGATTGGCTGATGACCTTGGTTTATCTGGTTGTGGGGCGAGCAGAGTGGTTTTTAGTACAGATATGCAAGAATCCACACAAGACCAGATGATTTAAAGATAAAAGTCAGGCAGATATAAAAAACACAAATTCAGCCCTATATATATATATATATATATATATATATATACAGTGCCTTGCGAAAGTATTCGGCCCCCTTGAACTTTGCGACCTTTTGCCACATTTCAGGCTTCAAACATAAAGATATAAAACTGTATTTTTTTGTGAAGAATCAACAACAGGTGGGACACAATCATGAAGTGGAACGAAATTTATTGGATATTTCAAACTTTTTTAACAAATAAAAAACTGAAAAATTGGGCGTGCAAAATTATTCAGCCCCCTTCAGTTAATACTTTGTAGCGCCACCTTTTGCTGCGATTACAGCTGTAAGTCGCTTGGGGTATGTCTCTATCAGTTTTGCACATCAAGAGACTGAAATTTTTGCCCATTCCCCTTTGCAAAACAGCTCGAGCTCAGTGAGGTTGGATGGAGAGCGTTTGTGAACAGCAGTTTTCAGTTCTTTCCACAGATTCTCGATTGGATTCAGGTCTGGACTTTGACTTTCTAACACCTAGATATTGACTTTCTAACACCTAGATATGTTTATTTGTGAACAATTCCATTGTAGATTTTGCTTTATGTTTTGGATCATTGTCTTGTTGGAAGACAAATCTCCGTCCCAGTCTCAGGTCTTTTGCAGACTCCATCAGGTTTTCTTCCAGAATGGTCCTGTATTTGGCTCCATCCATCTTTCCATCAATTTTAACCATCTTCCCTGTCCCTGCTGAAGAAAAGCAGGCCCAAACCATGATGCTGCCACCACCATGTTTGACAGTAGGGATGGTTTGTTCAGGGTGATGAGCTGTGTTGCTTTTACGTCAAACATAACCTTTTGCATTGTTGCCAAAAAGTTAAATTTTGGTTTCATCTGACCAGAGCACCTTCTTCCACGTGTTTGATGTGTCTCCCAGGTGGCTTGTGGAAAACTTTAAACAACACTTTTTATGGATATCTTTAAGAAATGGCTTTCTTCTTGCCACTCTTCCATAAAGGCCAGATTTGTGCAGTATACGACGGATTGTTGTCCTATGGACAGAGTCTCCCACCTCAGCTGTAGATCTCTGCAGTTCATCCAGAGTGATCATGGGCCTCTTGGCTGCATCTCTGATCAGTCTTCTCCTTGTATGAGCTGAAAGTTTAGAGGGACGGCCAGGTCTTCGTAAATTTTCAGTGGTTTGATACTCCTTCCATTTCAATATTATCGCTTGCACAGTGCTGCTTGGGATGTTTAAAGCGTGGGAAATCTTTTTGTATCCAAATCCGGCTTTAAACTTCTCCACAACAGTATCTCGGACCTGCCTGGTGTGTTCCTTGTTCTTCATGATGCTCTCTGCGCTTTAAACGGACCTCTGAGACTATCACAGTGCAGGTGCATTTATAAGGAGACTTGATTACACACAGGTGGATTCTATTTATCATCATTAGTCATTTAGGTCAACATTGGGTCATTCAGAGATCCTCACTGAACTTCTGGAGAGAGTTTGCTGCACTGAAAGTAAAGGGGCTGAATAATTTTGCACGCCCAATTTTTCCAGTTTTTTATTTGTTAACAAAGTTTGAAATATCCAATAAATGTCGTTCCACTTCATGATTGTGTCCCACTTGTTGTTGATTCTTCACAAAAAATTACAGTTTTATATATTTATGTTTGAAGCCTGAAATGTGGCAAAAGGTCGCAAAGTTCAAGGGGGCCGAATACTTTCGCAAGGCACTGTATATACCTTTTGCCACATTTCAGGGTTCAAACATAAAGATATAAAACTGTAATTTTTTGTGAAGAATCAACAACAAGTGGGACACAATCATGAAGTGGAACGAAATTTATTGGATATTTCAAACTTTGTTAACAAATAAAAAAACTGAAAAATTATTTAGCCCCTTTACTATCAGTGCAGCAAACTCTCTCCAGAAGTTCAGTGAGGATCTCTGAATGATCCAATGTTGACCTAAATTACTAATGATGATAAATAGAATCCACCTGTGTGTAATCAAGTCTCCGTATAAATGCACCTGCACTGTGATAGTCTCAGAGGTCCGTTTAAAGCGCAGAGAGCATCATATTTTATCAATGAATACATGAATTCCTCTAATTGGCTGAGGTGGAGATTATGACATCACCCCCCCCCCCCCCCCCCATACACACACCTCTCCACCTCAGACAATCAGAGGAGGCCTTACATTCATTGATGAAATACAAAGCCTCCTGTGGATGGCTGAGCAGTGCTCGGCTTGGCTTGATATTGCTCCCGGGAACAGGGCAAGGAGTCAGCTTGCAGAATAATGCACAGAATGCATTAAGTTAAAAAAACCTTCTGCCTTTAGAACCACTTTAGAACCTGGAGTTAGGCTTTAAATTCCCCACCGGGGGGGAATAAAGAGCTAAGCGTGGGAAGGGTGACCAATGAATTCATTTCAAAAACAGTAACAACTGTGGGAGGAGGGAGCCCAGACAATCCAATGCATCGCTCGATTAATATATAATCTTCATATTAGGTTATTATCTTGGATTGCACTAAAGCCAGGAATAAAATTCATAGAGCAGCAGTCTTGCTTACTACAAAGAGCAACAAAATTAGCTCTGACCGATCAGCTCAGAGATATATGAAGCTTCTAGACTGCCTCCCAAATATAGAAAAAACCGAGAGGAAGCTGTTGTCTTCAGTTTTTGTAGCATTTAACCAGTTCACATCCTGCTGTTAGACCATTACAGCTCAGCAGCCAGCGGTGATATCTACAGGTCCGGCCCTCCCACTGAGACGGATAGATCCTGAGAGCGAGACCTGAGACTGCTATTTTCTGTAACCTGTCATCTGCTATCCATTAAGTAAATGCTATCTTTCAATCGTGTTACCTGCATTGCACTGCAAATAACCGTAAGATGGACAGTGCCAGGAAAATGCAAATCTCTTTAAGATCTCTTTAAAGTGTTAGGTTCACCTTCAGGAAGATTTTTATAAAATCCCCCTATGCAATTCTATACCATAGCTCCTCCTGTTGTACATGGTGAAGGCCCTTCCATGTATCTGTTGGGGGCCACTCCAGAAAAACTTCCAGCCCCTCACTCCCTTCCGACCTGTTAAATTTCACCACAAAAAAAAAAAATGCTCCACTAAGTGGCTGCTCTGGGCCCTTCAAACTATGCAAGTGCACTGTACTTCTACTGCACATATGTCACTCTGTACATAGCGCACCCCTGAACCCTGCATTCTGTACACACAGAACTCCTGAACTCTACACTCTAAGTAGCAAAATTCTGAGCTCTGCACTCTGATCGTAACACACTCCTGAACTCTGCAGACAGCGCAGTCCTGAACTCTCCACTCTGTATGTAGCATAATCCTGAGCTCTGGACTCTGTAAATTGCATTATCCTGAGCTCTGCACGCTGTACGCAACACACTCCTGAACTCTGCAGACAGCGCACTCCTGAACTCTGCACTCTGTAAGTAGCATAATTCTGAGCTCTGGAACTATACGTAGCATAATCCTGAGCTCTGCACGCTGTACGCAACACAATCCTGAACTCTGCAGACAGCGCAGTCCTGAGCTCTGCATGCTGTATGTACTGTAGCATAATCCTGAGCTCTGCACTCTGTACTTAACACACTCCTGAACTCTGCAAACAGCGCAAGCGCACTCCTGAACTCTGCACTCTGTATGTAGGATAATCCTGAGCTCTGGACTCTGTACGTAGCATAATCTTGAACGCCGCACTTGCACTCTGGACATAACATAATCCTGAGCTCTGCACTCTGTACGTAACACACTCCTGAACTCTGCAGACAGCGTACTCCTGAACTCTGCACTCTGTATGTAGCATAATCCTGAGCTCTGGACTCTGTACGTAGCATAATCTTGAACGCTGCACTTGCACTCTGTACGTAGGATAATCCTGAGCTCTGCATTCTGTACGTAGCATAATCTTGAGCAATGCACTTTGTATGTAACACACTCCTGAACTCTGCACGTAGCATAATCCTGAGCTCTGCACTCTGTATGTAACACACTCCTGAACTCTGCAGACAGCGTACTCCTGAACTCTGCACTCTGTATGTAGCATAATCCTGAGCTCTGGACTCTGTACGTAGCATAATCTTGAACGCTGCACTTGCACTCTGTACGTAGCATAATCCTGAGCTCTGCATTCTGTACGTAGCATAATCTTGAGCAATGCACTTTGTATGTAACACACTCCTGAACTCTGCACTCTGTACGTAGCATAATCCTAAACTCTGGACTCTGCAGACAGCGCACTCCTGAACTCTGCACTCTGTATGTAGCATAATCATGAGCTCTGCACTCTGTACATAGCATAATCCTGAGCTTTGCACTTGCACTCTGTACGTAGCATAATCCTGAGCTCTGCATTCTGTATGTAGCATAATCTTGAGCAATGCACTTTGTAACACTCTCCTGAACTCTGCACTCTGTACGTAGCATAATCCAAAACTCTGCACTCTGTATGCAACACACTCCTGAACCCTGCACAAAGCACACTCCTGAATTCTGCACTCTGTATGTAGCATAGTCTTAAACTCTGCACTCTGTACGTAGCAAAATCCTAAACTCTGCACTCTGTATGTAACACACTCCTGAACCCTGCACTCTGTACGTAACACACTCCTGAACTCTGCACTCTGTACATAGCATAATCCTGAGCTCTGCACTCTGAATGTAACACACTCCCGAACCCTGCACACAGCACACTCCTGAATTCTGCACTCTGTATGTAGCATAATCCTGAGCTCTGCCCTCTGTTGGTAAAACATTCCTGAACCCTACAGCCCCAAGCGGCTTGCTATGCGGGCACTCAGCAGGGGAAGGAGCCAGGATTGCTGGCGTGGGATCCAAGAAGAGGAGGATTGGGGCTGCTCTGAGCAAAACATTACGAGGAGCATGTTTGCTTTTTAAAAATACCTTTACAGTCACTGTAATGCTGGTCTGATAGAACAATGCCCAAACACACAGGGCATCGCAGTTTGCTGTGTATGGGGCATGCCCAGAAGCTGTTCAGCAGGGAATGACGCACCTGCACCAGAAGTGACGAGCGGGGCCGGTGCAGGCGCATTGTCTACTGGGAGCGATGACGTTCAGCTCCCAGGAGTCAATGCAAGCAGGAAGAGACGGAGCGGGCCGCGGCTGCAGAGGGAGGAAGTGGACGGAAGGTGAGTATATTTTCTTCGAAACAAGGTAAGTAAATGAAAAAAAAAAATTGGGATTATCCAATTATTTTTTCGGTGATTTTCAGCAAGCGGATGGGCCAAAGTTGTGTTTGAGGCCAGAACTCTGCTTTAAAGGATCTGCTACTGGCATCTTGGTGCCAGATACCACAGCATACCTTCCAAGGTCTAGTGGAGTCCATGCCCCAACAGGTTATGGCTGATCAGTGTATATGCAGACTTCTTCTAAATTCTGCAATCAAATTGATATGCAGAGAGTGCCAGGACTATGCAGAGAGGGTCAAGACCATGGTGGATTTGATTTAAATCACTAGTAAAAAGACTTGATTTAAATCAACTCAATTTAAATCATAATTTTTAATGTTTTTAATGTTTTTAATGTTATGTTAGCTTGCAGAGCTTAAATTCATTGAATGAATTTACCAAAAATGTAAATATTGCAGAACATACAGCCTCATAAACTAAATTATTGATATACTGTATCTTAAATATAAAACTATCTTTAGATAGATTTTTTACTCCAAAAGAATTTTTATTTAAAAAAATTTGATAAAAACAGAAATAAAAATCCTATTTAACCGGTTGCTGACCGCTTACTGCATATTTAGGGCTACTTCGGTCATGCGCCTGCAACTAGGGGGCGAGCGCAGCGGGCTGGTGGCTCCGATTGCCACCTGACACCCGCGATTGTTCCCCACTGAGAGAGAAGAACACAACTGACCATTCTTCTCTCTGGAATGATCACAGATCCCCTGTGATCCTTCTATATAGGATCACAGGTCTCTATGGTCATTCCACAAGCCACGCCCCCCACAGTTAGAAACACGCCCCTAGGTACACATTTAACCCCTTGATCACCCACTGTGTTAACCCCTTCCCTGCCAGTGTCATTATTACAGTAACAGTTCATATTTTTAGCCCTGATTACTGTAGTATTGTCACTGTTCCCCCCAAAAGTGTCAAAAATATCAGTAAGGGGTCCAATCTGTCCGTTGTAATGTCACAGTCCCGCAAAAAAAATCGCAGATCGCCGCCATTACTCGTTAAAAAAAAAACAACAAAAATGACAGAAATCTTTCCCTTAGTTAGTAAACGCTCTATTTGGGGGGGAAAAAAAAGGACATCAATTTTATTTAAATACATGATCGCACGACAGCGCAATTGTCCGTTAAAATAACGCAGTGCCGAATCGCAAAATATGGCCTGGTCATTAACCACTTGCCGACTGCCTAACAACGATTTACATCGGCAGTCAGCCCCTCACAGGCAAAGTGACGTAGGTCTACGTCACCAGCCTGTGAGGCTCTAGGGAGCGAGCACGCGCCACTGGAGGCGCGCTCCCGCTCGCTCACGGACCCCCCCGTGCGTGTGCCCCGGCGGACCCGATGTCCGCCATGCACTCGCGATCGTCCGTTACAGGGGGAGAAAGGCAGACGGCTAATGTAAACAAGCCGCCTGTCATTCTTCCCTGTGTAAGAATTGAGATCATACGGTTCTGCTATGTAGGACCGTTGATCTCTGCTCTTACACTAGTAGCCACAGCCAATCACAGTTAGAAGCACGCCCCTAGGGACACACTTAACCCCTCCTTCTCAAATAAAGTTAACTCCTTCCCTGCCAGTGTCATTTTTAAAGTAACAGTGCATATGTATAGCACTGATTACTGTAGTAATGTCACTGGTACCCCCAAAAGTGTCAAAAATGTCAGTCAAGGGTCCGATCTGTCCGCCGCAATGTCGCAGTCCCGCAAAAAAAAAAATCGCAGATCGCCGCCATTACTCTTTAAAAAAAAAACAACAAAAATGACAAAAATATTTCCCTTAGTTAGTAAACGCAATAACTTTTGCGCAAACCAATCAAAATACGCTTTTTGCTATTTTTTTTACCAAACATAGGTAGCATAAAACAAATTGGCCTAAAATGTTAAAAAATTTTGATTTTTACATTTTTTTGGGGGGAATTTCATATAAAAAAATGTGAAAAATATTATTATTTTTGCAAAATTGACGCTCTTTTTTTGTTTATAGCGCATGATCAAAAAATCGCACAGGTGATCAAATACCACCAAAAGAAAGCTCTGTTTGTGGGGAAAAAAGGACGCCAAATTCGTTTAGGTACAGCGTCGCACGACCGCGCAATTGTCCGTTAAAGTCACGCAGTTGCGAATCGCAAAATAGGCCCATGTCAGGAAGGAGGTAAAATCTTCCGGGGCTTAAGTGGTTAAGCAACACAGACATCCTTGAACTTTAATTTAACTACATTACGCTATAATGACATTACAGATCAGGAATATATTTGTTACTGTTGTCTACATCCTCTTCACACGACCTGTTGTGCGTGACTCACCCATTAATTATAGTATCAATACAATGTAGCAATCTGCCGTTATTTATTGCAAACCTGTGAGAGATCATGGAGTGGTAACTAGAAGAAACAATGGCTACAGTATACTCTAATCTGCCGAAGCGGCATGCCTACCACTATGGGGAAATGTAACCAGAAGCAGGGTGTTTCTTTCATGGTAATTGATAATAATGGATAATAAACATAAAAAGCGGAGTCTTTATCTTAACTATTGAGTTATGAAGTACAGCGGATTTCTAATATTGATAGAGCATCCCATCGGCGTCAGTATGTGTAAACTCCAGCATCCCAGCAGTGGAAGCTGGGAGATGAACACTTCACCAGTACGTTGCAGTGATCACAGCGCTCGGAGAGTTCGTATGATGTTTAAAAACACAAATCAAGGATTTGCAGCTTCAAAAACGCAGCTTCAAAACAGCGGGAACTTATTTAAATAGGTTTCATTTAGTTTTAATGTGAATTCATTTCGTATTAATATTTCCTAATTAAAATGGATGAAAGGAACTTTCTGTTCAGCTGTTACGTGTGTTCAAAGTCTTGTTTTGGAATGAGAAAAGTTAAAGAGACGGTTTAAGGGGCGTCTGGTGGATTTACCGTTTTTTTTAATCATTTTCCAAATGTTCCTTTATCAGTAGTGATGGGGAGACAAGGGACCGTCATCTGTCAGAGATCTGGAGGACTGTTTATGTATAGAACGAAGAAACAAGAGGGAATGCTACCGCTGACCTTATATGGGGAGATCTATTGTCTGATGACTTTGAATTTAGCACTTCATAAGCATTAATGATGGAGGCAATCTCTAGTTCAGATTAAAGCATTCATGCCGTAGTCTTGTTCTTAGCAACAAAACAAATCTGCATAGGCCATACGGTATATGGATACTCTGAATTTGAGACCCAATACCCAAATTCTTGTACTTGTGACCTGATCTGTACAAAAAAAGGAAAAGAATATGTCAGCAACGGATAGAGGCGTAACTAGAACCTTCAGGGCCCCAGTGCAAGAAACCATGAAGGGCCACCCAGACCCCTGGCCGGGGGCCCTTGTCTTCAAGCCCGGGGCTCTTCCCACTGATCCTGGGGCCCTTTACTCTTGTTGTTGGGCCCTTTATTACGGTCCCGCAGCAGGACCCTTTCACAAGTTCTGCAGTGGGCTCCCTTCCTGCCATCTTGGGAACTCCCCACGGTGGTGGAATGCCAGGGCCGGTCGCAAGTGTGACCTTTGTGATCCTGGAAATTCACCCACTGGTGTCAGTAGCTTTAATTTTTTGGCATTTTAATTGTATTATTTTTTATCATTTTATTTTTATTTTTTACAATGTCACTGACTATGACTCTGTCCATTCAGAAAAGGAAGGAGCTGGTAAATGACATATTTACTGACCCCCTCCTGGTTCTCTTTTGTGACACATCCCCACTGGGGGGGGGGGGAGCGGGGAGCACAGTAGGGGGAGAGACTGGGGGAGCACACAGGGGCCCAGAGACAGCAGAACACAAGTGAACTGGATAGGAAGAGTGGTGGGAGGCAGCATACAGAGGAACCAATCTCCTACATTTTTCTCCTGCAGCTACAGAGGGAAAAGGAGGACAGTGATTTCTCGACATGCTACCCCTGTCGCCCCTTCTATCCAGGTGTAAAGTACAGGGAAGCCACACAGGCCCCCTGTGACATGGGGCCCAGTTGCAATTGCAACCCCTGCAACCTCTGTAGTTATGCCCCTGGCAGCGGACCTTACCCCACCACACAAATGTAGATATACAGTACTTACATTATCCTACTGCCCAGATATCTTCACATTCAAAGGCGTCCTATCTGTATCAGAGGTCAACCTGTAGGTACGGAACTGAGTTTGAAGTCTTCCATGATGATTTTACCCAGCATGTTCAAGAGTTCTCAGCTGACACTGTGCACATTACTACTTGTTCCTTAAAGGGAACCTGTCACCAAGGGCAGAAGCCATTTTTTGTTATAGGCAACCACTGTCTGGCAAGCTGCATGCCAATCACAGGGCAGTGATTCAACTGTTCGGCTCTACAAGATACAGCCATGGAACAGAAATTCAACATATAAGTCAACAAATTGCAGCTTCCAGTAGACAGGAATTAGGCTGAAGTTTAGTGATTCCTACAGCTTTCTTTATATTACTTAAGACTCGTGAACACGATAAGAAAATTGGGGGAGAATTTTTGTCCAAAGAACTTTCTTACGATTTTTGTATATGTGTACACAACTTTATACAGCAATTCCGACCTTCTGAATGAAAATTCCTGAAGGTGCAAGCAAGAACTACCAGGGTTGCAAATTTTGCACTTGTAGCTGGGCCTGGGCGTTCCACCACCATGGGGAGGGGGGCCCACTGCAGAACATGTAAAGGGTCCCACTGCTGCAACCCCAAAGTCATGTGACTTGCTTTGCAATTTCCTTGTGAATTTTGTGATTGCAATCTATGCAGGGTGGATGAAAATCAATGACCTAAAAAATAAATTTAAAAAAATTGAATTTTTTTATTATTTAAATTGGATTTTTTTTTATTTAAATACGATTTTTTTTTAATTCAGTAGGATTTTTTTTATTTTTATCAAATTTATTTTAATAGAATTCTTTGGGAGTAAAAATTTATCTAAATATAATAACAATTTAGTTTATTCAGCATGAAACGGAGCTTAGTTACAGTATCTCACAAAAGTGAGTACACCCTTCACATTTTTGTAAATATTTTATTATTTTTTTCATGTGACAAAACTGATGAAATGACACTTTGCTACAATGTAATGCAGTGAGTGTACAGCTTGTATAACAGTGTAAATTTTCTGTCCCCTCAAAATAACTCAATGCACAGCCATTAATGTCTAGAACCCTGGCAACAAAAGTGAGTACACTCCTAAGTTAAAATGTCCAAATTGGGCCCAAAGTGTCAATATTTTGTGTGGTCACCAATATTTTCCAGCACTGCCTTAACCCTCTTGGGCATGGAGTTCACCAGAGCTTCACAGGTTGCCACTGGAGTCCTCTTCCACTCCTCCATGACGACATCATAGAGTTGGTGGATGTTAGAGACCTTTGTGCTTTTCCATCTTCCCATTAAGAATGTCCCACAGAAGCTAAACAGGGTTTTTTTTTGGAGACATGCTTGGCCAGTCCATCACCTTTACCTTCAGCTTCTTTAGCAAGGCAGTGGTCGTCTTGGAGGTGTGTTTGGGGTGGTTATCATTTTGGCCCAGTCTCCGAAGGGCGGGGATCACGCTCTGCTTCAGTATGTCACAGTACATGTTAGCATTCATGGTCCCCTCAATGAACTGTAGCTCCCCAGTGTCGACAGCACTTATGCAGCCCCAGACCATCTGAACCAAATAAGTTTATCTTGGTCTTATCAGACCACAGGACATGGTTCCAGTTTGCGGGCTTTCTTGTGCATCATCTTTAGAAGAGGCTTCCTTCTGGGCAGTGTGTGGCATATGGTCTGAGCACTGACAGGCTGACCCCCCACCCCTTCAACCTCTGCAGCAATGCTGGAAGCACTCGTACGTCTATTTCCCAAAGACAACCTCTGGATATGACGCTGATCAGGTGCACTCAACTTCTTTGGTCGACCATGGCGAGGCCTGTTCTGAGTGGTACCTGTCCTGTTAAACTGCTGTATGGTTTTGGCCACTGTGCTGCAGCTCAGTTGAGGTCTTGGCAATCTTCTTATAGCCTAGGCCATCTTTATGTAGAGCAACAATTCTTTTTTCAGATCCTTAGAGAGTTCTTTGCCATGAGGTGCCATGTTGAACTTCCAGTGACCAGTATGAGAGAGTGAGAGCGATAGCACCAAATTTAACACACCTGCTCCCCATTCACACCTGAGACCTTGTAACACTAATAATAAAATGGCTAATTGGGCCCAATTTGGACATTTTCACTTAGGGGTGTACTCACTTTTGTTGCCAGCGGTTTAGACAATAATGGCTGTGTGTTGAGTTATTTTGAGGGGACAGCAAATTGACACTTTTATACAAGCTGTACACTCACTACTTTACATTGTAGCAAAGTGTCATTTCTCCAGTGTTGTCACATGAAAAGATATAATAAAATATTTACAAAAATGTGAGGGGTGTACTCACTTTTGTGAGATACTATATATAGCACGAGGCTGTATATTCTGCAATATTTACATTTTTGGTAAACTCATTCAACGAATCCAAGCTCTGAAGCTGAGATAAAATGCACTGCATGGATGCATTCACAGTACCTACTAGCAAGAAAAAGTCCTTGGATTTAAAGAGCACCTGTCATTTCAGACCCATCATGGCAATGCCTGTTAGCGGGTATCCAGTCACCTGCTGCAGCCACGTCCCTCACCTTGTTGTGTCACTGCCGCATCACCAGCCGTCCCATTAAAGTGAATGGGACTGTCGGTGAGTCAACAGCGGGTCAGAAGAGGAGCTACTGCGGGACAGAGATGAGAGTTGCGAGAGATGATTTACATCAAGCCTTTTTACTAGTGATTTAAATCATGATCTCAACTTGATTTAACATCTTCTTGTCCAAGCTATAGCCGAAAGACGGCTACAGCGTGGGCCTAAATTGCTGGGAGGGCGTCCATGTACGTCCTCCTGTGCATGTGCTGCCTGCGCGCCCCCTGCCCCTTACCAGGTGATCAGCTGTCAGCCAATGACTGCTGATCACGTGATGTAAAGGGAGCCAGTAATCAGCTATTTTTTTTCCTCACGCTAATAGCGTGAGAAAAAAAAAAAAAAGCTGATCACCGGTTTCTGTTAGAGGGATATCAGTCCCGAACACAGAGAAAGCCACTGCCGCCTCAGTTGTGCTCACCAATGTCCCCTACCAGTGCAATTCATTGCTGCCTTTAAGTATAAACCAGTGCCACCTATCAATGCCCACTAGTTCCACCTAGTGCCGCCAATCAGTGCTGCCTGTCAGTGTCACCTACCAGTGCCCATCAGTGCCCATCAGTACCACCTATCAGTGATACCTATCAGTGTCACCTATTAGAACCTTTCAGTGCCACCTATCAGTGCCCTTCAGTGCTGCCCATCGTTGCCACCCATCCGTGCCACCTATCAATGCCACCAATCAGTGCCCACCAGTGCTGCCCTGAACAGTGCCAATCAGTGCCACCTTATCAGTACCTATCAGTGCCCATCAGTGCAGCCTATCAGTGACCATCAGTGCAGCCTCATCAGCGCACATCAGTGGAGGAGAAAAATTATCTGTTTGCAAAATTTTATAACAAACTATCAATACTGTTTTTCTTTTTTTTTCTTTTTCAGTCTTTTTTTGCTTGTTTAGCAAAAAATGAAAACCCCAGTAGTGATTAAATACCACAAAAAGAAAGCTCTGTGTGAAAAAAATGATAAAATTAAATTTGGGTACAGTGTTGCATGACTGCGCAATTGTCATTCAAAGTGTGACAGTGCTGAAAGCTGAAAATTGGCCTGGGCAGGAAGGGGGTTTAAGTGCCCAGTAGGAAAGTGGTTAAATCAAATCCACCCTGACTCTATGACACTCAAATCGCACCAGAATTGCAGAAAAGTAGTGCAGGAACCTTTTTTTTTTTTTTGTCGCTGCAACTTAAACACAACGGGAGTAAGGGGCCCTGGGATTAGCGAGAGAGAGGGAAGGACCCCAGGACTGATGGAAGGGGGGCCCTTCATGGTTTCCTGCACTGGAACCCTGAAGGTTCTAGTTACTTCTCTGCTTCCCCACCATCAGAATACGCCTGCAGCGCTGATCAAGCAGCAAAAATTCGACAGAGTGGTTGTACAGAAGTGGGTCAGTAGATTACCTTCTGTACAACCACCTTACCCCCATACATGGACTGAAATTCGGCCAGTCCCTGCCAAACTGGCCAGATTTTGTTTCATGTATGGCCGGCTTTAGATAAGATGTATAATGTATGCAGCACTGCTGTATTTTGGCCTAGGCCGACAAGGCCCAGGCCTAGGGCGGCACTTTGTGGGGGGGCGGCAGAAAAGTCGTCCCCCCGCATGAGAGAAAAAACCCTGATCTATCCTCTTAGTCCTGTCTGAGTCTGCCTCCCACACACGTACATTCCCCGGCGGCTTGTGGCACTTATCGGCATTCTTTCATTCAGGGCGTACGTACTTTGCTGTTGCCGGGGAGGGAGGGACTGGTCACTGGCGCCCGCCGCCCCCATAGAGTGTGACTGGCCAGGACGCCTGCACTGCATTCAATGGGTGGGGGCGGAGCCTAATGCTCTGCCTGCCCTCCTCCGCACGGCATCCTCATTCCTTCTTACAAACTAGCTTCTCCCCGGGGCGGCCAGGGTCTGTCTATGTTGAGGAGGAGGACAAGGGAACCCCCAGCCAGGGCCTAGGCCAGGACACAGGTAGGAATCACGATTTGCTACTATTACTTCAATCACATTTAAACTTACAGTAAATATATTTTCTACGAATATGGACTGTTTAATGCCTTTGCATTGATTTCAGCATGCATGGAGCACTTTGCAGTACATCAACTTTCACTGCATGTGAACTGTTAAATGAGTTTGCATTGGTTTCAGCATGTGCAAAGTGCTCCATGCATGCTGAAACCAATGCAAACTCATTAAACAGTTCACATCCAGTGAAAGTTCATGTACTACAACCTGTTCCAAGCTTTAACCAGTTCTGGACCGGAAGGTTTTCCCCCTTAATGACCAGGCTATTTTTTGCGATTCCGCACTGCGTTACTTTAACAGACAATTGCATGGTCCTGCAACACTGTACCCAAATAAATTTGATGACTTTTTTCCTGTTTTTCCCACAAACAGAGCTTTCTTTTGGTGGCATTTAATCACCTGTGCGATTTTTATTTATTGCGCTATAAACAAAAAAAGAGCGACGATTCTGAAAAAAAAAAAAACAGGAAGTGGTGTGGCCTTGACAGGAAGGGGTGAGTCGTAGTTAAATTAGGGGGTGCACGAGTTTAGTCCGGCCTAGAGCAGCACAAAACCTAAATACACCACTGGTATGCAGGACTCTCCTGTCAGGTCAGTGGCTAAGGGAGTTGAGAAAAAGTACATTTGTGCTATTGAGGAGGGCTACGTTAACATAAACCTGTTGCTTTGTCCTGAGTGGGAAGAGAACAGGTTCACTTTATGGATTCTTAAACATGTGCTCTAAAATAAATGGGATATTACCTTCCTATTTCAGCTACCCAACTAAACGGTAGTTAAAATATATAAAGTTGCTGGCTTAGCATTTGCAATGGGCCTCATTATTCCAATATCTCTCTCTCGAGCGCGGCCTCCAGACGTGTCACTTACTTGTGAAGCAGCCAAGAATGTGGTTGTCTGGTTTATGGATTCAGTGTATATTCAGGCCTCGAGAACTTGTCTACCGAACATTTGTGGCTGGAGTGGAATATCTACTCTTGTTTCCGAATGCCTCACAAATCTGTTGTTCTCAGATTGACTCTTCAAGTGAGAGATGCACTGTTTAATTCACATGCAAGGTTGCTGATGCGACAGAGGCTGATTCAGCGGCCCAGCTCCATAAATATTCAGAGGCCAGCTGCGGAAGAACTGACCACTAATCCTTATTTATGAAGTGAGACCAGGAGCAGGCTACGGGGAGTCCTGATTATACGGTGAAGCCTCCTTACACAAAGGATCTTAACTTTATTTAGTTGGCTTGGAGTCTGGATTAATATAATCATCAACAAATACACAGCACTAGAATTCTCCCTCTCTCTTCACTCTTATCACCAGGTAACATACATTTTATGGCATTAAAGTATAGCTCCACCCTTGGCAAAAAAAAAATATAGGTAAGTAGGATAGTAGAAAAATAAAACTCAAGGCATAATGGAAGATGAGGGTTTTGTTAAAAAAATGGGAAGCTGTTGAAACTACAAAAGACTCTGAAAAACCTCTATGTGGAGGCAGTCTATTTTCTCCACTGCAGGTGGCGCTCATCTGCAGTGGCAATGTAGATGGAGGAGGAAATCAAGGAGAACCTAGTTCCTCTATGGCTTCCTCAGTCCTAGGGAGGCAGCTATCCAATTGGATGCTGGCACCCCATGTCACTTTGGTGGCCATCTTGGGTCAGACAGAATCTATTTAAGACCCTGGCTCCCACGTTTGGTACACATTTTACAAGTGGCTAGAGTAGGTACAGGTCACCCCTCTGTAAGGGACAGTCCCTAGTGTTAGGGAAAGGTCCCGGAGGGGTAGGGAAAGTTAAGGAACACACCATTCTTACTGGAAGCTTTCCCATTAGGGTAGGGACTGGCCAGGCTGCATATCACTCCTCGAGACAGATGCTGTCAGCACCCCTTAGTCTTCAATCTACTGTCTCATCGCTGTTACAACTTGTGAGTGTTACCAGTTGGGTTGCCTTTCCGTCGGAACTGTTTGTATTAATGGACTTCTGATACAATATATCTTCTTGTAACTGCACCTGAACTCCGTGTGTTTTCTGGCTGCTGCATCACTCTGCACCTACTGGCACCTTCAACAATGGGCCACCTACTATACGATCCTAAAAATGAGGTGTCCTTGTCCATACTTTCTACTGTGCAAATTAACAGCCCACAGATATGGAATACGTGAACCTTGTGAGAAATATCTACTTCAAATTGGGACCTACGTGTGAAGAAACATCTGGATCCTACTTTGAAGTAGACGTAAACCCCAACTGAATGATAATTTGCTAAAGCAATGTGTATTATAAATACTGATCTCTTGCAGCCACCACTTCCAGTCTACATTCACCCAACTGGTATTCTTTCTCTGAACTGGCTTCCTGATGGTCACAATAGTGGGCCATGTTCACACAACCCTGTGTAGTTTCCACCAGGGGTTCATGTGACAGAATGACAATGCAGGAGCACAACTGGAAGCCAATTGTTACAAGAAGTGTCTGAAAAAATTGTAGTAGAATGTATTCATAATCGTTCAAGAAATAAAAGAATCCATCATGTGGAAAGATTGACGCGTTTCAGCCCCAAACTCTCTGGGCCCTAATATAAAAATAATAAAAAATCATAATAAAATAATCACACAGATGTCTTAATGGATTATAAATAAAGTCTACTACAATTTTACTTGTACTTATATTGTGTTGATGCCCGACTTCTAAATTTTACATGGCAATCTACAGTATGTATAGCGTATATCCTGGCATAGACCCTTCAGCCTTTTAACATAGACATTGAATAATAGGATCACCAAGTCTTATTTTCAGCAAAGCTGCAGAAAGTACTTTAAAATGACATTATTATGTTAAAACCTGTATAAGATTGTGGTAGTTTAGATCCACTCTGGTGATTTATATTTTCTATCTGTCATAGGCACAGTGCGTGCCCCCCCACCACCACAGTGGTTTGATGTTCGGGTGAAATGAGCTAATTCCGTCTGGCCACTTTAGACAGAAGTTGGTGATCTTTGACATTGCTCCGCTGAGTACGGTTCACAAACACGGATCCAGCAATATATGATATGATAGATCTAACGTCTGGAAGATATAATTAATTTATTATGACTTCAGATGTTATAAAACATACACTAGGCTACGAGCTTGTAGACTCCGAGGGGGGAAAATGCAATCTGAAAACAAAGCCAAGCATTGCAAAATAGCTTTAGTGCTCTTTGAAGTCATTATTGCCATTAAAAACAATTATACTTTGGGATGAAATGAAACCTTTGTAGTTCACTAAATGCAGGCTTTGGAGAAGCATTTATCTTTACATCTGCTAAAGCAAGCATTGTAATGTGTTCCTGGCATCCACTGGAAGGGTAATATGCCACTAACATACTGTTTCTTGTATTTTTAAATGACAAAATGTATGCTCACAAATGTTACATTCCAATGGCAGCCCAAAATGATGCGGTCATACAGTAAAGATGAGAGACGAGAACCCCTCTAATATTTTTTTATGTTGTGACACAATGCGTTTTCTATAGCGCAGTGAGTCCCGGTTCACATTGATGCGGCTGCGCCGATCGCATGTAATATCGGAGCGCACTGCTCCTTCATTACATGCGATCGGCTGTGCGGTGCGAGTTTAGCCATACACTTTGTATGGCTAAATTCGCACCGCACCCGCAGCAAACATGCACAGGACCCTTTTTTGCAGCCGCATCAGGATCGGATCGCACAGCGGTTCACACTTGTGCGATCCGATCCTGTGCGAACTGCAAGATCGCACTGCGATATGCGATCAAACTGGGGGTGTCGTTAAGATTACATTGACACCCCCAGCGTATCGCATATGGCAGTGTGAACTGCCGGGGGTGCGTTTGCGATGCAGGAACAGGCTGCAAATTCACAGCCTGCCCGCATCGCATAAGTGTGAACCGAGCCTGAGACCTGGAGGTAAAAGCCCCTCCACTGTCACTCAGCCCAGGTAGAGTTGTAACCAAGCTTAGCCAGGTGTATGCAATACATAAATTCAGCTGTCTCAGAAAATAGGTACAGGAACTCAACCGTGACCCCCCCAAAAAAACACTCCCGCAACACATACACCTTCCAAACTGCATCAAATAGTGGATATGGTCAAATTTCAATAACAGCAGGAGGGGGTCTTAAAGGGGCATTAAATACCAGGAGTGCAGAGTTTGGTGGGGTTACACACAGAGTGCAGAGTTCAGGGGTTCTCCATGTGCAGAGTTCAGGAGTGCACTACACACAGAGTGCAGAGTTCAGGGATGCGCTACACATAGAGTGCAAAATTCAGCCTTCTTCCACAGCTGCTTATCTCTTCATTCCCCATCCACATCTCAATTCCACCCCTTCTTCTCTAGTACCTCTCCGCACACTGTGGGTGGCTCCGCCTCTCTCGCATGCAGGGAGATCTTCCCTTAGGGATGTCCGCATACCCACTGCACCCGGGCACCTGCATCTCCCTTGTCCCCATCCTGCACTCAGTGGGAGCCACTCAGGAGATCCTTAAGAGCATTATAAACCTTTCTACCTGCACCTTGTGTTTTTCACCCACACTGATAATGATGTACACTGATAATGGTGTCATTTGTTGCCCTGTATGTGCATCCCATAGTAATTCTTCACATTCTGGTATCAGAAGTTTTTGTTTGTGTTGAAACATGTGGCATGGCTCTACACAGGTTAATTCATGAGCTCTGCTTTAGTCTAAGAACTTTCTGTGCAGAAACTATATATTCCACAATCCCTGGGTCTCCCAGTCTGGTGCTGTGCAGGTGAAATCATATTAATTCAATCTGACATAGAGAAATGAAGGGAAGGGATGTGTTTCATCTCATTATCACTCCCACATTGTTGATGCAACACAGAGGAAATGGCAAGCCATGGCTTGGATGCTGTGTGTCCTGGAACAAGAAGTTGTCTTTCCCTTAAAGCGGAACTTCACCCTAAAGGGGACATTCTGCTTTATGCCCTCCTCCTTTGGGAGAGGAGTGAGTACCTGGTTTACCTGCTCCCACTTCTAGTCAGATTGCTGGAATGATCCACTCCTACCCCCCCCCCCCCCAAAACCTTCTGATACACATCACATGTCCCAGGGGTTCAGGGCCATTTACAAAGTGCAGCGGTGTAAATATGCCGGCGCTAGGGACCTAAACACAGACAACGAAGCAGTTCAGGTGAGCATGGTGCTGGACCCCTGGACAGGCAAGTGTTCTTTTAATAAAAATCAGCAGCTACAGCATTTGTAGCTGCCAGCTTTTATTTTTTTTATTTTTATCAAAAAAGCTAAGGAACCACTTTAACCACTTCTCCTTAGGTAGACATCATATGACGTTCTGTACATCTCCTATAGATCACAGGAGTGCAGTTCATTCTGCACTCCTTTGACCCGTTTTCAGCAGAGAGCGATCTGACGTCACAGAAGTCGGTCCAGGCACCGCATCATTACGACCATAGAGTCGGCATCTGCTCACATTCCTGGACCGACACCCGCTGAGAGCCTGAGCAAGCCGCTCGATACCCCTTCACAGCCCAGCACTCCAGTGAGTGAGGAGGAGGCAGAGCAGAGAGCTGCTGACAGACAGTCAGCAGCTCTCTGCTCGGGGAATTGTCAGAACCGAGCGATGGGCAGTGTTTGATCATTCGGTTCTCGGTGTAGAGGCGCCGGGGGACAAATGCAGCATCAGACCAATGCTGCATCCACCTAGGTAAGTTTGAATGGGGGAAAAAAGAGACACCCATACTTCTCTTTTAGGTGGTTAAATCTGAATGATGGGTGCAGCTGCAGGTATCATTCAGATATCATCTTTTTCTGCTGGCGATTCTCTGTCATGTAAAAACAATAATAGCGGCTGCTCTGCCACTTGATTGTTTTTACAGGCGGTGGGAGGGCGGCTTCTACCGGCTCACCCGTGCAATCAGGGAGCCAGAGAATGAATCAGCTGGTTGCGGCAGTTTACCATAGAGGTGACCGAGGACTAGATGGTCCCCGATCATCTTTATAACCTTTGGAGGCCGGGCGCGACTTTATGACAGATGTAAACACTGCTATTTCTTCTGCTGAGAAGCCAAGATAATTTATTTTTTGATCTCAGTCTTTTCAGCCTAGAGGTGAGATCTGGGGACTTACAGACCCGTGCAACCGGTGAGCCAGAGAAGGAATCCACCGGCGGCAGAAGTTCAGCATAGAGAATACCGATAACCAGATGGACCCCGGCAGTCTCTATGACCTTCAGAGGCTTAGGCAAGTTATTATGACGTCACGTCCGGCCCAGTAGTTGTAAACACTGCTGTGTAATCGGATGGAAAGGCTGAGATCGTTTTTTTTTTTTTTTATCTCAGTCTTTTCTGCCTAGAGGAGAGATGTGGGGTCTTATAGACCCCAGATCTGTTCATGACGAGGATCTTTTAATGCCCTATTCCTAATACAAAGGATGTTTACATTCCTTGTATAAGGAATAAAAGTGATAAGAAAAAGGAAAATATCAAAATAAAAAATAAAATAAAAGTAAGATAAACAAAAAATTAATACATTTAAGCACCCCCGTCCCCATGTACTCGCTCGCAGTGTAAAGTACAAGCACCTAGAAGTGCCTGAATATACATGCAGTAACTCTCATTCACCTCTACTATGGCAATATACCAGCTATTTTAAACTGGCAGACGAACTACTTTGGGTAGTGTTGAGGCTCACCCCCTCTTAACCAACCACATACCTATGGCCAACTGAAAACATCCAGCAGATCAACATTACATCAATTTGAACAAGGTTGGTTGGCACGTTATTTACACACCAGGTTCATATTTTTTCAATTATAATTTTCTTTTATAAAATGTATGGTTACTGATACCCTTATCAGTTTTTCAGTTTACACATTTTCATATGACTTCCAGCCACTAAAACGTAAATGCAGAACCTGAGCATCTACTATGAACAACAAAGATGGTTCCTTTTTGAAGTCATGAGCCTCTTTCTACTCAGCTCATCAAGCATGGTGCTTTGAGTTTAGTAAGAAAGAGGAGGAATAAATGAAGCCAGAGGTGTAGGTATGCCAGGTCTACATGGCACATGTATATGAGAATGCCACATAGAGCGATGTGAGGACAGCAGGTACTGCATGGTAATGTTATTCCTTCTACACACGAACAGCATACACAACTGCTCCTCCATCTCCCCAGGTGGTACCCCACTGTCAGACCAAACAGATCTTTGTACAGGCCTCACGCCTAGGAACAAAGGGGCCCATAATCCAAAGTCACAGCTGTCTAACCAAAGATCTCCCAGGAAGCGGTTGGAGTTCCCTCCATCCATATACATGAGACACATCACTTGCCCTGCAGGCTACAAGGCTCCACTTGCTCTGTGTGTTCTCTAGTCTACCTTTCAGAGCTGGGCTAAGAATCTTACTTAGGAGTGTCGAATGAATCTCTGCTTATTTCACAGTCCAGAACAGTTTTTAGGATATTTTCCAACAAACAGTTGACCGGTAATCCTGCAGATGATTACTGCCCACGGACACCATTCTTTAGCCTAACCAGTGCGGTAGATAGAACAAACACACTATACAGCCTAGATATATGAATGTCGACTGTATGTGCAGCTATGGAGATTTTTATAGAAAGGGCCACCTATATAAATACTTTCATGACAGGTAACTTCAAAAAATAAAAAAATAAATAAAGGCCTATTGTCACGGTTCAGCCTGCAGTTTCCTGCTTGTGTAATTCTTACCTCCTTGCTGAAGTGGTTCTGCTAGACCTTTCCCTTGTGTTATTTGGCTTCTGTGCTCACCTACTTACTGTGCGTTTTTATTTCTTTCCCTTCAATCACTTAATGGTCCACTTCCTAGTTTGCTTCACTATATAAGACATGCTCAGTACAGCCACCTCCCAAAAGTCCCGGATTGGGCAGGACTTTCCCGCATTTTAACCTTTGTCCCATGGTCCCAGTGTACACGGGCTTTGTCCTGCATTACTCCATTATATGCAAACAGCCTAGCATGACATGCAGCAGTATAAACAGTGTGAACATCCCTCCAGCACAGCCAGGGATTGGTGGGCAAGCTAGCAGGGGTACAGCCACAATGAGAGTGAGAGTGAGTGCACCTGTTTTTTCTAACGAGATGGGCAGAACCGATAGGCATTTTAGGGGCTCTGTCCCCTTTGTCAGGCAACCCTTGCATAGACAAACAGCCAGCATTTATAGATTGCTGGCCGGGGAAGAAGAGGGCAGGATCAATTGTAACTGCATTTGCAAATGGGCGGAGCCCCATCCCGGACAGCAGAGGTTGGATTTGACAGCTGCACTCACTCTCATTCTCATTTGCGGACATACCCCTACCAGATTGCTCACCAATCCCTGGCTGTGCTGGATGGATGTTCATACTGTCGTTCACACTAATGCACCTCTGAACCTTGCACTCTGTACGAACACACCCCTGAACCTTACACTCTGTACTATTGCACCCCTTAACCTTGCACTCTGCACTAACGCACTCCTGAACCTTGCACTCTGTACTAACGCACCCCTGAACCTTGCACTCTGTGCAAAGCACTCCTGAACCTTGCACTCTGTGCAACGCACTCCTAAACCTTGCTCTCTATACAACGCACTCCTGAACCTTGCACTCTGTACAACGCACTCCTGAACCTTGCACTCTGTACAACACACTCCTGAACCTTTCACTCTGTACAGTGCACTCCTGAACCTTGCGCTATGTATGAAATGCACTCCTGAACCTTGCATACTGTATGAAATGCATTCCTGAACCTTGCACTCTGTACGTAAAGTACTCCTGAACCTTGCACTCTTTACATAAAGTACTCCTAAACCTTGCACTCTGTACATAAAGCAATTCTGAACCTTGCACACTGTATCAAAACGTATGCCTTATATATCAAAACCTATACCTTACACTCTGTATGAAACTTACTCCTGAACTTTTCACTCTGTATGAAACGCACTCCTGAACTTTGCAATCTGTATGAAACGCACTTCTGAACCTTGCACTTTGTAGGAAACACGCTCCTGAACCTTGCACTCTGTTCTAACACACTCCTGAACCCTGCACTCTGTACGTAAAGCACTCCTGAATCTTGCTCCCTGTACTAACACACTTCTGAACCTTGCACTCTGTACTAACACACTCCTGAACCTTGCACTCTGCACAATGCACTCCTGAACCTTGCACTCTGCACAATGCACTCCTGAACCTTGCACTCTGCACAATGCACTCCTGAACCTTGCACTCTGTATTAAACGCATTCCTGAACCTTCCACTCTGTATTGAACGCACTCCTGAACCTTGCACTCTGTATGAAACTCACTCCTGAACCTTGCACTCTGTACTAACACACTCCTGGACCTTGCACTCAGTTCTAACACACTCCTGAACCTTGCACTCTTTTCTAACACACTCCTGAACCTTGCACTCTGTATGTAAAGCACTCCTGAACCTTGTACCCTGTACTAACACACTCCTGAGCCTTGCACTCCATACCAACACACTCCTGTACCTTGCACTCCATACCAACACATTCCTGAATCTTGCACTCTGTATGAAACGCACTCCAGATCCTTGCACTCTGTACGTAAAGCACTCCTTAACTTTGTACTCTGTACGTAAAGCCCTGCTGAACCTTGCACTCTGTATGAAACGCACTCCTGAACCTCACACTTTGTCTGTAAAGCACTCCTGAACCTTGCACTATGTACGTAAAGCACTCCTGAATCATGCACTCTATATGAAATGCACCCCTGAACCTTGTACTCTGTATGAAAAGCACTCCTGAACCTTACACTGTGTATGAAATGCACCCCTGAATCTTTCAGTCTGTATGAAACGCACTCCTGAACCTTGCACTCTGTATCAAAAACACACTCCTGAACCTTGTACCTAATGCATTCCTGAACCTTGCACTCTGTATGAAATGCACCCCTGAAGCTTGCACTCTGTACAAAATGCACTCCTGAACCTTGCACTCTGTACGGAACGCACTCCTGAATCCTTCCACAGCGTAACACACTCTTCCACAGTTTGTGCAAACCCATTTATAATGAAAGCTTTTTGTTCTTTTTTTTTTTTAATGATTGTGCTTGGGTTTGATTCTGTGAAACTCCAGCTTGTGGCACAGCAATCAAATCATTTTTTTTTTAAGTACAAGGAAGTACTTTTTTATTTAAACCATGCCCCTAAGCCCCTCCTACTCTTAAGCATTTGGCTGCAAACACTTTGCCACGCAACAAACCGTAGGTTTACTTCCTCCCTCAAGTGTCCCTCGTTCTGAAGTTCAAAAGTTGGAAGGTATGGTTGTCTGAGTAACTTCTTAGTTCTCTGAACTTCTGTTGCTGGGGTTTGGACTTTGCGTCCTGGAGAACCCCAGGTTTGCATTCTACAATGGCTCTCGTTTACAGAAACTTGACAACTCCCTGTAGAGTTAATATTTACCTGCCGCCTCACCAGTGCTTTGAATCTTCGCTCTCTTGAAGAGAAGAATCTTCAGCATCTGACACACTTCTAGAAGTGTTGGACGCCTGGTCTTTTGGTTCCTCGGTTCTCTGGTCCCGAAGTCCCTTTCTGTGTGTCTGGTGACACACAGAACTTGTAAGTGACCACTGCCAACCACTTCTTCCACAAAATGCTGGTTCCTTGGATTCCATGCTAATGCGGTGGTTTAAAACCTTTTGGCATTACTAACCCAGAACAAATATAGGAGTTCTGACTTCACATGCTACATGCTATTTACAGATCATTGTTGCAAAGTATTGAATTAAAAGACAGTCATGTAAAGCCCCATACACACGTACCGATCGTTGGCCGACCGATCAGCCGTCTTTTGTCTGAGGGCTGTCTTGTCTGTTGAAAACTGCAAAAGACTGCACACGAATTTTGTTGGCCAACAACAGCCGACTGCAGAAGTGATGTCATGTGACGGTTCACTTTCCTTTTTTCTTTTCTGAGCATGCCCAGTCTTGCAAATCTGCTGTCTACCGGCCGAATTCTGTACTGACTGGCGAACAATCGGCCGTTCTGGTGTCGGCATACAAAAATTTTAATACTTGCACGACAGATTCTGTTCGGCCGAAAGTGCGCTGTCGGCTGTCGGAAGCATCATACTAACATGCCGAAAATCTTTTCGGCCGACAATCTGCACGTGTGTACGGGCCTTAAGTAACATTTTAAAAAGAAAGTCAGGAATGGCAGCTTATATATTTTTTTCACAATACAGGAATACAGCAAGTCCCCTACATATGACAAGTACCGTTCCGAGAGTACGTTCGTATGTCCAATTTGTTTGCAAGTTCAACAAAGTTAGCCTAGGTACCCAACCCACACAATCGGCCCAATAAATAACTGTAATAGTTTTATAGTACATTTCACACAAATACATGGAAAAAAACATCAGTTATGACTAAGGCCTCATAGGCTGAAATACGTCAACTGATCTTATCAGCAGTTATGTTCTGTGGTTCCTGAATAAAGATGAAGATTTTTTAGGAGCAATTACCGGTGTGTGGATCATCTTTCTACATATGTACTCAGTTAAACGGCTGTGGATCGGGCACCCGGGAGCTCGTTTATTGGTGAGCTGTATGAGTAGTAGCACTGCTCCTTCTGTTTGCATTATGAAAAAAAAAACATACAGTACTGTGTACAGTAAAGTACACAGAAGCACAACCACATGCAGGGGATGCATGCATAAGAATGTACGCTAGAAATGTGAACTAACTCACACGATTAGACATGCCAAAGCATGTTCATATCTCTGAAAGTTTGCAGCTTGAAGGTTCATATGTTGGGGACTAATTGTACTTTAAAGCAGAACTCCAGTTATCCTCCCCTAGTGTTAAACAGAAAGAATAAAAAAATTGTTGTACTTATCCTCTCCACAACCCAGTGGTGCCCTCTGCATCCTCTTCTGCCACTTATCATCAACCACTTTCTGGTTAAATGATGAATAGTGTGATTCAACCAGTTCCTGTAAGCCCAAGGCTGCATTGGTCATCCACATTGGAAGTGCGTCGTCATACTGGAAATCCTTGACAGTACTTCTGCACTGAATTGTGCTCACACAACCCAATGGTGCCCTCTACATCCTCCTCTGCCACTTATCATCACCCACTTTCTGGTTGAATGATGAATAGTGGATTCAACCAGTTCCTGTGAGCCCAGGCTGTCGTGGACATCCACATTGGGGGTGCGTCTTCATACTGACATTTCATTGACAGCACTTCAGCACTGAATGGGGCTCACACAACCCAGTGGTGCCCTCTGCATCCTCCTCTGCCACTTATCATCGCCCACTTTCTGGTTTAATGATGAATAGTGGATTCAACTAGTTCCTGTAAGCCCATACTGCATTGGACATCCACATTGGAAGTGTGTCGTCATACTGGGATTCCTTAACAACACTTCAGCACTGAATGGTGCTCACTTGTCATTATCTGTGCCATTCAGTGCCACAGTATGGACCTCCCACCACTCATGTCAGGCAAGAGGGGGGGGGGGGGGATTTATATTATTTTTTTTTATTATGTCTGTCCCTACTTCTACTACTACTGATACTTTTGCATGACAGGTGCTACCCTTTACCTGCCTGACGTCATATACTGTATACAAGATAGGACATGATACGTGAATCCGGCAGTTGATCAGCTTGCGCCTGTCAGGCTTCTGTTGGCCTCTGTTTCTCCAATTGCATCAAAAACAGAAGTTCCCATATTTCTACCTGGAAGGTTCCATAGAAGATTGAATTATTTAAAAATTGTTCTTATTTAAAACACTTGCAAAAGAAGGTACAGCAAGCACAACTTCATCTAGTGACCATTCCCCAATGGACAGCAACCATCTGCTGGGGCTGGCATCAATGGCTTGCTCCCGTATTCTTAGGAGTCCTTAAAAAAACTGTATTTTTTTTTTCACGTTTTCATCTCCACCAAGTTTGTTCAGCAAATGAACTGTCTGTGGAAAAATATAAGTTTTGCTTTATTGCCATCGCTTATTCTGAAAGTGTAGGCTAATAGTCAAGTCACACACAATAGAAAACCACGAGAGAGGCTACAAATGAATGCTCCAGTGCCAAACAGTGCAAGGGAGCCTTAATTTATTAAACATAACTAAGTGTCAAACCATAGAGGAAACAGAACGGGGCACTTCGCCTGCCAGAGCCACCAGAGGAGGAAGAGTGACAGAACAGCAGTGGGTCAGCGCAATTAAAAAGATTAATTAATTACTCCTATTTTTCATCTTTTCAAAAAGAATTGCCCCGAGGGAGGCCCCGGCGGTGGAAATTGACACCTTGAAAAATGTAAGCTATATAATGAATTTCCTTAATTGCACTCGTCTGATTGCTCTCTGGAAAGCATATAAGCTTTGTGCACTCCATCAAAGGCAAACCATTTCCGATAAAAATTGCAGGTTTTGTTCTTATGTAACAGAGTGGAATAATTCAAATGCCCTTAAGGAAAAACCTAGAGCAGCGGTGACATGCAGCAACCTATTACGGCTTTCACTGGCCTGGCCAATCTGGAGGTGAGGAATAGCTGAAGTCTTATTGGTTCCTGTGGCGTTTTTGCGATTTCCACATTTATCAGACAAAAACTGTCAAGTACTAATTGTGCTCCACTGGTTGTATCACCTCAAAACATGTTCTGAATGAAACCAAACGCACCAACTGGGGATCAGTAATTTAGTGCATGCATCTACGGTGGGGGACTGCTTCCCATTGAAGTAAAGTCACAGTGTAGGATGAGATCAGTGTGCAGGAGAATAGAGGTTAAAGGTGTCCCTGTGCTCCTTCATCCAGAGTGGGAGGTGTGTTACTGACCATATTACCAGGTGAAAGCAGAGGGAAAATAAGAACAAAAAGAAAACTAATGCAGCCATCACATCAATTAATTGGTAAGTTGCAATATATTACATTTTTGGTTTTGAGTGTACAACGTTAATTGTTAAAGGCTGCCTGAAAAGGTTAAAGTATAACTAAAGGCAAAACTGTACATACAGTGCCTTGAAAAAGTATTCATACCCCTTGAAATTGTCCACATTTTGTCATGTTACAACCAAAAACCTAAATGTATTTTATTGGGATTTTATGTGATAGACCAACACAAAGTGGCACATAAATGTGAAGTGGACGGAAAATGATAAATGGTTTTCAAAATGTTTTAGAAATAAATATGTGAAAAGTGTGGTGTACATTTGTATTCAGGCCCCCTGAGTCAATACTTTGTAGAACCACCTTTCCCTGCAATTACAGCTGCAAGTCCTTTTGGGGATGTCTCTACCAGCTTTGCACATCTAGAGAGGGATTTTTGCAAAATATCTCAAGCTCTGTCAGATTGGATGGAGAACGCCTGAATTGGATTTAGGTCTGGACCATTCTAAACACATGAACATGCTTTAATCTAAACCATTCTATTGTAGCTCTGGCTGTATGTTTAGGGTCATTGTATTGCTGGAAAGTGACCCGCCACCCCAGTCTCAAGTAATTTGCAGATTCTAACAGGTCTTCTTCTAAGATTGTCCTGTATTTGGCTCCATCCATCTTTCCATCAACTCTGACCAGCTTCCCTGTCCCTGCGGAAGAAAAGCATTCCCACAACATGATGCTGCCACCACCATGTTTCACAGTGGGGATGGTGTGTTCGTGGTAATGTGCAGTGTTAGTTTTCCTGCCACATATAGGGTTTTGCTTTTAGGCCAAAAAGTTAAATTTTGGTCTCACCTGACCAGGGCACCTTCTTCCTCATGTTTGCTGTGTCCCCCACATGGCTTTTCGCAAACTGCAAAAGGGACTTCCTATGGCTTTCCTTCAAAAATGGTCTTTTTCTTGGCACTCTTCCATAAAGGCCAGATTTGTGGAGTGCATGACTAATTGTTGTTCTGTGGACCGATTCTCCCAGCTGAGCTGTGGATCTCTGCAGCTCCTCCGGAGTAACAATTGGCCTTTTGGCTGCTTCTCTGATTAATGCTCTCCTTGCTCCGCCTGTCAGTTTAGGTGGACGGCCATGTCTTGGTAGGTTTGCGGTTGTGCCATTCTCTTACCATTTTCTGATGATGGATTGAACAGGGCTCCGTGAGTTGCTCAAAGCTTGGGATATTTATTTATAACCTAACCCTGCTTTAAACTTCTCCACAACTTTATCCCTGACCTGTCTGGTGTGTTCCTTGGCTTTCATGATGCTGGTTCTCTAACGGGGCACGTAGATGGCAAATTGGAGACCAATGGTATAAGGATTGCATTCTTACTTTATTGTAACCTGTGAAACTTCTTGATTTATTGTTAAACACAGATAGTTGGAAGTTGATTTGTACCTAAAAATTTGATTTTTAGCGCATTCTCCATACTTTAGTCACTTGCTGTTTATATCTGCATGTCACTTAGACATATGTAAAAATTGTCCAAAACATTTATAACATATTACAATGTAATATGTCTGAGCAGTTCTGACTCCAGCAAAGCACAGTTCAGTGATGCAATGGGATCTTCTCTTACTTTGCTGTGGGTACAGAGTGGATACAGGCTCCACACCTAATAGGTTGTCTGGCATCAGGCTTCATTAGAGCTTCTCTTGCATTATCAGGTAAGAAGGTAAATGTGGAATCTGGTCGACATAAACATCTCTTCATTTTAAAAAGAACATTCTGTTTCATGAACGACTTGGAGCTTTTAAATAAGTCCGCATGTACTGCTAGTTTCCAACCAATTGAGGATTTGTCCCTGGAAATGTTGCAGTCCCTCTGTACAGTAGTGGCACTTCCTCTGTGCTGTGTTTTAGATAACATTTTTGATATATCATTTTAATATTTATGATGTGGAGGAGTACGAGCCATAGCTCTAGATTTCAGTCGCTGTCTGGAACTGCAGGTTGGAAAAGGAAAGATAATTGGATTGGTTTCTATAGGCAGCGAGGTGAAAGGGACACTAGCTCTCCATTATAACGACCCTTGCAGTGGTTACATGGAAGTATTCCAGTGGTGGTTATAAGCCAGAGCTAATTTTCCAGCATTAGACTAGCATTAATATGTGGAGCTATCCGCCTAGTAATATGCCAATGTTAATGCCAGTGTGCCCAGCACCATTATTAGATTACTAGCAACAAGCCAGCAATACTTTTATTTCAGTTCTGCTTGCCTAGTATTACTGGCACCATTATAGTCCATATCATGTCAGCGGCAGTACTTACATGCCAGTGCTAGTTGCCTCCTGATGTGCCAGCGTGTTTAATGTGAAAGGAATGAGATGTACAGTGAATCGGGAAAGTATTCACAACGCTTACACATTTTGTTATAATACAGCCTTATTTCACAATGGATTACATTCATTATTTTTCTCAACATTCTACAAACAATACCCCATAGTGAGTCCCAGTGGCGGCCGGTGTATATGGGGCGCAGGGGCGCAGCCCCCCCCCCCCATCCATGCGTCCGGCCCCCTAATCTGCATGCAGGGCGCCGGACGCATGGAGTTTAATGGGGATTTTTTTTTTTTAACATCACCCGATTAGAGCCAGAGGCTCTAATAGGGCGATGCAAAGGTTGGAGCTGGGGCGCAGAGCAGTGCGTCCCAACTCCACCCATTGTGTGACAATAGCGAATGAAAATTCGCTATTGCCACACCGTTCCTCCTCCAGGCCATTCAGGAAGCGCGTCCGATATGCGCTTCCTGATTGGCCGCAAGGCAAACCCCTTGCCATTGACCGAGGAGGAGGCGGGACCGGAAGTACTCGTGGAGACGCGTCGGGGGACAGAGTGAGGAAAAGCCTCCACCGGGACTGAAGAGGAAGCCGCCGCCAGGTAAGTGCATTGGTCTCGGGGGGGGGAAGCCGGGGAAGCCCACACTGCATTGAGGGAGGCACGCTGTGGCGCTCTGCAATGATTGGGGACAATGCTGTGGTGCTCTGCATTGATTGGGGACAATACTGTGGCGCTCTGCATTGATTAGGGACAATGCTGTGGCGCTCTGCATTGATTGGGGACAATGCTGTGGCGCTCTGCAATGATTGGGCGCTCTGCAA